>NC_069112.1:66763147-67363147 GCF_025612915.1 Magallana angulata | reverse complement strand
ATTTTTAATGTCAGTTGATAACTGCCTTGGTAGCTACTTCCTCACCAAGAAATACAATTTTTTATTCATGAATAATGCAATTAATTTGAAAATATTCTCTCTGAACAGAAAGCTGCAGAGAAAATTGAATTTTCCATTCATTTTGTGATTGGCTGCTATTTATACCTGGGCCCCGACCTTTAAAAATATGCCAAAATGATAAAGTCATAATTATATTTCGAAACAAGATAAAGGTGTATAACTTGGTACTGTATATATATACATACTCATTCGTATGTGCATTTTCATGAGATTTAGACAACTTTTAAATCTAAGGGCAGATATTGGTATAAACGGTGCCTTTTTCTTACATTCGATTTTGTTATGAAATAAAGGTAAAAATGGGTAGATGTAATTTTTCAGTTTGAATAACAATAACTTACTTTATCATCACGCTATAGGCTAGTAATAGTCCAATTATGGTAACTAAAAGGAAAAATCCACCAAGAAGACCGTTGAACTTTGACTTCCATTTATTTACATTGTTTTTCGAATCGTCAGCTGATACTACAAAATGAGTATTGTATTGTTATCTAAGCTATAGTTGGTCCCACGTCTCTGATTATTTTAAGTGATAGACAAAGATAGAAAGTACGTTATTAGTTAAAGTTGAAATTAATCAAATATCAAACAAATTGTGTAAGAATCAACATGAAATATTATGCGAAAACCTCATAAAAGTGACATTTTACCTTCTACATGTATCTCTTATTGTTGAATATCAGGTTAGTAATAATTGACACATGATAAAATGTAAAAAGTTCAAATAACCGCGTATATATGTGCTTGAAAGATAATGACGATGGCAAATCAAAGTTTTCTGAAGAAATAAATATTACAGTTATAGAGGACTGAATGTAATTTCTTCTTCTTTCATACGATGCAGTAAACGCTTTATAAACCGCTAACATACGTAACATTGTTTTTCATAATTGAAATTTCTACGACTAAGAAAATAGAAATAAGGCACTTAAAAAATAAATTGACGTTAAATTTAAACCTGACATCACAGAGATTAATACATTTTACACGCGTGTTTTATAGTGTAACGTAGGTAAGTAATGTCATACAATAAATTGAATGAGCAAACTAAATTAGGATTCAATACCAGGATTATGTTATTCATTTAATTATCGAACTAATACCGATTACAAAATATTTCTTATAGAAGAAAATTTTAGAAGCATAGAGAAATTTCTTTGAAATATTCTTTTTAAAAACCATATACAGGTATTACCTTTTTCACACGGATGACCTTTGTATCCATTTTTACATTCCTGGCAGGCGCCAGTCTTATTGTGACACCTGCGACAATAAACATCTGGACAGGGAATGGAACAGTTTGTCCCAGACCCATAATATTTCGTTGAACTACAGCCTATAAGAAATAAATTGTAATCATTTGACACACTTTTTCATTTAATCATTTTCTAATCATCTTTGGGTTTTCTTAGTTTTAGAAACACATTGTCAATACATATTTTTTTTATAATGATGATTTTCATGAAATTACTTTGATGTAGTATATAATATCCAAAATATACAATAAAGTCCCCATATAAACGAAATAAACCACGTTTGTTTGTTTTTATTTGAAAAAAAAGACCCCGTTTGGAAGCCTCAATATGGAACACATGACTGTTATTTTATTTTTGTAGCCGCAAATATAGAATTATTTTTCGGTCGTTAAAACTAAGCCTCATTTTAAATAAACCCTAAAGAAAGTGTTTTAATATCAAATTAAAAATAAAACATTTTTTTTTATTTTTTAGATGTTAAGTGAGTGAGTTATGCACATATAAATAAGAAATAAATAACACCGACATACGTACAAGGTTCATAAGATTTAAGGTTCATAACTTCCTTAAAACTTCTTGTTAATTTAGTGACACTTTGGTGCTTTCTAGATAATATTCGAAAATGCAGCAAAGAAAATTTCACCATCAGGTATCTTTAATCATATACAGATTTATATCGAGCAGATACAGATGTGGGAGAATAGAGAAAATTTTTGTTTATCATTATATGCATTAACACTATATTGCCATGTTGCCCCCTCCCACTTTATGTCCTGACCCAGGGGCCATGAATTTCACAATTTAGGTAGAGGAGTGAGTTGACATCATAACCATGTGTTCAGTTTGTTTTTTGCCCACATGTGTGGGAGTAGAGAAGAAGATTTTTTTAAGATTTATAACATTTTTACAATATGGCCATATTGGCCCAACCCTAGAGCCTGAACTCCTGACCCAGATGTCATGAATTTCACAATTGTGGTAGAGTGCCTTATGAACATCATTACCAGGCATTTAGTTTTTAGCTCACCGAGCTGAAAGCTCAAGTGAGCTATTCTGATCACATTTTGTCTGTCGTCCGTCTGTCTGTCTGTAAATTTTTCACATTTTCAACATCTTCTCAAGAACCACTGGGCCAATTTTAACCAAACTTGGCACAAAGCATTCTGAGCCTAAAGGGATTCAAAGTTGTGAAAATAAAGGATCACGCCCTTTTGCAAAGGGAGATAATTAGGAATTTAAGAAAATTTTCAAGAAATTTTCAAAAATCTTTTCTCATGAACCATAAGATCAGGAAAGCTGAAACTTGTGTGAAAGCATCCTCAGGTAGTGTAGATTCAAAGTTGTGAAAATCATGACCCCTGTGTGTAGGGTGGGGCCACAATGGGGGGGGGGGGTCAAACTTTTACATAGGAATATATAGAGTAAATCTTTAAAAATCTTCTTCTCAGAAACTAATCAGCCAGGAAAGCTGAAACTTGTGTGGAAGCATCTTCAGGTAGTGTAGATACAAAGTTGTGAAAATAATGTCCCCCGGGGGTAGGATAGGGCCACAATGGGGGGGGGGGGGTTGAAGTTTAACATAGGAATATATAGAGTAAATCTTTAAAAATCTTCTTCTCAAACACTAATCAGCCAGGATAGCTGCAACTTGTGTGGAAGCCTCCTCAGGTAGTGTAGATACAAAGTTGTGAAATTCATGACCCCCAGGGTAGGGTGGGGCCACAATGGGGGGTTGAAATTAAACATAGGAATATATAGAGTAAATCTTTAAAAATCTTTTTCTCAGAAACTAATCAGCCAGATGATTCTTTATAATTATTAAGACTTTGGCCCCAGGATTTGGATTTACAAGAAGGTTCAGAGTTTGATGTAGGTTTATATCCCATATATAAACAATTGTTAAGGATCTTTATGAGAACTGCAATACTCAACGTATGATATGACTATAAAATCATCCCGTTAGAAAAGGGACTAATGATTATAAACATAAAAATATCCAGGGGAAAAATGGATTTTATTTTTACAGGATCTACATGTATTATTGTACATTGTCCAGATAGTTTGTATTAATTATGACTCCATTAAGCTGATTTTATTATACCTATTGTTCCTCAGGTGAGCGATGTGGCCCATGGGCCTCTTGTTAACCCTTTGTGTGCGGCGACCCAACATATTGGGTTTGGAATAGTCGACGTTCTGGTGCGGCAACCCAACATGTTGGGTTTGATAAAAAAAATCAGCACTTCGTCTCTGTAACATCAAATAAAATAAAAACGATCGAGTGTTTTGCTTGTGAATGAATAAAATTAGAGATAATAAATGATTTTTGTTTAAATATAAAAATAAAAGCCTAATTTGTTAAAGGATATACGTTAAAAATTTGGGAATAGGAAAATTCCGCGCCATTGTTAATCTCGAAAACAATCGGTCAACTTTAACTTGTATCAAAGAAAACAAATTCAATAACATATATAATTAAGAGAAAATATTATTTTGATAAAAATGTAAATGATTAATTTAGTTAATGTACAATAACAACTAGAGGTACTGTGAGCAAGCTCACACTTGATATCCCCCGCTAAGATAAAAATCATAATGCGTGTATTTTTTCCACATATAGATAATATTGGAAGAATCTTATTTCACCGTCCATTTTCTATAAATAACAACTGCTCTATTATTTTTAAAACTGATGGTCATACAATGTAAGCAATATTTGTGTGAAGTGAGAACATTTAATGGTTCTCCATAAGAAAGATAATGACCGGACACAAATTTTGCACTATTTTTCCCAACAACCTTGACCTTGCCCAAATGACCTTGTGTCAAGGTCGTGACACACCCTTAGATCATAAGCAATCTTTCTGTGAAGTAAGAACTTCCAATAACTCTCTATTAGAAAGATATTGACTGTACACGAACTTTTGTATTTTCTGCCAGTGGCCTTAACCTTTCCCAAATGACCTTGGGTCAAGGTCATGACACACCCTTAGGTCATAAGCAATCTTTGTGTGAAAAAAAACCTTCCAATTTTTCTCCATAAGAAAGATATGGAACGGACACGATTGCACAGACAGACGGACAAGGTGATTCCTATATACCCCCCCCCCCCATAATAAAAAGAAGAAAAGCAAAAACATGAACCTTCCTAACATTGACCTTAACCTTGCGTATTTCGTCCGGTGAAAACGAAAGTTGCAGGCTTTTCTATCGTTTATCAGTGTTCATTCGCAATATCCTCGCTAAAAATGATAACTTCAAAGTGATTTGTTTTGGAATACTGTGTGTACATGTGATTGTTTCATTTTACTGAAAGTAGGACATGTGCCTTCAGGATAATCATAAACATTATCGCGCGAGACATCAGGGAGAAAAATCAATTTATTTACATGTTACCAATGTTTTAAAATAAAGGTTTAATTAGAACTCTCTGATCTTTTTCATTATTTTTTGTACTATTTTTAATTGAAAAGCTGTTATTTATGACAATATTTGTTAAATTTAGTATGAACACATCAACAATGTTGAAAGTGTTGCTACTATAATGTTGCTATGCATACGTAAATACTTATCTTCTGAACGTGCTGAGCAGAAGATAATTTAATTAACTTAAATAACAAGGAATTTCTATTTTGAAGAATTTTTGAATGAGTTTGCAGCAGATGAGGACAGTGATTTTGAATTTGAGGGTTTTGATGTAGATGACATTACAGTGAGTAGGCCAACAGAAAACTTTACAGATGCAGACAATTGGGTGGCAGGAGACAGGGGCCCCCATCCCTTGACTATACAAAAACTTCTGGATTGAAACAAACAATTCACAACAAAGGATCACCTGAACAATATTTTGAACTATTTTTAATGACGATGATTTTGAATTTTTTGCGCAACAGACCAATCTGTATGCACAACAGTTCTTGAGATCTGCTCAATTAAACCATGCAGTATGTTTCATAAATGTCATGAAACAAATCCCTCAGAAATGAAGCAATGTATTTCACTCCTCATGCTAATGGGACTTGTCCATCAGCTAGACATCAAGGAGTACTGGACAACCGATCCGCTGACTACAACATCATTTTTTCCAAGCGTCATGCCAAGGGACAGGTTTTTGTCAATGATGACTTTCTTGCATCTAAATGACAATTCAGAATTTGTGCCACGTAGAAAAGAGGGCTATCATCCTCTCTTTAAACTTGGTCCCTTGTATCAAAAGATTTTGGACAGGTAAAAGAATGTTTTGCAGGTAAAAAGTCTGATGATACAAAACTTTATCTATTTTACCAACCAGAAATGAAATTTGGGAAGTTTAAGAATCACCTTGTCTATCTGTCTCTATATTTGTCCACACCAGTTCTTTATTTTGTCCAAAATTTCTGCTACCACTATTATTTGTATAATAATTCGGTCATTCTACACAGAGATGCCCAAACAAATACCTAAATTCTGGATTTTAATAAATGTGTAAATGTGGATAATTTCTATGAAATACAAAGCATTAGTTTTGTCAGTTTAACATTTTTTTTAAACATCAACCACTTTCACCACTTTATCCCAGTCGGACTTAGAAATCTGATAATGCCTAGAACCAACCTTAGTCGGTTCACTTATTTCACAAATAATTTGCGAATTATTGTACCACAATATATCTGGAATCATAGGCCACAAGTATCGCTTATTCCCGATTTTTGTGCATCACTTGGACTTCAACATCATCATCATCAACGTTTTGTACAACACCAGGATATGGAATATCATCATATGAAACAACACCCCATTTCCCGTCTAACTGGCTTTTTATAGATATTTTGTTATAATATCACGTTGAGAAAACGATTTTGTCTCAAAACCGGAAAGGGACAACCGGAAGTCATTAAAGAAATTAAAAGTAGATATTTTTAGTACCTACGGTAACTTTTCATTACACCAAGTTAAATGTTTATAAAAATCTAAAGTTAAATCAAAGTACTGAAGGTACCGAAAAGCGCTTAGTGTTAAAAATATATCGATTGATATGAAAATACATGTAAAGAAGCATATTGTTCGTTATTGAGAAAAATGCACTTACTCAGAATTCAGAAATGATGCACTGGATGAAAAATCAAGTTTCAGCAAAACTGAAACTATATGGAAACCTTGCTGAAACTTGAAGTTGAAGTTTCATGTATAGTTTCCGCAATGCGGAAACCATTATATCGATTCAGCAAGTATCCGTTAGGTTTCAGTCAGCAGAAACTTTAGTCTAAGATTCCTGATGGTTTCCGCAATGCGGAAACTAAATTTGAATCGAATGAAAAGTTGTGTAAATTATTATGGAAATATCAATCAGTTTCAGAACATTTCCGCTAGGTTTCAGTATGCTGAAACTTTAAGTTAAGATTCCAAATGGTTTACGCATTGATGAAACTATTATACTAAAATTGATTTGAGTTTAATAGTGCTATCATTTATTTTCAACAGGTTTAAGTTTAATTCTAGCCTAATGATAATGAATCCGTACATACTAAAATGTATAGTAAGCTTTCAGCGTGACTGAAACTATATGTATACTATGTATACTATATGTAACTATCTTCAAATGTGGAAAATAAGGCGATTAAGTAATTAATTGAATTTGACAAGAAAAACTGTTGTCTGATCTTGTTTAATGCATATGATGAAATCATTAATCTTAGTGCTATCATTTATTTTCAACAGATTTAAGTTTAATTCTAGCCTAATGATAATGAATCCGCACATACTAAAATGTCATTGTTAAAAAAAAAATCGGGCCCAGTATACCAATAATTCAAAATGTTTATATTAAGTGGCTGCTTTACATGTGGAATGTGTTTGATTCGAGTCATGTTTGTTAACATAAGGATGCAAATGTCCTCATGCATTAACAGTTAACTTGAACTAAAATGGAATTTAAAGAATAGAAATTGGTTTGTGTACTCATATAAGCATTAATAGTTTTAAAAAATAGAGCAGTTGCTATTTATAGAAAATGGACGATGAAATAGATTCATCCAATATTTTCTATAATAGAAAAAATACATGAGTTATGATTTTTTCTTAGCGGGGGGTATCAATTGTGAGCTTGCTCACAGTACCTCTAGTTTATTATGTTCAAACTAAATTATCGAAATTATTTAAGCCTGCTTTTCTGAAGTTCAATAGATTTAATTGAACTTCATAAAAATCAGTTAGCTAATAGTTTATCAGTTAACTGAAGAGAGCATAGTCAAAGAGAAATAACATATAATAAACATATCTTATAATTACCTCACTGAAAAGGACCACTCTTTTTCCAACTGTTCACCCATCTGAACCCACATCTTATCGAAGTCAGCAAACTAATTGTTTGAGTGTGTCGCTTCACTGTCAGGAGAAAAAAAATAAATACTGTAAAATAGATCCATACTGAATTCTAAAAATTCCATTTCTAGTTCTTCACCCATCAAATGTAGAAAAATAACCTCAAACTATGCTATAGATAAGTTAAAAAATGATTATTTTGTAAAAATTGTTCTACTTACAGAAAGTCAAGTAATCTGTTTTGTCAATGATAATTTCTTTTTGAAAACACCACATTTATATGTACTTTCGGGTGGACGTTGTGGGTGATGATTGGGTGTTTGGAGTTTCGTAACACTAATTGATGGACTGAGTAATGACCGAGAAGTGTCCACATTGATCAGATTCATCATCTGCACCCCTTTTAGTCACGTTTAAAAATACCGCTCGGTTGTCCAATACCTGCGCACGGGACCCGACCTGAACTATTTCCTGGTCTATATAGGCCAGGATGTATGTACTTGTGGTGTGACGCGTGCTTAATCATTAAACACCGCTTTTATACACGTGACCCCAATAATTAACTCGGTTAATGATGTCAGCTCTACTGAAAAATTTTACACACAAACATTAAATATACGTATTATAAACGTAGTTATGAAACAAAATCAGTCAGTGTATTTTTGCTGTATTTTATATAGTCCTTCCTACACGAATTACTAACAAGAAGTTTGTTAAGAAAATAAAATATTTAATATAATTGAACTTGTTTTCAGTTAATGAGGCCAACAATTCCATAAACCTTAAAGAAAATTTAATGCAATGCAGTTCATCTAAATACAAGATTTGAGCTGATATTTAAAAAAATAGATTTCTTTTTAACTTATAAAACGCCATGGAAATCATCCGCCATTGTTACTGATTTTTGGTTAATAATAATTCAGTTCGAAGCTACCCTTTGCTATGTACAGTATACATATGCCATTGAAACAAGAATAGAATTCCTGGGTCCCCCGCCGGTCAAGCAGTATACTAGTATCGAGTCTATCGACCAAGGCTGATTTTCGAACTTGACCAAGGTATTAGTGGTATAAACATTTGGTATAAATTTAATGAAAATCCGTCAAAGTTTGTAGGCATGAGAGCGCTTACAAGGTCAATTTTTGGATAAAACGGAGTCATTATTGTGGTCATAGTCCCATAACTCCAACAAAAAGTATCGACCAATGCTGATTTTCGAACTTGACCAAGGTATTAGTAGTATAAACATTTGGTATAAATTTCATGAAAATCCGTTAAAATTTGTAGCCATGAGAGCGCTTACAAGGTCAATTTTTGGATAAAACGGAGTCATTATTGTGGTCAAAGTTCGATAACTCCATCAAAAAGTATCGACCAATGCTGATTTTCGAACTTGACCAAGATAATAGTGGTATAAACATTTGGTATAAATTTAATGAAAATCCGTCAAAATTTGTAGGCATGAGAGCGCTTAAAAAAAGTGTGACGGACGGACTCACGGACACTCGGACGCACGGACCCACGGACGAACAGACCCACGGACCCACGGACGGACGCCCGGCATGTCTATGTCCCCGCACCGCGTTGCGGCGGGGGACAAACATATATAAGCAAAGGTGGGGGAGGGGGCTTGGAAATAAAAAAAAAACCAGAACAATTTTATTGGGGATAAGATCAGACACATTCGGGTTTGAAATCTGAAACTTGATTAGGTCACAATAGACAATGTTCTAATATCAACTTGACGTATACATGGGGGGTTATCCTCAGCCAGCGCCATGGAAGATACACACTCAAAATGATTTAATGAATTTTAAACATTTAGTAAATGAGACAGAAAAAAGATTATGAATAAAAAAGGTCTGGTTGCTGATGGAAACACCCGCTAAAAAGGTCGTGGCTAAGAGTTGCAGGGAGAAAGCCGAGTGTGGACATGTTGGCAATGCGCGTAAAAAATGCTAGTTTAATGAATTTAAAACATTAAAAGAGGGAACATGAAACAATTATCAAGGGCTCAAATTTGTCTGTTTGATGTGTATAATGATATCTGAAAACTGTTTAGACAGAGCTTTCCTCAGTAAAAAGATATACCACTTAGAATAACTAATTCTTGCAATCCATGAGCGCTGCCATATTGTTAAAATCATTACCTCTCTGCTGGGTTATCTCAAGCATCTAAGAGATGGCAGCACTGATGCTGCCGTCAGTGAGACACATTGCATTTTTACACACGTTTAGTAACAGAGATAAAATGCCATCATCAAAATGTGAATGGAAACTTGAAAGGAGTGTAAAGAGTTGTCATTTTAAACAGTGTTAATGGAGGAAGATTTTGGATCTCAGAATGATGCATTCCCACCAGCAGTTAATGTGACATGTAACTAGAATGGAATGTCCGTGGATCAGTGTTATTGTGACCTTTTTTTTCTTGCACTCGGGAATTTCTTGTTTATGAGTTTGAACATTATGTGTGCTACATAAATGAGCACACAAGGTGCATTGCACAGCATCCTGACTTTTAAAAAGTGTCTTAGTCCTGTTATTCTTCTGCATGACAGGATAAACAAAAGGTACATATCATCAAGATCTTATGTATAAAAAAAAAACAAATCAAAAAAATTTCCAGGGCATTTAAATAAAAAGTAACGGTAAGAAATCCCACAAAGAAAATGGAATTACAATTTTATATTAATTTAAATTGAAATCTAAAAACAGCATTTTATTTATGTAAACACTGACTGCCACATGCATCTCCGTACAAACATCTGAAATGTGATGGTCTTATATTTTACAAATTAATTCATCTATATTCATTTTTTGTACAAATCATAAATAGTTATCTGAGGTTTATTTATAGAAATGTACTAAATCCTTGTCTTCTCATGACAGTGCACAAAATCTTTCTTCACATCAAGGCATATTTTTTCTTCTTAACTTTTATCAACTCTGTACATAAACACTGGCCTAGTTCCAACATTGACCCAGTCACCAGCAGCAATGTGGCTTATCTACGTCAGAGAACAGATGCATGCTGGGGAATAATGGATTACCTCCATAAACCTTTCACTGAGAGTGTTATGGCCACTTGCACACCTGTAGCTCAGGTAACCTTGATTTAACAGGTAATCTGAGGATCAGGTAACCCTGTCTTAAACCTGGCTTAAGCTGTACTCAGGTGAGAAGTAGTTGGGTTGAAAACCTGTGACTCAAGTCTATCTTACCTGATTACAGCTTAAGCTTTTCTCATTCATTGAAAACAATGGCAGCAAGACAGAAGTCAGCAAATTTTTCTGAACTAGAGAGAGAAATTTTGCTAGAACGTATTCATGCTAAGAAGGATATCATAGAAAACAAGCAGAATGATGGCAGAATGGTTAGTAAGAAGAACACAGAATGGACAAATATTGAGAAGGAATTTAATTCAAGACACGGCGTTAATAAGAGAACCATAACTCAGCTGAAATCTTTATGGAAAAATCTTAAAGCCAGAACAAAGTCTGATGTTGCTAAGGAGAGGAGAGAGAAGAAGAAGACAGGTGGAGGACCAGCTGGGAAAAGCTTAGATAAAATTGCCAGCACAATTTCGGAAATGCTTCCGCAGCAAATTAACAGCTTGCAAAATCAGTACGACGATGATGCAAGTCTCCATGGGGATGAACCAGATGATGACAATGAAGATTCAGATGATAACGACGAGGTAAATTTTGCAATAATTTAGCATCAAAAATTTAAATTCAAATTTCTTTGCATACATGGTAAATTTCTTATATTTTAAATGTGCATGTAGGTATTGCCACAAACTCAATATTTTTGTCAATGCTATTAAAATAAAAGTGTTTTAAATACGTTAAAATAGAATTTAACGATTTTACAGTGTTATTAATTCCCCGCGTTTCATGAGTAATTTACGGTGTGCATGCTTTATTTTTTTTAATTTGACAAAACCATTATATCAATATCATATCATTTATTTAGTCATAATGATTACAATTAATGCTTCGGTTCACAGATAATGACCACCAACACAATTCAGGAGGAAGCGCCGAGAATGTCAGAAGAGTCTGCTAAACAGCCGCAAACAGCATCCATTGCTTCTGCTACCAAACGAAAAGCTGCTGGTCCTGGACGTCAAGACCACGTCAAGAATAGGCTCCTGGAAATGGCAGAAATAGAACATTGTAAGAAGATGACAATCCTCCAGTTGAAAGAAGACATTTTGAAATTAAAGAAACAGAAACTAGAGAATGAAATAAAATTAAGTGAACGTGATTTGCCTGTGCCTCAACCCAGTACATGTGGGGGACCCCTGGGTACAGATTCAAACAACAACAGTGGATATTTCTGGCAGCCATATGCACAATAATTATTATTTTGCTTATATGCGTACATTAAAAATATGAGATTAAAACAAAATAAATTTACAATTAATTAAAAAAACTTACCTGGTTTTTTTTTTACTGAAAATGTCGTATTAAAACTGCTCTTAAAGCCTGTCCTCCTTGGTTTGCATTTGGTAGTACCGGAACTGGAACTGCAATATCTCCTTCATAGTCATCATCTGGTACCGGGATGGCAGCTTTCCTGGCAATATTGTACAATACTGCACAAGCAATAATGATATGCAAGGTTGAGGAAATCTTGAATCTTAATTGGTTAGGTAGACAAGGAAAGCGTCTTTTCCAAATGCCAAATACATTTTCAATTTTAACTCTACTGTTACTCAACGCAAAATTAAAGCGCCTCTCTTGTGGTGTCCGGCAAGTAAGAAGGGGTGTTATTAAATAAGACCTGAGAGGGTATCCATTGTCTCCAATCAAAATCCCAGGAATATCTCTTCTTTCGAAACGAGCACAGACACTACTATTCTCGAAAATCCGACTGTCGTGCGTACTTCCCGGCCATCTTGCAACCACATTTGTCAGCATTAAATCATTGTCACAGATTGCTTGCACATTGATGGAGAAAAATCCTTTCCTGTTTCGAAACAGCTCTGCCATGTCACCTCCAGGTGATTGTATTGGGATATGGGTACAGTCTATTGCACCCACTATTCCCGGAATACCACTATGGTTCATAAAACCCCTTTGGATTTCAGTTACTTTATTTCCCGATGGAAATACTACATAATTCTTGTAACGCGATGCCAGTGCAGATGATACTCTCTTCACAATGCGAGAAACTGAACTTTCGTGAACTCCAAATAGATCTCCACAAACTCGGATGAAGCACCCAGTTCCATAGAACCGTAAAGCTATCAGTAGTTGATTAAGAGGTGATATTGATGAAACCTTCGTTTGTTTTGGCTCAAGATGTTCCCCAATCTCATTCAATAATTCAAGTACACATTCCTTTCTTAATCGAAATCTGTCAATAAATTCCTCTTCGGAGTAATTCAAAAAAGGGTTTGTCCTGTCTCTTACTATTCTCTCTCGCCTTATAAGTCTTTCCACTAAATAAATTTGGTCCATCTCATCAAAGTAATGCTCCATCACTATAAACCTTCCTTTAAACCTGCCCATTACCTGGTTTACAATAAGCCTCAATTCTGAGCTCTACTCAGATAAATCAGAGAGGTGTGCAAGTGATTTAAAATTTTTGAGCCTGGCTTAAGCCTAGATTACCTTGATCCAGGCTTAAGCCAAACGTATGCAAGTTGCCATTAAATTGATAAAATCTCTTGATAGAAATAAAAAAAAGGTAACAGATCTCATTTTTAAGTTTCAAAAGGCTTTTAAAATTTATTAAGCAACAATTATTTTTTTTCATGTTCACTTCCTTTAAGTAAACACGTTTAACAATAAGCATAAAAAAATTAGTTTCTTGAATTTAAAACATTAAGCAAAAAAAAAAAAGATTGATAACATACAGAAAACATGGTATGAATTAAAAAAAAGTGAAAAGTCGGGTTGCTGATGGAAACACCCGCTAAAAAGGTCACGTGCTAAGATTTGCAGGGAGAAAGCTGGGTGACATGTGGACAATGCAAGTAAAACATATGCTAGTTTGTATGGCTATTCTGAAGCTTGAACTGATCTCCGGCTTACAGTGTCAGTATTGCTGGCCGCGAGATGGACAGAGAGAAATTGCTAGTTGTGACAAGAGACCATCGACATGTGTGCAGATGATGGGACTCACGTTCGCGTCCAACATTCGTGAAATCCGCGTGTATTCATGTGAAGTCCGAATTCTTGGAATTAACTTAAAAGGAATGATGGTGAAAACCGTCGAGGAATGGAATGGACATGTATGTCAATTATTTTACTCATGTTCATAAACTTTGGTAAACACATACGGAAAGAAGAATTTTTTCTTGAAAGTTTAACATTAAATTTGAATATAAATCCTTTGTTATTTACACTTTCATCCTCATTACTAATTGTTACTGTGGCTTATTAACAATGGGGGGAAAGAGCAATGATAATGAGATCGGATTTGAAATGCATACAATGCGCACGACCAAATGTAAAAAATGTGTTTTGATATGGTCCCTAGCAAAATTTTTCTCGCGTAAAACATTTACCGGAAGTTTATAATGGAATGTAATTTTGTAGATGATCGAGTGACAAAGACCAGTCACGTTTCAACAGTTGCAAGCTCTTCTACATACAAAGGTCAGTACAAACGACATGTTCGTGTAAACTCTTTGTCTGATAGCAATCAATTATGCAACATGAAATGAGTACCACAATGTTATGTGTGTATTACATAAGAATAAATACATGTAATTTTTGGGAATCCTATCTTGTTGGTTAGTATATAAGATACATATGTGCGAAGATTGTAAAGATAACCCTTTGCATAACTTTATATATTAATAAGGGCTCTCTTTTTTTATCATCTGCTCTGTAATATGTAGTTTTAAAATGGTTTTAAAGGTGAGGAAGCCATTCGGTCTGCTAATGAGCCGCAAAAAGTGAAGAACACTGATCTTCTTTATGGTAAGTCTGACTTGCCCATTTATTTAATTTCGGTTATTTCCATTTTAAATTCAATGTTATTTTAAATTTAATAGTAATATAAAGGGCTGTATTTTTATAAGATATAATAAAAATAGGAGGTAGAAAAAAACCCAAGCAAGTTCGGTTAATACTTCTTTAAGACAAACCAAATTGTTGGATAAAAAACACGAAATTTTTTAACCAAATTGTTGGATAAAAAACATAAAATTTTTATGCCCCCCTTCAGAGGAGGGAGGGCATATTGCTTTGCTGCTGTCTGTCGGTCGGTCGGTCGGTCCACCAACAGTTTCCATTCATTTTCGCCGCAGAAGATGAACATATTGAAATGAAATTTAGTATACAGGTTTATCATGGTAACACCTAGGTCAATTCGATATTGGGTACGATCGAGCAATTTTCGACAGAGTTATGGTCTTTGGACGTAGAAAGATTCTAGTTTTTTGCAGTTTCCGCTCATTTTCTTCGCAGAGGATGAACATATTGAAATAAAATTTGGTATACAGGTTTATCATGATAATATCTAGGTCAATTCGATATTGGGTACGATCGAGCAATTTTCGACAGAGTTATGGTCTTTGGACGTAGAAAGATACTAGTTTTTTGCAGTTTCCGCTCATTTTCTTCGCAGAGGATGAACATATTGAAATTAAATTTAGTATACAGGTTTATCATGATAATATCTAGGTCAAGTTTGATTTTGGGTATGATAGAGCAATTTTCGACAGAGTTATGGCCCTTGGACTTAGAAAAATATTAGCTATTTGCAGTTTACGTTCATTTTATTTGTGGATTTTTCCAAAGGAGGGGGGCATAAGTGTTTCACAAACATCTCTTGTTTAAGAAGTTGAGCTTCAGCACATCAGATCTTGCTTTAAACAAAGTGAAAATAATTATTATTATAGTGAAGCTGAGTTTAATGCAAGAATTTGTTATAATAAAAGAAGAGAAATTCTGAGAATTTAATAATTCATGTATGATGTTCACAAAAAACAAAGTAATTGTACAGCAAATTGTATATCATATACGAAGTGTAATTTACTTTTAAAGAATGATTAATCTTTTAACATCTCTTTTTTAAGCTGTACTATCATGGACCATAGTAGTGACAATGTTCTCAGTGTGTCTGTAGCTATAATTATAAACCTAAAGATTAAGAGTCGTCATATCACCATGCATGACGTCGACCATACAGAATTTCAGGACTCGAGTATCGACACCCCTGGGCTCGCCGCTTCTACCATACCACCACCAATCCTCCCATCTCCTCCACCCCAACCAAATACAGTAAACACCCCACCTGTTGCTAGGATCCAGACCACTCCACCAACTGTGAAACCTGTGGCTACCCGTGAGCGATAACACCAGGGCAAAATTGCAAGTAAAGCATTGAAATATGAAGAGCACACATTGAATGTAATCATACCATTATGTTTAAAGCAATATGAGCTGCGATTTTCCGGTTGAAAATGTTTTATACGAAAATGTTATTTACTACTAAATTGACAAAAATATCATATTTTATAAATTTCGTTTTGCTACATTATTGTGAGGAAAGCTGTTGAAAATCCTTCATTGGAGAAAAAATGAATTATTGTCGTCCTATACAAAAATTAATCTGCTATATATTTCTTAGAAGAAAAATCTTTCTTCAGACAATCACTGATGTTTTTTTCAAGTCTTAATTATCATACAAGTTTAAGTTATATGTAGACTTATCATACTAGCAGGTTTTTGCAACAAAATGAAATTCTAAATAATACAGCTCATATTGCTTTAAACATTACGTGGGTGGTAAAGTATTTTGACTGGTTCTATGATTGCTTTGTCGAGGAATGTTCATGATTGCATGTAATTAATACTTTATGTAAAACTTTTCACAGATAGTGTCACTGTAATAAAATCTTATTTGAGTTTAAAATTATCGCAAACTTTTTTTGATTATTATCGATTTCACCGGTTTGTAATTGGAAATCGTTGTGTATTCTTTTTCTTTTCAATATTTTGATATCTCTTAACAGATGAAACCATTATGCATTTGGTGCAGTATACTTTTTGTTGGTTGAGTCACCGAAAAAATTTTTTTTGGTTAGTGTAATTCTTGGCAACTTTATGAACACATTTGTTAACTTTTACCTGGTGGAATTGCTTATATTTGCTGCTTTTAATTTTTTCAGTTTTCATTGATTGTTTAAATTTTTAATCAGGGTATGTGTACAAAGGGGTATGAACACGATCTTAGTTTAAATTGTTACAATTCTAAAGTAGGGTATTTCTAATGCTCAATGAAATTTTAATGTTAGTTGTTGAGTTAAGGTGGCTCTACACACCACTTTTTGATGACGCAGTACGCAAAAAAAGTAAATCTGGAAGCATGCAATTCCGGTACTGGCTGATTTAAACTAAGGCGAATTGTATGTGGACCGCTCTTTTGAAAAACTTGTTTAATGAATAGATTTAATTGATAATTGGAAAATTTATTACTTACAAGTAATGTAGTATGTGACACCTTCACGTTGTGTCGTAAAATTTATCGAAATAAACAATCAAATCAAGTATAAATTTTTAAATAGTTTCATACCCATCATCGATATCTTACAGCGTAGCGTAGAGGGTTAGTGGGTTAACTACAAACCTGTACGTCCTGAATTCGAATCTCGTTGAGGAAAATAAGATTTTCAACTTTCAAAATTTTCAAAAACGTATTTTTTGGTTGAATACTGTGAAAGAAAACTATAAACCGGTGAAAGTATTTCAGTTATAATATACCTCAATCTCCCTTGATATCGACAGATGTTCCTGACCATCTTAAGAGGATGTGAGGGTGGCTTTGAATTTCTCTCAGGTTGGGATACATAAATCCTAAAGGTAATTTTCCCCTCTATTAATTTGACTTAGTTTTGCATTAAAGTGAATACATTCACTTGTATAGGTCTATAATGAAATATGTATGTATCCATCATTCCAATATAACATTTAGGAAATTTTCTTCAACTCAGAAATGTAAAGTCCCTAAGGTGTTTGGGCCTTGGGACTTAGAAACGATAACAATGCAATTTAAAATATTTTTTTGTGTTTATTTGCAATAATTGTATTTTTGAAATAATATTATTGCTATAATAACATTTTTGAATGTTAAGAAGGGTTATATTTTTTTAGGTGTCAAAAGAAATTTCCATCATATGACCAAAAAATTCTTTCAATTTGCTAATAGTTAACTTTTTAAAAGTTATTTTACAAAAACACGAAAAAACATATTTTTTTTTTAAAAATACCTATAGTATCCTTATTATCATTTTGATATTTGATAAGTATATGTTTTGAGGTCTTCTATTGAAAACATGAATAAACTGTGAGTGTATAGAGCGACCTTAAGAAGAGATACAGTACTTTCCATTATTTGTTATGTAAGCACGGTTAGTACTACACTTTTTGTTTACATAGTTCCAATCTACAAGTTCATACTTTGTTAGGTAAATAAGACTTATGCCTTTTCCTTCTTTATATTTTTGGTTTAAGACTTCTAATATAAAATATTGTCATCAATATAACAAGCACTAGAAACTGTCTAACTGTATTCAGAATTAACTTGAATATTGAAAAAGATGTTTATAAGAATATCTCGCTTTTAACACAACAACTGACTTTTAACTTTCTTGGTGACCAATAGAAAATACCTTGGATCGGACTTTTTGCTGACCGTTGTAAGCATTAAAAATGATGAAATATTTTTTGGAAAGGTTTTTGCCCCTTTAAAAACGAAAAGTTTCAATCGGTTGTTGTAATCCTACAGTGACTTTTGTACACGGGTTGTGCAACATTTTTACACACGGATTGTGCATGTTTTGTTAAAAATTGAAAATGAATCGTTAAATTCATTCATCGTAATTTTATGATGACTTTTGTACACAGGTTGTGTAACTTAATTTCATACACAGATTGTTTATAATTTTTATGAAATTTTCATAATTATATTGTTATTTTTATTTTCTTTTTAATTTTACAATGTTTTTTTTGTACATGGGTTGTGCAACTGTGATTTTAAAACAAAGCTTTGTGTATATTTTGACAAAAATTTTAATATGAGAAGTTAAGATCCTTTGTTGTAATTTTGTGATGACTTTTGTACACGGGTTGTGTGACTGTGAATTTTATACACAGGTTGTTTATAATTTGATTAAATTTTTAAAATTATTTTGTAATTTTTTTTCTTTGTTTACCTCTCCCCTTCACTTGAAGTTTGGGATGTGAAATATTGGAATCATTTAAGTCACTATGTCTCTAACTTTTCTATTAAATCAACATCGAGAGACGTTAGGGACCCATTTTACAGAAGAACTTACTACTAGGTCAAAGTTTTAATTTCTGCTTATAACGTTCTTATTTGCATAAAACTGAGAATAGTTTTATTGTTTTTAAAGGCTAACATTTTTAGGCTAACAATTTTAAACAGAATCAGTAATTCTGCGAAATTTTACAATTTCAGTTTTAAGTCTTAGTCGTAAGTTCTTTTGTAAAACAGACCTCCTGGAGACTGTTCTAGATAATATCGTACATTTCTTTGCAGCAGCCAGTGGTCTTACTGGTGACGTCCAGGTAGAGGACCAGATAAGAGAACTCCAATGGGAAAAGCACATCGATGACTTATGGCAAGAGGTTCTTTCCAACATGGAATCCCCTGATAAAAAAAGTCGACCTACCCTCGCTGATGGTGATCAGCCTTCTACGAGTGGGCAGTTTAGGGGTGGGGGTAGTTTCGATTCTTGGGACTTATTGACAAAACCCTATATATTTGGAAGAGAGATACCAGGACCTTTAAGAAAAATTAGGTGCGCGGCACTACATTCAAGGTTAAATTAAACGAACAGTGGCGGGGTAATAAATTAATAGATATACAAAACAATTTGTATGACATGTTCGAGGACCTGTTGTCGCAGGCCAGGGGACACGGGTCGTCATCAGTTATCCGAGTCTAAACAATGCAACAGTCATCCCGCTACAGGCTTAGAACACCCTCAATGCAGATATTGTGTTGTCCGAGGTTTATCAGTTGACGAAAATCTTTTTGTCACCGTAGGTTTTATCGATTTGCCTAAAGGAGGTAACCCTAGGAAACTACCCATAACTTTTTTTTCGGACCCAAAAATAGCGTGGAAAGAAAACTTTCACTTTTTTCACGTTGTGAGGATGTGTGATTATGCATCCTGATGAACTTACATAAATCAACAGAACAAGTATGAAATTTTTAACAAAATATTTAATAACAAAACTAGAGCAGAGCTCGTGGCAAAGCCCCGATTAGGTCTTCCGTTGTTGCTGCGAGTTGAAAATATATGTTATATGGTGTCAAACGATTATAATTACTATACTTTCAGTTCTGCTTTTGTTATAAAAACGTGTTGTGATTGAAAGCCTGTATATAAAACATGTTTTGAAACAAAGAAAGGAAGAAAATATTTTAGGAAAACTATTTGTCGAGCAGAGTTTATGTAATCGTTTCAAACATTCTTTAAAAAGTGAGATGTTTAATGGCGAGTTAAATTTTCAAGGGTAGCAAGCATTGTTATAAACAGTATGTACTCATGATTCATGTCAGGAATTGTATTTCTTTTTTAAACTGAACCCGCCTACAAAACACGTAAACCTTTCTCAAAGATAACTTCTATATTAAAATATTTCTAAATTTTTGAAGACTATGTGCACGTTTAGAATTGCGTGCTGACAAAATTTACAGACCCTAAAACGTACTACTACACCAAAAAAGCGTGCGGCCTACGTGCGAGAAACGTTTCGTGTAAACCTTTTAGAGTTTCATGTAAACCGTTTAGCGTTTCGGGCAAAGCGTGTAAATCGTTTCGAGCAAAGCGTGCGAGAACCGTGTGAAACGTTCATCAGATTTCATTCGGAACTCTCTGACAAGTTAATTGTTTCAAAATGGCGCCCGTGTTTTACATTACTTTAACAAAATTGAGCGAATTTTTAACAAACAAAAGAAAGGTATATATATTAAAAGACGACTAGTAACAGATAATTACATGTATATTTAACGTTTTCATGCGATGTTTCAGTACTGAAACAATATTAAAATTCGCTATACATAAAAAATATTAAATACAGTTAGTGAAACATGATTTCTATTGGAACAAACCTAAATCAACTTTAACTTGCACGATCATGTTTTGATAAGCATGTATTTTTATTATTTATTTACATCGATAACTCTTACTGAGACCATTCGGCTGTGTACAAGCAGCACACATAACCTCGGACATCGGGTGAGACCTGCACCTGGCTAAACCTGTCAATCAAACTCTGTGTATTTGTTTTCATTGGATGGTCAGGCGTCTCTCTTTTGTCAAAAGCCACTGGAAAATTAATGACTTCAAGGTAATCGGAATACGTATTTGATGAAGCACACAATTTAAATGATAGAAAATTTATTAATTATTTGAACAAAATTAAATGTAAACATAGAAAGGTAATAAAAAAATTAATTATTATGGGAATCTATACGCATGATACTCAATTCAAATAGATTATATTATGATTTTATTATTTTATGTAGTAAAATCACCCTTCCAACTGTTACTCAATTACATAACAATTGATGACCTGGGGCTATAAATGTTCTGAGCTGTGTGCGCTGAAGCGACACAAGATTATCGGTCGCATGCGGCAATTGAATTAACACAGACTGGCCGAATAAACAAAGGGGTGGGAAAGTGAAACAAAATGTTACACATAAGAAACCACCAAAAATGATTTTCGACAGATCTTGCTATCTTTTCTCCAATTAAAAAAAAAATCCAGCGCGAGCACCAGTCAGCGGGGCGGGAGGAGGGGGGGGGGGGGGCAGCAGCAATGAGTTCGCTTCCACAATGAAACTACAGTAGTGATTAATATGTGACCGATAGAATCTAATCTAAACTCATGTGAATATTTTTTAAAATAATCATCGAATGCCTCAATTCAGGGCATTCCTTTATCGTGCTAGCACCTACCGCAAACATGTAACATGGAACTTTGATTATAATTTGATTTGATTTTTAAACTACCTTATACGCTATCGTATAAATCAATGCTTAATCAACTGTACAAGTAAAATAAATTTATCTTTTCATCTTAAACCAATATAATAGTTGAAAACATAATAAAATATAGTTGTGTCCGTGCAAAATATGAAACATAAACGCGTCATAAGGTACATGTAGAAGAACACGAACCGACCGCGGATCACTTATCCACTCTCGCCGGATCTCCTCAGCCATGTGCGAGGGATTATCATCATTTAAATGTTTAATATTTGAGGAGGGGGGGTGTTGATTTAAAACATTAATTGTACAGTTTTTAAAGTAGTTTACATAAACAAACCAACCATTAGTTTATGTCTAACGATTTTTCCGATTTGGAGTAATATCGTTCATTAATATTCATTTACACTCAAATATTTAATTAAATATATACAAGTAGGACAAACTTTTATAACATAAAATTAAAACAGTTCTTGTATATACGGCTATATTAACTCAAACACGTTCATATGCATGTAAGTGTAAGTCGCGGTGTGCGAATCTTGTGTATTAAATACCCGCTTACCGCTAGGTAATGCAGCCGTCGCTGATCTCCTCGGCCGTGGGCAAAGAATATATTTCGTAAAGGTACAACGCACAGAAACGCACAGCTCACAACCAAGGAAGATTTGAAAAGTTTGCAATATAATGACCTTACTCTATCAAATAGAAGTTATATATTTTAAACTTAAACCCCACAATTGATCTTAGTCTATTATTGCTATAGAGAATGACATTGCTTTTATTAATTAAATGAACTATTTCTTACTTGACATCCAATCGTTTAATCCACAAAAGATTTTGTGTAATCAAAACTAAAACAATTCTTGAGTTCGCGGCTAAATAAACTCATATATGAGAGACGCAACTCTCGTGTATTAGATAACCGCTGACCGCTAGGTAGTCCAGCCGCGAGCATGGTGACCGATTTTCTCGGCCGCGGGCGAGGGAGAGCTTACGTAATGGTACACACACACACAGCTCTGATTCAAGGTAGATTTTAAATGCATGGAGTTAATAAATAAAATGTAATGCATAGAGTTTTTTAATTCCATATTTTGTGGTTAAAAAGAAAAGAAAAAGAATGTTTTGTTTTCCAATTGCCGTTTTTAATGATTGTGCACTAAGAACTTAACAACAATGACTTAAACTCCTAAAAAAAAGCATGTACTCCAACAAAAAAAAAATTCTTATAAATTAATGCCTCCTGTATAAACCAGCATACTTTCTGCGGCAACTTTATGCCAGTTGTACGCACAAAGACTTTCGTTAACTTGTCAAATGAAAACAGGTACATGTCAACATGTAAAGCTTTTTACACTCATACTACACAAATCACTTACAAAAAAATATTTTTACGACCTTTATGAGATCCCAACAAACAACTTTTCCAGCGACAGCTATATCAAAATCCAAACCGTTTTTGAGTTATTAAGCAAAAACTTTTAGGGGCTATTGGCCCTTAATTTAAGGGGCCAGCCCTTTTTTATTGGTGTCAAATGAAAGCCCTTGATATTCTGCACAACTTTTATTCTACATGTTTTAACAAAATATTTTTCGTTAAAAAGATATAAAGGAAAATATGTCTAAATTTTTGCACTTTTTGGAATCCTGTTTTTGACCCCCTACCTTTTCCTAAATAAGGAACGTAATCCAAAAACAAAAACCGATGTATACAACTTCAATGTCTTTGTTATTCAAATTCGTTGGATTCCCATTCCCTGCTATCATAGTCTCGGAGCCTTTGTCTGGAAACCAAAGGCCCTAAAAAATTTTAAAAGGGGAATAACTCGTTAACGGAAAGGGAATTCTAACTTTTATGAATTGGTGAAGATAGTGTTTTGTAAATTCCATTAGCCCTGAAAATTTGAGCAAAATCCGTTCAGAAATGAGCAAGATATGAAGCCTCAAAGTTCGCGTCTAGGAAGAAAAAAAAAAAAAAGAAAAATAAGAATAATCTTAACCCGCACAATAATAGAAAGGTCTTCCGTTGGAAACGGAAGACCTTAATAAAATAAAATTTAACAGATAATTCAACGAGAAAAAAACCAAACAAACAAAAGTATACAAATTAAATAATGAAATGAAGGAAAAGTCTATATAGTCAGCCCGGTTCCGGTGCACGTGGTGTTTAAGAACCCTCAGGTGAACACGTGGTTACAGTCAGGTTTAGATAAATCGGCAACCACCAGAACTAAGTTGAAGTACATGTAGAAAGTTCACATGCTGCACGGGTCTATCGAGGCTTCATTAGACGCACGTTTTCCTTGGAAATGTAAATAACCCATGGCCTCGTCCACGCTGATTGGAGGTTTCTTTCAATAAACTCAATAAACAGAATATAAGTTTTCAAATGACACAAATTATATAAATATCAACTTTCACAATGTTAAGTTAAAGCACGTATCTGCATTGACGATTATAAATTGGTAAAACTGCGAGGATCACCCTCAGGTATAAATTCAAAAGTAGTTTTAGAGATGTGTCGAAAGGGCCGCCGTAGTTCACTCACTCACTGTAGAACAGCGGTCTCTATAAATTATCCCATGAAAATGGAAACGGCTACTCATAAATACAGGAGCTGGAAATATTTCAGCACCCAAGAACCCTCCTTCCCTGACAGGTATTGACGTTCTGTAGGGACGGGGAAATTTACAGCAAAACAAGGCAGAAAAGACCCTAATAAAATAAACAAAAAGAAAAACATACTACCGAAAACCTATTCAAACACGTGTGGTTAAAACGTACAAAAATGGGTTGTTTAAATACCTGATGTTTTTCTAAAACAGGCCCCTGAGCACTAGACGGGATGACGACCACGTCTATCGGCTGATGTTCCGGGGTACTACCCGTGCATACTTTTACCAACTATTTAAGGTATCAACGAGGGGCTCCCCACAGGATTGATATGTTACCACGGTAACCAAGGGTCAAAGTATTAAAACAAGGGGCTCTCCAAAGGATAAACCGAAAAGGTGAACCAAGGGGAATTATAATTATACACAACGAATTTTAGTTTGTTACACACGTACAAAATGATAACAATTTGTGCCTGGCAATTTCCATTGGTCTGTGTTTTCTTAAAACGTGTGAAACGTAGACCCTGATACCTGATCACAATAAGTGAGGGATGATGCCGAACAGATGCTAGATCATGTTCTCAAACACCGTACTGTATCCAAGACCTATAATAACAATGTCCTGCGAAACAGTGTAACAAGTTACTGACAATCTGTATATGGTATATATTGTGTAATTAAACCATTCTAGCGCTAATTCAGTATTTCTAAAACATTCAAATAAATGACAGCGTATATGGCGTTATGATAACGTTTTAAGGGTAGTATAAAGAATTTTTTTAACAATATATATATAGAGAGATGGCTATAAATATACTTCAGTTGCTACAGAAGACACAAAACTTAATTACCTTGTCATAACTTAAAATTCGCTGTCAGTATTATTTAGCCCAATTATACTAGGGTTGTCCAAAAAGTTCGTGGACAATGGCGTTTTTTGGTCATTTTAAACGGGTTTAAATATACATATTGTATATCTAAATCTTTGTTATCTCTGTATTGTATCAAAGAGTCGCGGAAAGTACGCACGGCCCAGCGTAAAAATTGCCCAAACTTTGTAATTAAGTTTTTAGATATGAATATTTACATTTTGTATAAAACACCTGAAAACTTCATTATATTCTATTAACTTATTCTGTTAAGTGAACGGCATTTGCATGGCTCAATTAAACCTTTTTTTAAACTAGCAGAGCATTTTTAAAAGATATTACGGAAAAAACATGCCTTTAAAAACGCTTGAAAAAGCGACGACCGCTGAATCAAGTTTGAACCCTAAAACCCAATAACTTCATAAAACATGAGTGACACATAATGGGCATGTCATATAGCATAACTGAGAGACGATATTGGCTGCGCCGTGCAGTAATGCATAGCATCTGCTACACAAAAAAATAGTGGTTTTAGATATTGTGTGCAAATTGAAAAGAATGTAAATATAAGTAATAAGGAATCATTTTTTGAATAGTATGAGGTGATAATTTCGGTGGGAGCATGGCCAAATCCATCATAAAGCCCTACGGGCTTTCTTGGATTTGACCACGCCCCGACCGAAATTATCACCTCATAATTCTAAAACAATGATTCCTTATTCCTTCGATATTTTTCAATTCAATGTTTATGTTTGAATGTCTTGACTTTCTCTTTAAGTTCAAGTAAATGAAAGATTCCTACAGATTTATGAATATTGAGAGATTATTTTCATGCAATTTTGAAAAAAAAGAAGTCAAGAAATAGTTTCATTTTCCACACATTTCTATTAAACATGTTGGAAACAATTCCCTGATACTGAGACAGCCTTGCTAAAGCGCAAACATCTTTCTTTACGGTAATTAAAAAAAAAAACACCGTTTCAAATGATATCTAGTTTTCTCTAAGCAAATATATTATATATTTTTTTTTCTTAAGAAGGGTCCACTTACTTTAGGTAGATGCACAACTTTGATACTTACATCTGCATTTATTTAAACAGTAAAGTGCTTTCCTTGGTGATTCATGCGGGATATGAAGATGGCGACATTGCAGAAAAAATACATAACTCGCGTTAGCGGGTTATGTAATTTTTTTCTGCAATGATTGCCATCTTCATAATCTGCATGAATCATCAAAGGAAGCATTTTAATATTTATATATACATCTTTCTTATAACAAATTAATAAATTTTTACGGTAAATGTAGTAAAAAATAAGTGAAATTAACTAAATTTCTGTTAACGTACATCAGTACATTAGATAAAAGAAACAGCCAAATCGCCTCCTATGTGAATTTGAGTCTAACATCATAATGATAATTTTGTGCTCTCCGTGACTTTTCTAAAGTCGCTGTAGGTTTCGGCCAATCGATAAACACGGCATGTCAATTTCAGCCCTGTCCGTTTCAGTAGCTGTAAATTTCGACCAATCGATAAATGGGGTGTGTTGATATCTCTATAGAGCTATGAATAAACTAAAGTATCTGTAAGAAATAGAGAGAATTATACTCGGTAGATGTAAATATTTGCTATTTAGTGATAAAAAATAGCTTTTAGCTGATTTTTTTTTTATTGAAGCCCCATATGCCAAAAAGTAAAAACATTTTGAAAACTTGTTAAGGCGCCCATAAAATAATTCGTTTAATACTTACGCTTTTCTCTTAAAGGTTTGTGCAGTATTCCTTTTCACTATTGTTTGAATAAATGTTGTCTTTTAAATAATAGTTGTACGGTATATAGATAGTGCCTGTTTGGGAGGGTAACATTTGAAATTGACACCCTGAGAAAATCATTGTCAACCGACGCGAAGCTGTCAACTGAATTTTGAAACAATGTTTTACCTGGTAAATGAAAAATTGTTCAATGCAGTGGTGTCCCTGAATTCCGTGAGTTAGAAATCATTTTGTTCTCACAAGGAGTGGTATTTCTTGTCAGGAAGGTCAGTTGAAAGAAGCAGATTTTTCTACGAAGTTTACAATAGGGTAGAGTTTTACAGACACATTGTTTTCAAAAAATCATGTTAAAACTCCTCATTTATGGGTTTTTTTTATTACTGTAAAGAGGGATATTCGCACTTTAACGAGACTGTCTCGCTCTAAGGTAATTGTTCCCAACCTGTTTAAGCCGTTAAGTACAGGAAAAAGTTGTTATCAAATCACTTCACAGGTATTGGCACTAACACAGAAATGATACTCCATATCCATTTACTATAACTTTGCTTTAATGCCAATGTATACATGTTTTAATATTACCTGTATATATTTTATATAGCAACCAGAGTAAATTGGTCCAAACAGGAAGAAAAAGAAGTCAAGGAATATTTTTCTGACTTACAAATCCAAAACACTTCCTGGTATGAAAATGTGCCTACGACTTATTGAAAGCAACAAGAAGGCCGGAGGAGTATTATGGAAAAGAAAATGGGAGACCATTAAGAAAAAAAATTTGGAATGACCTCAAAAGACTGAAGTAATAAGTAATAATAAAGATTTGAACTTTTGATAGAGTTTCATGTCTGTCTTAATTTACATTTTGTTGATATTGTTAATAAGACACGAGTGTGCTCATAGAAAAGAACATCATGCATATGCATTGTAATAAATATATTGAAATTGTAGATCATGTTAAGATTTTCAAAGTTTATGATAGTTACAGTGTGTGAATTGTAATTTCACATGCACAACAATCTTTGTCACTGTTTTAAGAAAAAAGGTACCTTTTAATATGTGGATATGAGAGTTTTTGAATAATTTAGATGCATTTTTAATAGGTCAGACAATAACTGTTGAATATTTGAACATTCATTGCTTTTCAGCATGCATGTAAGATGTCTAACTTTCTTTTTGTAGCCATGATTAAAATGTGTTTTCTGTTGTTGCAGTATAATTAATGTATATGCATACACATTGTAATAGATTTAAAATCTGATAATCATTGTTTAAATTGTTGATCATGTTAAGATTTTCAAAGTTTATGATAGTTATGTAAATTATACACATTGTAATAGATTTAAAATCTGATAATCATCGTTTAAATTGTAGATCATGTTAAGATTTTCAAAGTTTATGATAGTTATGTAAATTGATCAATTTTGAGTTTCTGTTCATAAATTGTTTTTGAAGTTCCTATAAATTGTTGTTTTCCACTTTCCATATTAATGACAATTTATATTCGTTGCATTTAAAGATTAAAAAAAATCAAAAATTTGTAATGAGTGTGTTAGAAATTTAAAAACATCATTTGAAGAAAAAGCGTACGTGACAGCAAGTTAATATATAACCAACATGATGCAAAGGAAATAATAATTTGAATACCTCGAATGTGTTCTTGAATTACTTTGTTGGCTAAAATTGCACATTTCTGTATTACCCAGTAAGCCTTAGACTTAGGCATGTTTTATTGGGTAAATGTAGTCAGGTTAAACCCAAAAGAGCACGGACAAGTCTGGGTAATGGATACTAATATAGGTATTTACCCAATCAATCAGAGACAGTGTTACTTTCATGTATTAGGCTAAAGACGAATACCCAAGAAAGTATGGAGGAGTTTAAGACATATAAGGTGTTACCCAACAAATGATGGACAATTCTGTGACTTATAGGGTATTACCCAACAAATGATGGACAAGTCTGTGACTTATAGGGTATTACCCAACAAAACATGGACAAGTCTGTGACTTATAGGGTATTACCCAACAAAACTTGGACAAGTCTATGCATATTTCAACATTTTATGTACACCATAAGATTGTCAATAATAACAGCTAAATAAAATCTGAAAAAAACATATTTCGGGCATAAAATATTCATTGGATTTCTGCAAATCCCATTCTCTAAGAGAGGGTAAAAGATATTTCATTAAGTTTATAATATTTTCAAACTCCTGGCACACCTTTTGGAGGTTCCCACCATGCTGACAACTTTTTGATTTTTTTCTCCTCCTGGGTGGTGCTGGACTTCTGGGTAGTGCAAGCCTCCTCCGTAGAGGCATCAACCGCAAGGGGGAGGGCAGTTGTGAAAGGCTTACAGGAGAGGATGGAATCTGTGAAGGCAGATGTACGATAATATGTTCCATTAGGTGGTGTTGAACCAGTAGAGAAGGGTTGGGTGGAATTGCCTATTCTACCTGTAAACCTCATCCCCTCCTCTACTGGTGCCGTGTCCTCCTAGTGGCCTGTGTAAAGGTGGCAGCCTCCGGAGGTGGCCACACCTGCCTCTTGTGTGGTGCTGCTAGCCTCCTTGGTTATTGCGCTGGCCTCCTAAAGGCCAGTATGGAAGTGGCGGCCCCCGGTGGTCGCCATTTTGGCCTCCTCCTGGGTGGTGCTGCTGACCTCCTGACTGGTGCTGCTGACCTCCTGACTGGTTCTGCTGGCCTCCTCCGTGGAGGCGTCAACTGCAAGGGGGAGGGCGGTGGTGAAAGGCTCACCGGAGGGGATGGGATCCGCGGAAGCAGATGAGTGATATGTTTCATGAGGTGGTGTTGAACCAGGAGAGGAGGGGTGGGTAGAATTGCCTATTTTATCAGAAGACCTCATCCCCTACCCTACTGGTGCCGTGTTTTTCTGGTAGCCTGTGTGGAAGTGGCGGTCCCCGGTGGTCGCCAGAACGGACCCCTGTGTTATGCTGCTGGGTGGTACTGCTTGCCTCCAGGAGGCCGGTGTGGAAGTGGTGGCCTCCGGTAGTCGCTGCACCGGCTTCCTCCTTGGTTGTTCCTGCTGGCCTCCTGGGTGGTGCTGGAGGCCGTTCTGGAAGTGGCAGCCCCCAGTGGTCGCTCGCCGGCATCCTACTGGGTGGTTCCGACCTTCTAGGTGATTCTGGCCTCCTCCGTTTGGGGGAGGGCAGTTGTGAAAGGCGCACCGTAGGGGATGGAATATGTACAGGCTGATGCACGATAATATGTTCTATCAGGTGTTGAACCAGTAGAGGAGGGGTCGGTAGAATTGCCTATTCTACATGTAGACCTCATCCAATCATCTACTGGTGCTGTGTCTTCCTGGTGGCCTGTGTGGAGGTGGCAGCCTCCAGTGGTCGCCTCACCGGCCTCCTGTGTAGTCCTGCTGGCCTCCTGGGTGGTGCTGCTGGCCCCCTGGGTGGTGTTGGCCTCCTGGAGGCCGTCGTGGAAGAGGTGGCCTCCGGTAGTCGCCACTTCGGCCTCCTCCTAGGTGGTACTGCCGGCCTCCTAGGTGGTGCTGGTCATTTTCGTGGAGGCGTCAACCGCAAGAGGGACGCCGGTGGTGAAAAGCTCACCGGAGGGGATTGAATCCATGGAGGCAGATGAGCGATATGTTTCATCAGGTGGTGTTGAACCAGAAGAGGAGGGGTGGATAGAATTGCCTCTTGTACCTGTAGACCCCATCCCCTCCCCTACTGGTGCCGTGTCCTCCTGGTGGCCTGTGTGGAGGTGGCAGCCCCGATGGTCGCCACACCGGCCTCATGTGTGGTGTTGCTTGCCTCCTTGGTGGTACTGCTGGCCCCCTGGGTGGTGCTGGTTTTCTGCATTACTGAAGTGTTTTTTTTTTAAAAAAGCTTCAAACTAAAGTTATAGAGCTCGAAATGCATTTTAAAAGTAATTTATGTTTTCATCGATAATAGGAATCCAGGTGAACACAGGTAAATGTTACCTTTAGATGAAGCTTTTATTGCCTTAAAAATTATTATGCCATTCAGGAAAATAACCGTATTAAAAGTTAAGGTGGAATAAAATGGAATCGAATGATTATAATTAATTGAAGTATTTATATAAGCATTAACAATTAAATAAATAGATAAAATGTTATTTCAAGAATAAGAAATATATATTTTCAAAAATAAAAATATAAAACCAACCCACATGCCCTATACGTTTTAATTTTATGTGGCCTGAAAATGGCCTAAAATATATAAATACTATTGTATCTGAAGAAATATTTAAGATATTGTCTCCAGGATGAAGCTCACCTTTCCACGTATTTCTACATATTACTAATTTTCAAGCATTTCTTTCCCCAAATTGCTTAGATTTTCTCTCAGAAATAGATCAGTTTCACTTGCTCCCATTGATCGATATCTGTATCACAGCAGTCTAAAAAGAAAAGCAAAGAGCCGTATTTAATCTTAAACCTTTTCTATACAGTAACATACAATGCTCTTGAAAAAGGAGTCATAAATACTGTAAAAGTGGTAATTTGCGTTGGTGGTTAAATACGCGTTTTCTATGATCAAACATGTTTATTCGCGGATTAATGATTCATTACTCTAAAGGATTTCTTTACCAGACGCGCGGGTGTATTTTACGCGGATTTAAGCTTAGCGCACAACTTGTGAAAATTACATCAACGCGTAAATAACCACTTTAACAGTATAAGATATGACATCAATGGTTTAAAACATCTTTTTGGTTATCAATAAAAATCTCATTTAAAAGCATTCAATTATCCAGGTCTCCTGCGGTTGTAAAGAAGGAGGCGTGTGTCTATTAACATCACAATGTGTCATACCACTAACAGCAGAGTTAGTTAGATCTACAGAGTCCAATTTTTATACCAAAAAAGATGATAACTTCATGATGTCTTCGGCCTGTTGGAGCTCTTAAGTCTCTATATTTGTGTCAGATAATTTAAGTTTGAATTTTAAAGGCAATTCATAAAAACCCAATCTTCCACAAAATTTAAAGAATGCATGCACGAGTTTTATACTATTTGCAAAACACTTTAAACAATGACAAATGCCAACATAAACGTCTTTTTTTATTAAATATATGTATCATATTAGCCCAATGAATATCACCCGTATTTTTGTCTTCTCAGAATTTTTGTTTTTTAAATACAAATAGTTAGATTCAAAGTAGTTTTGCTTTATTTAATTTGATAGCTACTACATCGCCCATGTATATACATATCTTTAATAAAACCAATGTTTAATGAAGTCCCAATAATTGCCCTAAAATCAGATCAAGCAGCTCTAAACTATGCAATGTGCAAAACTTTCTTTGAAATCGGAAGTAAATAGTTATAATGTAGACGCGTGTGAGAAATCTGGTTCATATTTTGTACTTTACCGCATGGTCACCATCTTTTTTTCTGATCTCTAATTGAAACATATAAAAAGCACATTGCTGCACTTGCCATGCAATGTTCTTTCTAAAGATGTTAACACAATATTTTAGTTAGCTTTCGCCGTTTTCTAGTACATATTACTTTAAATGCCTACATCTGCATGGGGAAAAGACTCTGCCAATCACCTGGAATTTGCTAATTGGACAGTAGACCCTCATCCTTGCGAGCCAAGGGTTTTAACTTCTCTCTACCTTCAAAAGTAATAAAGTAATAGATTTGGACCAAAACAACATGGTTGACAACATGAAGAAAGATGATTAACCCCTATCCTTCTAAAAAAAGTTTTTACATGATAACAAAGGTGTATGCCAGATATCCTGTAGAATCATTATTGTTCTGGGGAGATCAATGTTTGTGGATTTCATGGGTAACCCTTGCCCACGATTTAACATCACCACAAAAAATAAACACAACCATTTGATTAATACTTTTCATAATAACCCCGATTACACTACCAAGTAAATTACATTTTGGCTATCCACGAACATTGACTCCCACGAATAGAAATGATTCCACATTACACAGAAATCTGTTTCTTTGCTTTTGCCATACACCCACCTTTTCCACGTTTTAGGGCATTTTGAAACATATCAAACATACACTAATTATTTAATATTTATAATATTGGTGGGTTTTTCCATACACAATCTAATCTTTGGTGAATACAAACTGCTTATATTATACACGCATGCGTGTTCCGTCGTTCATAATAAAGAGAGGGAATCCTTAAAAAACTGAAAACCTCATCATCCTCATAGCAAGAAAAGAAATCTTTTTCAGGCATGGCATTGTAAATTGTTTTCCATATTAACTATTAGAATAACTCGTTCTTTCAAATGGGTTTTTAAATTTACTTATCCGCTGTGTCACTCCAATAAATTGTTTGACTGTTTTATTTGGTAAACATTAAGAGGGCTCTATAGTCGTAATTATTTAAGACTATGTGTATCTCCTTTAGATCCACAACTCTATAAAGATATATGAAATTTAAAAACTAATAAAAGCTGAAATCTTCGATTTCTCTTTACAAATAGTTTATGGCTTTTAATTTTAATGATTTTTTGATTGTCAGAAATTTAAAACTTGAGTTATTTCTCTTTTCCTTTGCAATCTTTCATTAAAAATGACTTTATGTTTAAAATTTTATTTAACACTTAAAAAACCTATACTTTAATTTATGGTAAAAAAGGTCTCAATTCGCATATCCTTCTGGCATTTGAGCTCCTATTTTATGTAATAGCTTCTTTATACGCCACAATTTTTCTCCTCTAAATAGCAAATGGCTTAACGAGTGAAACATTAAGCCAGTTACTTTACAATTATTAAAGAAAGCAACACAAGAGGCTAACAAGCCTTGACAAACGCTTGATAACCATAACACTTAAATACAGCTGTCAGGGAGCTCGAAGTTTGCAATTTATTTAAGCTTCATTTTTTTTTTGGTCCAAACCCCAATCTAAGACTCCTCTGATCGTTAACCCCTGTATCAATTGTTTGATGTTGGCAAGGGGGGACCTACAGTTGGAGGAATGTCAAATAATCTATCCAGTGTCCCAAAATTTCAAAATTTTGGTAGACGGCTTCATTAACATCATGATCATGATCATACATTAAATTTTTTTTTTCAAAAATTTGGAAAGTAAAATAATGAGACTGAGATTTAATTTGTTTAATTTTTTTTTTTTAAATAATTGAAACAAAGAAAACAATTTCTTCAAACATTTTTTATACCAGAATGTGAAGTGCTTCATACTAGAAGGACCCGAGACCAGGGCAATCACGTCCAGGTACTAGGCGACGGGGAAGACTACAAAGTTTTTGTTTTCGGGCCTTGTTGATCAGGATTGCCAACCACACACCATTAGTACCTTCAAGGAGGACTTTAAAAACAGACTGGTGCCGGGATCAAGCTACAAACTCCTGTCGACCACGCATAACCAGTATGGGTATGAACTGAAAACAAATTCAATTGTAAGTATATGTATTAGAGCATAGCTAAAATCTTATTTCTTTTAAATGTTTAACTTTAAAATATAGAGATAAATAACTTTAATTCTTTTCCAATTTCTTATTCAATGTTTTGAAACAAGACTCCACATGGAAAACAATACAGTAAAACTCGGTTATAGCGAAGTCCTAGGGACCAATGGAATTACTTCGTTATATCCGTAATTCGTTATATCCGTATAACGAATCCGTAATAATATTTATAGCGAATTCACTATATACATGTTTTCTTTCACCAGATTATAATTTTTGCTAATTTAGGCTTAAAATAGAAATTCATTACTTTGATAACTTTACTAATCGGATTGTAAATTGAAAAAAGCATACGAAAATATATTCATTCAAACTATTTTGTTAACTGGAAGTGCAAACTTTTTTAAGCTGTAAAACAATTCGTTATAAAGGTGTTAAATTTCGTTATTGTTCACCTCTATGGGACTCAAAATCAGTTCGCTTTATCCGTAAATTCGTTATATCCGAATTCGTTATAAACGTAAAATTTTGTAAAGATTTGTTAAGAATTTTACCGGGAACTCTAAAAAACTTCGCTATATCCGATAATTCGCTATATCCGTGTTCGTATTAAACGAGTTTTACTGTATCAGCTTTACAAGAACAATAAATCTGTAAGCCAATGCCGACTAGTGCACAAAAAATACTAGCTGCAGGTCTGTAAAAGTTAGGGATGGACGACCTGGGAGCTACAGTGCCTCCCATAGTAAAAAAAACTGCAATTTACAGTGCACAAAAAATTGCACTAGTTTTGGACTGATTAATCACATTTCCTTACATATTTTGTACAAATATTTGATTCCAAAAAAAATCTCGGACAAATAACTACAAATATCGTCACTTTACTTGCCTCTGATATTCTTTTAAACACGATCACCAGCCCTGTAAAGTGAAGTGGTGCAGTTTGAATTTAGGAAACATTTTTAGCAAATGCTTAGAAGATTGTACTCGTACTCGTTTTTTGTCATCTGTCAATATTTCTGCATTTTCCATCGGACAGAAATCTTTCGTACTTTCAAAATACGCTTCAAAATGAATCAAACAACTTGCAATATCACGAATCGTGTATCTGTCATCACTTTCATTTATTTCCCAGATGTTTAAAACACTTGTCTTTCCTGTTACAGTCACAGGTCAGCCAGATTCTGCCGCATCTTTAACGCTTTTGTGCACGTCAAAAATTGCTTTTTCCTCCTACAAACGGTTTCATAAGATACCTTATCAGACCCATAATTTTCCCCTATCAAATTTAAATCTGCATTACCGAATGACCCAGTTTTGTATTTTAAAAAATTTATATTAGCTCTTCATTTCAATTCACAAGACATTTTTAACTATTTTTACAAAAGGGGTCAATGACTGGCTCTACTGAAATGAGTTTAAGTTTACAAAAGAAAATCTACTTAGATAAGACTATTCCACCTAATATTGTTTTCTAAACTATACATACATAAAATAGTAAAGAAGAAAGTTTACTACATTAATTTAGTGGCGATAATGGCCCCACCCTAGTGCCCTAATCACTGACCCATGTACCATATCTTTTACAATTTTCGTAAGGGGCTTCATTAATATCATAGCAATGTTAAGAGTTCTCACATGTGTTGAAATAGAGACAGTTGTTCATTTTTTTTCTAAAGTAGTTATAACATATTAAAATTACTATAATTACATTTGAATCATAAAATATCAATCAAAATGGGTTAAGCATATTGCAATTAAATTTTATGTATAAAAAACAAATTCAACAATCTGTCATTTTCAGTGTAAAAAAGATATCAGAGATCCATTTTTAATAAATTACTAATATTTCAAGGGATTGTTATTGCAATGAAATGGTTGTTTGAATATTTGTTTTGTATAAATAGAGGATTTTGGTTTAGGTTGTATTATTCTTAGTATAATATAGATTTAAAGGAAAACAATCTAAATAAAGTTCAAAATCTTCTTGAGACGGTAAACAAAAAAATGTCTGATTTTTATAACAACATTTTTGTTTGTTTGTTTTTTTTTTGTTATTTGTTTTGTTTGCTTTTGTTTAGGGTTTTTTTTTTGGCAGAAACTTTTATTTTTATAATGTGTCTCATTTCGAGTATATTAAAAATATATATTTAAAGGAAGTCAATCTTAGAAAACTGCAGATAGTGCAGGGGAACACAATGACAGGATTGTTAGAATTATCATTTGATAAATGCTTTTGATAAACCATTTAATATTCAATGCGCTATTTAGAGTACAAAAATATAAAGTCCATCATTCTTTATCAATGTCAAAATCTACCACTGATTGCAATGAATCGATTTTCTGAGCTTTAAATTAAAAAGCAATGTTCCCTGTATGTTTGAAGATTAAGAGGTAGAATAAAACATTTTCAGCGCTTATGTTCTTTCTTTATTTTTTTTTTCAAGATTATTTTATTTCTTATATAAAAACAAGAGGCCTCTAGGCGCTGACGGTCACATCAGTGTCATCACTAGGTGATAGACTTGTCAGATAGTCTAAAATTTGATTTTTTTAGCGTTTTTATAGGAGTTTGATCCCATTTGGCCCTTATTATCGTTGTTATAATCTGATATATGCAAACATCAATTAACGAAAAAGGGCGACAAAAGCCGACAAAATATCAGGTTTTTTATATTCTTGCCCCTGGGACCTTGAATAACAATTTTGGAGTGGGTAAAATAAAAGTTTGTTCCCTAAGAGTTAGATTGTTTAATAACCTGAGCACACTTTTGTGAGTGAAGTTGTATCCAGCGGCCATGAATTCATCAATCTAGATAATACATAGCATTTTCGAGGAAGTCAACGCAAAAGGTTATAATGAAAATGAAACAATAAATAAATCACTGGACTTTAAAAGTTCCCTGAAGATATGAATTATAGATCATTACACCAAACAGGGTTTTCAGCTGATGACAAAAAGACACGAATACTGATTACTTATTCTGTTAAATAATACAATAACGACAGTTAAAATATCGTAAGTTTAACAAGCTAAGTTAATTTTAAAACCATAAAACGAATATAGTAGGGGATCTGGTTAGAGAAGGTAAAAATATGACCACTCTATTGACGTCAATAAATTGCCTTTTGAATGTGTTTATAGTACAATTTAAATTCGTAAATGAAATTCGAGTTGTATTTTCACAATAGTGTAGAATATTTTGGGAAACAAATCGCTAGTAACTGAAACATATATTTTTTTCATGTATTTAATGATCTTAATGATAAAATCGATATAACTACAGAAACAAAAGTGTACGTTCCATTGATAACAAATATTGAAGTTGTTTGAATATATTAAAATAAATATACAACTTGTTTTTGGATTGGACGATATACGGATTGGTTGATCTTAAAAAGTGGTGAACTGAAATATTGTATTTTATATGTTTATGCCAAGTATTGTTTTGTTTTATTTATGGTTCAATATTTGGAAACTGCAGAGAAAAAAATACTATGATTTTCTTAGCAGCAATTTCATATCTGCATTTGATTATATTGATAAATTCTTCTGGACCTTTGTCTACATCTACTTGGCATTTTACCAAACAAGGACATGTTTCTGAGACGCAGGATGAAGACGTTTTAGATATCCAACCCCTTCTCGTCAATTCTCTTGGAGAGTGTGCGATGCATTGTGGAATAAATGCACTTTGCATTGCTTTTGACTTTTGTTTTCTTAACGGTTCCCACACTTGTCGGTTGCGCTCTGGAGACATAGTACCTTCAAACACCGCAACACAATGTGGACTTTACGAAATGACAGCTGTAAGTACATTTTTACATTAAGACTTTTACACCTTAATCAATGGCATGATACTTAGAAGGGGTACATTTCACTTAATTATTTTAAGCTGGCTGTTTTTGTATCTTAATATCAAAATTCATCTGACATATTTTGATGTATGGAATTGTACCATACCCATATAATATAAAACGTAACCGAATCCTACTCCAATATTTGACGTAATTAGAATTAGGATCATCACTATATCACTACATGTTTATCTTTTTTTATGTCAGGAAAAAGTATAAAAATACAACAGTATCGGTATTTTCCAGAATATACTTTGACTTAAGGATTTCGGACAAAATCTTATAATAATAGAGTAACATGCACTGTTCGGATTTTTTTTCTCAAGCTCAATGCCAAATTTCGTGCACACCGAACTTTTTCAAATCTTGATCGAAATATGTTAAACCAGAAACATAGAATATTTTAATGCTATAATAATTTCTGGTTGATCTGCACATCTAAGCACGATGTTTCTACTTACTAAGCCTTATGAAAACCGTTTTAGTCTAAATTGTATCTTTTCTTGCTAAACCCAATTTAAGGATCGGGGGTCCCAGTTAAAGTATATATATATATATATATATATATATATATATATATATATATATATATATATATATATATAAACACAGATTTTTTTTCTGTTTAAGACTCATTAATTATTGAGTAATATTCTTTGTTCGTATTTTCGTTTTTAATCTAGGCCTTTTTTCTTTTCTGAAGGTAATTTTAAAAATATATATATATATATATATATATATATATATTTACAGAAGAAAAGTTGTTCGGGTGGACTATTCATAACATCTCAAAGAATGTGCAAGAAAAGTAAGTTAATGCTTTTAAAGGGAGATGATTGCAAACCTTTGAAAATTCTTTTTAAGAACCACTGCACTATGAACGCCAATATTTACACCAGGCTTGTATACATCGTGAATATTCTAACCTGTTAAAATTGTGATCACCAGACCAATACTGGGGCCAAAAGAGGGGTTAAAAGTTTATTAACTGAAAAATAAAATTAACGTAGAAATAAATTAAACTTTGACCCGCATGCACGGGTTGACAATGCATATGATTTCGAACATTTACAAAATAGAAACATCGAAACACCGTATATTGTTGACATTTGCATAATCAAACTTCAAGCCTATAATAATGCTATTAATTTCACTACACTTTGCTGAGATGGAACAATATAACTGTGTCCCGGGAAAGGTCTTTACCACAGTTAAAATTCTTCCCATAAACCCGTGTTATGTAGCAGAAAATTGCAGAATCGCTCCAAAACGATTTTAGAGAAAATTAATAAAGTTGCATAAAAATAACAAATAAATTGATCATACCAAACCATTTTGAAGCTGTTTTTACCTTTCTTCGAAAAGTTTGATTCAATAATTGCAGAATTCAAAATATTTCAAGAACACTTTTACACACCATGTTGACATTCAAAACTCTCAGGATTTCTTTTTATTGTAAATGCACTGTGTTAGAGTTACCTCCCGTATTTTATTGGTGAACAGAAACAAATTTCCAATGAAGATTAACACGCATTTGTTTTATCCTTTCCAAGTTTACCCATTTAAATGTGATATTGTTGAAACATAATCATAGCCTCTCATGATTTAGCGTGAATGTAATGTGCATGTACAAGATTGTTAAATCCAAAAAATTCAAATGATTTCCTGAATTTTTTGAAGGACTTTCGTTGATTATTAATTAACGAAGCTTCATTGAGAAAAAATAAAATCAAAATGGTAATCTTCAAGTACCAACTATGTTTAAAATATATAAAACAAAAGACAGTAGAGACAGATTAATTTATCGGTATTAAAGCCCAAAAATAGAGTCTGCTATTTTAATATAGTAGTATAGATAAAGAAAATGTTAAAAAAATATATTCTCAAGGACTTCAATGCTGTAACAACAGAAATTATTTGCAAGTACCCAAAGATTGTGGAGATTCTATATTGTAAAAACAGTGACCGCCGGACAAATACTAGTACCTGATTTTTTATTGTGTTTCCTGAAAATTTAAGTCCCGCTTCACCCTATGAAACAAACCTGTAGTTATGAACTGTCATTGAACAAATTAATATTGTGAATTTCATAAACCTCTATGCATTTTTCATTTACTAGATATTGACCTTAGAGAATATATGTTAATAATGATTTCAAAGCGGTTATTTATTTCACTCTAGTTATCTCAATATTTTTTTTACACATAGTCTTCCTTATTTTAAAGTGTTATTGTCCATCATGAAATGTTCATTATCTTTAAATTGACTTTGCTAAAACACGGCTTCCGTTATTTTCCACCAATAAAAAAAAAATTCAGTAATTTGAATGTTCTTCCCATAAAAAGCGAAATAATAAGTAATATTTTAAGGAAACACAACAAAAATTCAGTCGCGCGCTTACGGTTGCTCTTCATTATTGTTTAAGAATTTTGACTAGAATTAACAATTACATCAACGCGTAACTTATGACTTTAAAAACAGTTTGTAATCAGATAAGTTGCACATCGGCATTTCCTTCGATATGTGGTTGCGACCGGCTGACGTAAAAGAGACTGCCATAAAAGAAAACAAGGGCACCGCTAAGCGGAGCATCCCCTCGCGACACGAGTTATTGTGTGTAGGGATGCATTATTTAGCAATATATAGTCATGTAAATGAGAAGACCACATTCTACTAACCCTCCATTACTGCAAATACTACATTTTCTTTACCTGTACTAGATCTAAATCCAAAAATATAAAGTTGTTTAATTGAACTGCTTACTTTCACTTTGTTTTAAAGAAGTGAAGCAGAAGATTGACAACTCTTACTCAAAAATTTCGATTGATAACTCGTATACAATATTGATTATAACATTGATTTAATGAAATAATAATTTGTAATAGTATTAATGGTTTGGAAAGGCACATGTATTTTTTATTTTCTATTTTACAGAAGTGTGCAATCTATGATAAATATTTTTAGTTTTGAACGAATTTTGTCATAATGTATGCCCCCCCCCCCCCCTCCTTTACAATGGTGCAATTTTATCTAAGTTTTTACATAAAAATTTGACCAATTAATATGACATTGCATTTGTTTTAATCTTTTACAATGAGGCATATTTGTGCAAAGGTTGAGGAAATTCTATTAGAAGGTTTTTTATCAATTTACTAGAAAATTGAAATGGAGTGCACACACAGACATACACACACACACACACACATACACACACACATACACACATACATACATACGAACACACACGCACGGTAGCGATGCTATATACCCTTCGCAACAAGTTGCGCGAGGGGATAACAACCAATGACACGTCGAAACAAGCCATATTTAGGTAGAAAATGTATTATAACAAATTAATAAACATGAGTTGTTTATTTCTTATTCAATCAATTAAATAATTATAACTCCATGTTTATGTTTGTATTGACGCACCGTGAAATACATATACATGTATCATTAGCATTTTTAGCTAAGTTTATTTTATTTGATTTTCATAGAGATTTACTCCCCCAATTAAAATAAATCCTTCACGACAGGATTTCTTTCTCAATATGTATTTCAACATACACGCTCAAAACTTCAAAGAGTGCTTGGGCGGTGGATTATTTATGGAAAGTTAGTTTTAAGTTGTTATGCTATTAAATCATCAAAATCGAGACATAATGTTGAACCAGTGTTTACAATGATTTCACGGTAACTCATTGTTGGTGTTCATTCAAAGCTTCATTTGCGTCCTTCTATGTTAAGTCGTGCTGAATTGAAAGTTACGCTTTAGTTTTGTAAAATCACTTAGTATGATACTTAACTGACCTAATCTTAAACAATATAATTATTATCATTTATAACTCAATCGCAACAATTCTATCAAGTCATTGAGCAAACCAATGTTCAACTTTTCATGCTTGTCAAATCTACCCCCCCCCCCCCCTTCAATCCAAAAATCTCAAACCAACCTAATTATTAGACTATCACATTTTTTTTTACCTAAAACCGAGAGTTTTTTAGTAATGTCTTTATCTTTATCAAAAGGTAATATCTCTTTGGATAAAAACTCTGATTTGAACCAAATCAGACAATTATTTTGTCTGCATTAACAATGAAAATATACCACAGTTACTGCTACTTATTGCAAATTTAAGCACAGTAATCAACTAAAATTGTTCCTGTAAATCATCAGTTAATTTCGTCTTACCTTTTTCTAAATGCCCATTCATTAAACGTTGCTAATATACATTGTTAACATTTTGATTAAAATTCCTTGCAAGAAAAGTCATCATCTTAAATTTGATTACTCGAAAATTCTCAAAAAATAGTTCGGCCCTGATAAATATTTTTGACCCCACTATTTATTTTGTTCTTAGCTTCTATACATCAATCGTAACTATTGTTTTCCAAAAAAATAATAAAAAATGACAGTAATCTAAACATATTTAGTTCTGCTGCACGTATTTTAACATAATATGGGCTGGATTTTCAGACGAATTCACAATTTAATTTGTAGATATTTCACTCTGAAACACCATTGAATTTTAAAACACGTAACTTTAAAAAATTGCCACATTGTTGTAAATTACTTTGAGCAAATATGTTTTAGTCTTAACTAGACAGATTGTTTTAAGATTGAATATATATATATATATATATATATATATATATATATATATATATATATATATATATATATATATATATAGATAGATAAAAATTAAATAAGAAAACACGAAAAACGTTCAATATAGCTTAAGCGCTTTCATTTTAAAATCTTCAGAAGCTATATAATGGTAACATAGTAACGTGACGTCAAAAAACTTGAACGTTGAACGGCAATGTCTATTATGACGTCATAGCTAGATTTAGCGGAAAAAAAATATAATTTGCAACATAGTAGATAACATACAATTCAATACATTATTATTACAAACAGTTCAATTTGGGTTTAAAAATACGGATGAAATGTTTTTCTTTTTCTCTTCTTTGTACATTACTGTCACTCAACAGTTTGTAAAATGGAAATATTTTAAACTGTTTATTGCCGCAAGTGTCCAAATGCTCACTTAACGGTATCTGTCGATATCCCGGGGTGTTTATGTGTTGTTTGTGTACACGCACACGGGCCCGAAGTGGATTGCTTGTTTCCCCAATATAGTACTCGTTGCAGCCTGGACATGTTATAACATATAATACATTCTTAGTGTCACATGACATGTCCGTCTTTACGATGAATTCTTTTCCGCTGAAGTCGTACTTAGATCCCTCTGTAATATGGTCACAGGTCCCGCATCGTGGGTTTCTACACTTAGTAACTGTGTGTTTAGTATCAAAATGGGAAGTGCACAATATTCGTTTTAGATTTTTAGGCTGACGTCTGCTGTTAATGAAGTTCACATCTTTGTAAATTTCTTTCGTGGATTGGTCGTTGATGAGGATATTATTAAACTGATGAATTATTGGCGTAATGTTCATATTTCTAGGATTAAAAGTATGTACAAATGGAATAATATCAATGGTTTTTTCCGGATGTTTTCTGGCTAATAATTCCGATCTATCATACGTCCTGGCTTTACGAATTCCGTCGTCAATGAGACCTTCGGGATAACCTTGGTTAGTGAGGTAATGTTTGAGTTCCCCGAGGCGTATGTCTTGGGTGTTTTCATCGCTCACAATGGTACAAATACGTCGAGCTAAATTATATGGAATAGCAGTTTTTGTATGATGAGGGTGACACGAATTAAAATGAAGATATTGATGTGTGTCAGTTGTTTTGTAGTATATATCAGTAAAAAGTTTTGAATTCTTCTTTATAACCAGAACGTCCAAAAATGGTAATTTGGTGTCACTACTTTCTAAAGTAAATTTGATGTTGGGATCAAGGTTGTTCACAAGTTGATGAAATATCTTTAAATTTTCGTCACTATTATTCCATAAAATAAAGCAATCGTCTAAAAATCGTTTCCAACTAGATTTAATAGATCTGGCTTCTTCTTCTCCCCAGAGTGAAAGTATTTGTTCGTGAAGCTTTTCTTCAAGGTATCCAAGAGTAAGAGTGGCGTATGTTGGTGCCACCTTTGTCCCCATTGCTGTACCTTTCACTTGTAAATAATGATTTTTTCCGAATGCAAAGGTGTTGTTTTGAAGTATTATATGTAATCCTTCGAGTATAAATTCTTTTGTAAAGCGATCTTGTAGAATTTCAGGATGCTTGTTGATCCAATAGCTCACCGCTTTTATTCCAAGCTCTGTTGGTATATTAGAATATAAACTGACCACGTCAAATGACACAAGAAGAGAAAAAAGAAAAACATTTCATCCGTATTTTTAAACCCAAATTGAACTGTTTGTAATAATAATGTATTGAATTGTATGTTATCTGCTATGTTGCAAATTATATTTTTTTTCCGCTAAATCTAGCTATGACGTCATAATAGACATTGCCGTTCAACGTTCAAGTTTTTTGACGTCACGTTACTATGTTACCATTATATAGCTTCTGAAGATTTTAAAATGAAAGCGCTTAAGCTATATTGAACGTTTTTCGTGTTTTCTTATTTAATTTTTATCTATAACTCGCCGACCACTGTGGATTTTATTGTGTTTCAAAATATATATATATATATATATATATATATATATATATATATATATATATATATATATATATATACACATACATATATGAGTCAGCGGTCATTGCATGGCAAACAAATAAAGAGTTCGTAATTTTCAAAGTAAAATGTATTTTAACTCAATATCCGTTTACAGAAAGCTTAAAGTATTCATAGCCATGGATCCAAATTTTATTATGTTCTGAAGAAAGTATATTCGTACTTTTTTGTCCCCCGCCGCAACGCGAAGCGGGGACATAGAAATGCCGTCCGTCACACTTTTTTGTAAGCGCTCTCATGCCTACAAATTTTGACGGATTTTCATTAAAGCTGAACACCGCTCGTAAATAGGCACTGTCCGCCATATTTCTCTTTAATCACTGCTGTCTCTACAACCCTTATATAAGGGACAGACCTCTAAACAGTTCAAAGTACTTCGCTGTAGAGGTCTCACCTGTGTGGACGTACATTTTGCCTCGCCGTGTTACTCGGTCGCGATGAAATTATCAAATTTTACGCACCTTTTTGAAGCCAGGAGAATACTAACATCAAATAAATTGGTCAATGCATTATTTACGAACAGAAAATGAACATAAGATAAGAAAAATGTATAAAATCTAAAGACCACGAAAGGAATACTACATGTCGGCCACGAGGTTCAGGTGTGCAATCGGGTGTAACGAAATCGAAGGGTTTATATACCAGGTATCTGTGTGACGGTGCCTATTTACGAGCGGTGTTCAGCTTTAAAGGACTATATATGGTATGGGCCTAAAATGGCTCCCTAAAAGAAATATCATTATTTTACTGTAATTCTTTGTTTTCTTTGTATAGATATATATGTGATGTTTTAACTTAATGTTCCTTTTGATTCAAGTGCCCACAATTTAGAAATACGGCATTGTAAAGAAAACCTTTTCCCGCCAGTTTTCCATTTTAGCAGAAAAAAGCTTGTTTTCAAGAAGTTTTTCTTTCAGGAAACATAAAGCGCATGCTTGAACCAACAAAAAATTTTAATCAGAGATGTATCTAGCCAAGACTAATAAGTGACAACAAATTTGTCCTGGTTCAAGCATGCGCTCTATATTTCCCATTCGTAAAAAGATGAATATTTTTGACTTCACATTTTTAAAAATGTATAACACCTTCTAATGAATACAATAATTTACTCTATTTATCTTTGTTGTGCATGTAATTTATCTGCACATAATTTAAACATTATGTTATCATCATATTTATAAATTGTAACTTTAATACCATTAAATACAAAAATACATTTTTTAAACAAGTATATAAGGGAGTAAGAAGATTTTTCAAGATTTAATACATTTTTACTATATGGCCATATTGGCCAAATCCTAGAGCCAGAACCCCTGACCCAGAGGTCATGAAGTTTACAATTTTTTTTTTTGGGGGGGGGGGGCATCCAAATAATTCCTTTCGTGAAAAGTCTGGGCTAGGAAGAAGTTTAAAAAGTTGCAATATTGTATTAAGTTATACTGTAAAACAATGAACTGAAGCAAAAATGACATACTGTAAACCAACTTTTATTATACCCCCGCTCCGAAGGAGAGGGGGTATACTGTTTTACCCTTGTGTGTCTGTCTGTCTGTCTGTCCTTCTGTCTGTCTGTCCGTCCGTAACAAAAATTTCTGTCGCATTTATCTCAGCAACTAATTTTCGCAGATGCTTGAAATTTTTACACAGTGTTCGTTAAGGCATGCCATATCGTGGGATATATTTTTGTACCAATCGGACGTCAACTTCTTGTTGAATGATGACTTTACTTATTTTTAAACAAAATCTTCAAACAAATTTCCGTCAAACATTTCTCAGCAACTATTTATCGCAGATACCTGAAATTTTTGCACAATATTTGTATAGGCATGCCATATCGAGGGATGTATTTTTGTACCAATCCGGCGTCAACATCCTGTTAAATGACGACTTCGTTTATTTTTAACCAAAATCTTCAAACAAATTTCCGTCAAAGATTTCTCAGCAACTATTTATCGCAGACGCTTGAAATTTTTACACAATATTTGTATAGGCATGCCATATTGTGGGATGATTTTTTGTACCAATCGGGCGTCAACTTCCTGTTAAATGACGACTTTGTTTATTTTAAACCAAAATCTTCAAACAAATTTCCGTCAAAGATTTCTCAGCAGCTATTAATTGCAGATGCTTGAAATTTTAACACACTGTTTGTTTTGGCATGCCATATTGGGGGATATATTTTTGTATCAATCAAACGTCAACTTCCTGTTAAAAAATGACTTTGCTTACTTTTAGCCAAAATTTTCATACAAATTTTCGTCAAAGATTTACCAGCAGCTATTTATCGCAGATGCTTGAAATTTTTACACAGTGTTTGTTAAGGCTTGCCATATCGTGGGATATATTTTTGTACCAATCGGACGTCAACTTCCTGTTAAATGACTACTTTGTTTATTTAAGCCAAAATTTTCAAACAAATTTTCCTTAAAGATTTCTCAGCAGCTATTTATCGCAGATGCTTGAAATTTTAACACACTATTTGTTTAGGCATGCCATATTGTGGGATATATTTCTGTACCAATCGGATGCCAGCTTTCTGTTCAACGACGACTTTACTTATTTTGCATATTCATATCAGAGCAGGGGTATCACTAGTGAGCATTGGCTCACAGATATCTTGTTCGCGATGATTTCATTATGCGAATTATCTGAGATTAGCTAGTTTGCGGCGACTAATTTTTGCGACCAAGCCCTATCCACACCTGTTTTTTCATTACAACTTTATGGTAAATACTGGTCCGCGGCGAGGAATATTCGCGAAAATGAAGCTCTTGCAAACATTGCGAAAATTTCTTGCACGCGAAAAAAAAGGTTAACAGTATCACTTTCTGATCACCTACGTATGGAAAAAAAGCTACATTGTTAATTAACAGTTGTTAAAGAACATGTTATATCTTGTTTAATATACAATATCTAAATTGTATTTTGTTGCTGATCAGTTTTAAGTATTGTGGGGGTTTTTTAAACTTAAATTTAAATATCTGCATTTTTATAATATTGTCGACAGCCGTTTCCAACCTTGCATTGAAAAAACCTGCAAAACAGTCATCAACATGGGTAGAAGAGACCAGTTCTGCCAATTTTGCAGTTGATGGTAACAACGGTACAGACTTCATCGTAGACAAGTGTACACACACAGGTGATGGCGACACAAATCCGTGGTGGTTGGTGGATCTACAGGCTGATTATTTCATCAAATCTGTCAGAATATTTAATAGAGGGATGGACATTCATGGAATAGGTAAGCGCCCAAAGTCACGACATTTTAATTGAAATATAATAGAGGAGAAAATACTTTTAATTTTGTTTTATCGAATTACAGCTTTGAGTACAAATGTAGAGGAGAAATGGTAAAAAAATATCCATATTTGCTGCTTTGTTAGCCAATAAAAATGAATTTTAAACAATCGTTAGACGGGATAAATTGTGGCTGTGAAGTAAATCACACCTTAATAAAAACGGGATGTTAGTTAAACTTATGTTAGTAACATATTAATTATCCATGGATAATTAATATGTTACTAACATAAGTTTAAAATTTCACATGAACATCTATTATTTGACTTATTTTAGACACATCAGACCGGCTTCGGAATGTTACCGTCACTGTAGGACGGACAGAATCTGATGTCAACACTCCTTGTGGTGCCTTTGCTGGTCCTGGTACTCTGTCACAGCTGGTGGTCGACATCGGCTGTTCATCTGTACCAAAGGGAAGGTTTGTCAAGATCGCCAAGACAACATTAGCTCTCACACTCTGTGAAGTCGAAGTGTTCGGATACTCTGCCTAGTTAATATCATTGCTGATGTCTTTGCTAAATAATTATTTTTCCTACTAATTAGTTACGTATATGTTGAGGTGACTTTTTGAAAAGCTTAATGTTCAACTTTAAACCGGAAACAAAAGTATCTATATAATGATGGCTGTATTTAGAATACTGCATGCACTTGATGTGAAAACTGTAAAGCGCTTTTATATGCCGTCATTTTTTATTCAACATTCAAAATTAACTTTGAACATTCAGTTTTATTCTGTTTACTTCTCTTTTTGGGTTAATAAAAAAAACTTCTGCAGTTATGTTGTTTTCTTTTAAAGAGAAAATAAAGAAGACATGATTATTGACTACATTAAAAAGGTATTTGCTTTTCTGACCGTTACTTTTTATAATTAACACTTTTTGCTCTGTTAAGTTAGTAATAATGATGTGTTTACGCCTGTCGTCATGTGTTAACAATTGAATAATTTTCACTTTGAGCTAACAAAAGATATTCAGCAAACCTAATTATAAAGGCATCCAAAGATTAAAACAACTAGATACGAACTCGTTACGAGTAACGAGTAGGTTTTCCGTTCAATTTTAAACGATAAGATTAAAATATAAATGAAATTTCAAAATTCCCCCTCAAACACAACATTTCAGATAATGTATACGATTGTCAATATCCTTTAAAATGCTTAACAAAGTGGTTTTCGTTTTCACATATTGCAATTATAAGATTTTAGAGTTAAGTCCCCTAAAATTCATAATTACGTTATCAATGGGTGTGGCAATGAGTTTTACAAACGCATATTGTTTCGATCAACAACTTTGTTTCTGTAATGCATTACAAAATCTTGATTGTTTTTAGGTATGTAAAAAAGACTTGTGAAAAAGACTTTACGAGTGTCTTGGTACCTAATGTAAGGGATCAGCCCCTTTTTCTTCAGTTCATTCAAAAGGTCTCACAAATACTAATAATTTTTTATCTTACACGTATTTAAAATTGAATATTTTAGGGGCCAGTCTCCTAGATCGTTAATAGGGACAGACATTGGTGTTTTGATTGATGGAAACGATTAGAACTATCAATGCAAGCATTTTCTCTTCTACAAAGCTTAACAAAATATGTTCTCTTCTCAAGATATATTGCGTCAAAGTTAAAGTACTTTGGCCCCTAAAAATCCCTTCTTACGTAAAATATAGGCGTGGCAATGATTTTTCCTGATAGATATTGTTACAATAAACAACTTTGCTTCCATAACGCAATTCAAAATCTTTATTATTTTTAAGTTATCTGTAATAGAGTGTCTTGGCCCCTAATTTAAGGGGCTAGGCCATTTTTATTGAATTCAATCGAAAGGTCTCACAAAATCTAACATTTTTTGTTCTTACACCTGTTTAAAATTAATGATCATTTTTTATATACAAATGATTAAATATTTAAGGGGTCAACCCTCTAAATTCTTAATTGGGACAGAATTGGTGTTTTGATTGGTGGAATCGATGAGAATTATCAATGCAAGCATAGTCTCTTCTACAAAGATTAACAAAATATGTCTCCTTCTCTAGATATATTGCGTCGAAGTTTAAGTACTTTGGCCCCTAAAAATCCCTAGTTACGTAAAAATTGGCGTGGCAATGATTTTTCCTGATAGATAATCTTACGATCAACAGCTTTGTTTCGATAAAGAATTACAAAATCGTTATTGTTTTTAAGGCGTCGAGCTATTGCTCTGCAGCCTTCTAGCGATCGTCTGGATTTGCAATCGTCCAAAAATTCATGCTCTGCACCGCCTTTTTAATGCGCATAAAAAATAAGTTCCCTGAAGTATTAAACGTATTACAAGATTTGAATTCCTTTTATTCAACTAAATTGTGTACAAAAAATTCAACTTTGCCTCCCTGGTAGTTGACAACTTATTGCATTAGTATAAATTTGTTTAATCAAGAAATGACGGATGAATACAATAAGGTGCAATGTAAACATTCAATAAAATATTATTTAAGTTTATCGCGTACATTTTGATTTGAAACCGTGCCAGATAGAAATAAAATTTGATATGTTAATTTATTTGTTATCGGGCATGGTCTCTAAAATAATTGTAAGCGATAAACTTATCTGGAGATTCTGTTGCAATTAATAAACACGATAATGCAGTTGGTTTGGTCGAGCATTTTAGATAGCACGTGTTGTGGATTTGTTTGTAAACAACCATAGCATAGGTAATCTTGTTTCAAACGGGAACTGAAATAAATAAAAGTATGTTTTATTATCATAATTAGGGACACACTGTAAATGTATTCAAATTATGAGCCTGTGAAAATTGCAAAGACATTTAAAAGCAGAAAGAACATGATATTTTTTTGAACTTTGATGTTTCTTCGATTTTTTATAACCATGATGAGTTATTGTATTATAAACGCATCACTACCTTTTTATAACGAAATATACTGATTATTGATTTTGAAACAGCACAGAACGTAATTCATTTCCTTTTTTATTCTAATATTATTTGATATATGACTATTAGTACAGTACAGAAATTCAAATCATTGATATCATTCTATATAAAAGAAAAAGTCAGCTCGACGCCTTTGTGGCCGTTCCGGCCTTTGATTAAGTTATTTGTATTAGTGTTTACAAGTGGCCAGCCCCTTTTTCTGAAATTTGTTGGAAAGAACTTTTGATTATCTACTACTTTTGTTATATATGTATTATCAAAATGATACTGTAGATTCCTTATTTTACGCGAGTACTTAATTCCGCGATTCAACGGTTTTCCAGCAAATCGCGAATGCCGAAATTTTATCATAGTTTCATGTAGTTTACATATGTCTGAAAATTAAAAGCGAGATTTTAAAATTCGCGAGCCGGGCTTTTCGTGATTTTACGCGGATATTAATTCGTCGCGTTTAATTAGGAATTTCCAGTAACTGATAAAAAGATACAGATCAAAATGTATGAGAATTTTGATTCAAAATTCGTACTTAATTTTCAAGCCTGGGCGATCTCTTAGAATTGGCATCACCGGCGCAAAAAAAAAACTACTTTGTGCATAATTACAAACTACGGTTTGACTACCCTGATAATTAAATAATAATATCTATGATAGTCTTGAGTTTATGTCTGCACATAATGGGTCGTCTAAACTAACAAAATCGGCCGTAAATCGGAACCGGAAGTGACGATTTCAAAATTTCAAAAAACATCTAGAATTATGACCACTGGCAATCATCTGTGAAAAAATGGTCGAAATCAGCCGAATAATTTCGAGATATCGCGTGCACAAACTTTGTGGAAAAAAAATAACTAGATACGACCTCGTTACGAGTAACGAGTGGGCCATCCGTCCGATTTTTTTTTATTAAGTTAAATGATACCATGAAATATCGACAGAATATCAAAATTAACACCCCCCCAAAAAATTTTGAAATAATAAATAAAAACCCCTAATTACGTCAAACATGGGCCTGACGATGACTTCTTCAAACCGATATTGTAGCGATCAACATCTTTGATCCTATAATGCATAACAAAATATTTACCGTTTTGAATTTATTCGTGAAAGTCTTTACGAGTTTCTTGGTCCCTAAAAAAAAGAGGCCAGCCCGCTTTGTATGTATTTGTTAAATAGAACTTTTGATTCTCTTCTTCTTTTGTTATAAATGTTTTAACAAAATATCAACCGATAAAAAGATACTGATTATAACGTTTGAAAATTTTGATTCAAAATCTTTACTCAATTTTCGTGCCATAAGCGAGCTCCAAAAATTGTATAGTGCACAACTTCAAACCATGGTCTACCTATCCTGAAAATTTCAAATTCATACCTCCCATAGTTTCTGAGATCAGCTCTGCACAAAATTGGTCGTAAAAATTTACAAAATATACCCTAAATCCGGACCAGAAGTGACGATGACAAAAAATTCAAAAACATATAAAATTCAGATATGTCCAATCATCTGTGAACAAATTGTCGAGATTTTTTTGTCTAGTTTTCGATAAATCGCGTGCACTAAATTTGGGGGAAAAATAATAATAAACAATACGAAAACAATAAGGTCTTCCCTTGGAAACGGAAGACCTTAACTAGATACGATCTCCTTACGAGTAACGAGTAGGTCTTCTGTTCAATTTTTAAACGATACGATTAAAATATCGATGAAATTTCAGAATTTACTCTCAACCACTTCTTTTCAGATAATGCCTACGATTGTCAATACCCCTTGAAATGCTTAAACTTAAAGTCTACGGTTGTGGTATTTTTTTTAAGAGTTAAATTGCAAGAAAAACCCATAAGTATGTATAAAAACATGAAAACAATTCAAAATGTGTTCAATACACACTCTAAATACATATCTGTCCGTAAACTTGCCGTTCAGACTATCCATCGATCTCATTAGGTCTTTCCACCTTTCAGGTGAAAGACCTTTTGTATTTCTTATGTTTTTAGGTCTTTCCACCTTTCAGGTGAAAGACCTTTTGTATTTCTTATGTGTTTTATTATTTTTTTTTCTTCTCCTTTTTTCCAGGGACAGCTTTTTTGTTTCTAGAGATATTGAAACAATTTTTTCTTTATGTTATTGACCATTAAAAGTTATGGTACCAAATGACCCTTTGTGTGATAACTCCCAGAACTTACAAAGTTATTGCCCTTTGTGTACGAAATAATTGTTATCGCTACTCCTCTGAAACCATAAGAGATAGAGACTTGGAACTTTTACCAATGCCTTCATTAAACTTAGAGGGTTCTTCAATCTATTCATACCGAAAGGATCTGAGGCCCCCTTCTAGTAGTTATTGCCCCTGAAAGTATAAACATTTCTATAAAATCACTTCCAACTTTTTTATTATTTGTCATAGAGACTTCGGACCACTTGGGATGGAAGCGTCTACCTTGGCCGAACAAAATGACATAAAGGTCAAAGGTCAAGGTCATTTGGAAATCCGTTAATTAATGAGTTTTTAGATCTCTTTCGTTTAGTGTGGTAGAGAAAAACTTTTTCATGGATGTAATAGGACATCTTAAGACATTTCAAAATATAGCCCCTTGGTTCCTTCCTTTAAAAAGTTACAGAGTGATTGCCCCTATTGTACAAAATGCTTGTTATCGCTACTCCTCATTAACTGTTAGAGTTAGAGACCTGAAACTTTTACAAATGTCTTCAGTAAACTTAGAGGGTTCTTCAATCTATTCATATCGAAAGGATCTGAGGCCCCTTCTAGTAGTTATTGCCCCTGAAAGTATTCACATTTCCGTAAAATCACTTCCAACTTTTTTATTACTTATCATAGAGACTTCGGACCACTTGGGATGGAAGCGTCTACCTTGGCCAAACAAAATGACATAAAGGTCAAAGCTCAAGGTCATTTGGAAATCTCTAAATTAATGAGTTTTTAGATCTCTTTTGTTTAGGGTGGTAGAGTAAAACTTTTTCATGGATGTAGTAGAACATCATAAAACATTTCAAAATATAACCAATTGACCCTTACCATGTAACGATTATAGAGTTATTGCCACTATTGTACAAAATGCTTGTTATCGCTACTCCTCATTAACCGTTAGAGATAGAGACTTGAAACGTTTACTAATGTATTCAGTACACTTAGACACTCCATTAATTTATTCATACCGGAAAGGTCAAAAGTTCCTTTCTAGCAGTTATTGTCCCTGTAAGTTTCGAACATTTAATAAAAACACAATTTTTGAATCAATAATCATAGATACATCGAACAACTTGGTATTGAACCGTCTACCTTGTCAGATCAAAATGACATAACGGTAAAAGGTCAAGGTCAAGCAATAAAAAATTGCAAACTTAATCGTTTTTTATGAAGAAACGCAGAAAAAATACTTTATTCTATTAAAGCAATTTTATCTCAAACATAAAAAACAATGAGGTGGAAAGACCTCTCATTGTTTGAGAACAATTAGTCTACTAGTTTATTTATTTTTTTTCTTCTCTTTTATTCCAGGGACAGCTTTTTTATTTCAAGAGATATTGAAACAATTTTTTCTTTATGTTATTGGCCATTAAAAGTTATGGTACCAAACAACCCTTTGCTCGATAACTCCCAGAACTTACAAAGTTATTGCCCTTGTGTACAAAAAGCTTGTTATCGCTACTCCTCTGAAACCATAAAAGATAGAAACTTGGAACTTTTACCAATGTCTTCAGTACACTTAGAGGGTTCTTCAATCTATTCATACCGAAAGGATCTGAGCCCCCCTTCTAGTAGTTATTGCCCCTGAAAGTATTTACATATCTATAAAATCATATAAAATCACAACTTTTTTTATTACTTATCAATGAGACTTCAGACCACTTGGGATGGAAGCGTCTACTTTGGCCGAACAAAATGACATAAAGGTCAAAGGTCGAGGTTATCTGAAAATCTGTTAATTAATGAGTTTTTAGATCTCTTTTGTTTAGTGTAGTAAAGAAAAACTTTTTCGTGGATGTAATAGGACATCTTAATTAAGACATTTTAAAATTTATCCCCTTGGCTCCCTCTTTTAAAAAAATTACATAGTTCTTGCCCCTTTTGTACGAAAAGCTTGTTATCGCTACTCCTCTGAAACCATAAGGGATAGAAACTTGGAAATTTTACCAATGTCTTCAGTACACTTAGAGGGTTCTTCATTCTATTCATACCGAAAGGACCTGAGCCCCCCTTCTAGTAGTTATTGCCCCTGAAAGTATTTATATTTCTATAAAATCACTTCCAACTTTTTTATTACTTATTATAGAGACTTCTGACCACTTGGGATGGAAGCGTCTACCTAGTCCGATCAAAATGACATAAAGGTCAAAGGTCAAGGTCATTTAGAAATCTCTTTATTTATGAGTTTTTAGATCTCTTTTGTTTAGGATGGTAGAGAGAAACTTTTTCATGCATGTAGTAGGACATTTTAAGACATTTCAAAATATAACCCTTTGACCCTTACCATGTAACAATTATAGAGTTATTGCCCCTATTGTACAAAATGCTTGTTATCGCTACTCCTCATTAACCGTTAGAGATAAAGACTTGGAACTTTTACTAATGTATTCAGTATACTTAGACGCTTCTTCAATCTATTCATACCGACAGGGTCCAAAGTCTCTTTCTAGCAGATTTTGCCCGTGAAAGTTTCGAACATTCAATAAAAAACAATAATAACTTTTGAATCAATAATCATAGATATATCGGACCACTTGGTATTGAAGCGTCTACCTTGTCCGATCAAAATGACATAAAGGTCAAAGGTTAAGGTCAAGCAATAACAAATTGCAAACTTAATCGTTTGACACTTTTTATATGAAGTAACGCAGAAAAAATACTTTATTCTATTGAAGCAATCTTATTTCAAACATAAAAAAAACAATGAGGTGGAAAGACCTCTAATTGTTCGAGAACAATTAGTCTACTAGTTATTTCTGCATTGTGAGCATTTCCGATGATTGCCGAGCGCTATTCTGGAGTCCCTGATTGCCACGCAATGGACGACGAGGTAATAGAACATGACGGTTGTATAATATTCCTCATCAGTCTATTATACTATTTTAAATGCATTTTCTATAATAAAGATACACCTTTCACTATAAAATTGATTTCATGTAAGTTTTAGACAAACACACAGTCACAAACGTGGGCTTTTCATGATTTGAACTTTTATCGGAAAGGGGTTTCAAAGGGGTTTTCGTGACTTGGGGAAACAAACACAAACTTCGATTTTATTTCATTATATTTTTTTTTCCTTTTCGTCTTGTAATTTCTTTAAATGGTTTACATAATTATAAGAACGTTCATTAAATGACCAATACATTGTATAACGTTATGACTACATAATACCTATACATATATAGAACTTGCGTGTACTGTATAAAGTTGAATCTAATAATTTACTGCAGGACAATTATTATATTATGCGAGAATTTCAAATGATTTGACTGCGCTAGAAAAGCACAGCATTTTGATATTTTCATAAATCATTAAAGTACACACTGTACTTACCATGCATATGTTATATTTTTCATGCATACATTTTTTTTTAACTCTAGCTTCACATATACATGTATACGTATTTATCATTTTCGGTAGATATCTGGCTACTCAAGCAGTACGAGACCAAGATCGCCACTAGAGGAGGCGTCCACTTCAAGTCCCGAGATTACGGGCAATGGGAACAGCAGGGGAAGATCCAGAGACAGGGGGAGATCTAGAGGCAGGGCAAGGGGGAATCAATCCCGTAGGGGTAGAGGTCCGTCAAATTCGACTAGGCATGACCTTATCCGACAGCGGAGGGAGGAAAGGTTATCCCTGCTAAAGGTATATATTCTTACATGTATATAACGTGTATATTTCAATGGGGTAATACATCAATGGCTTAAGTTTACATATGAGTTCACTTATTTCCACTCTCAAGTCTTTTAAAAAATCACAACTGCTTTTGTATAATATTATGGTAAAATTATAATTTAACAATCCATAGATTTTCATTCAGACAGATAAAAGGAAAGCTTGACTTTACCATTTAAAGAATTAGTGTAATACACACAATATCAACGAAGAGCTCTAACATGATTAACTAATTAAAAAGTTATTAAATATATTTTTATGCATTATTATTTGTTGAAAATTTACCTGAATCAATATCAGGTTATGGAAAAGTTCCAGTTTTCTTGTGCTTCTGTAATGTGGAGTGAAAACAATGCAAAATAACTTATGGAAATGTTGAACACAAGACAAATGCTTATATGTGGACAAACACAGTTTGATCCAACATATATTTTGTATTACATGTGAAATGGCTTCACTTGAAACATATTTCAATTGATCCTTTGAAGAAGTCTCGCCGGCCGTGGTCATTTTTAAGCTACATTAAACGCTTTCAGATCAAAACACACAAGGAATTTTACAAGGGAACAGACCTCAAAGGAATCACCTGCAAAGTCAACTGCCCGAAAAAACACTCAAGATGAACAAACTAACCTTACTGTTTAGAAATGCGCACTGTGTTGCAAAATCGGGTAGGCCATACACAGACTATGTAATAGTCTGCTCGTTAGAGCAGGCAAAAGGTCTGCAAATTGTGAATATTTATTTGACAGATAAACATTGTCAGCAGCTTGTTTCATATAGACATGTATATATCTACACCTTTATCTATTTGAAGGTCCGTGTTGCTCATCTTCGAACTTGTATTTCGTTTGATGGATTTTTGAGATGATTCAGGGTTTGTTATTGTCATTTTTTAAATATAGCTGACGTACGTAGTTTATTTCTCTCCAATATATCTGATTAATCTACCGATACTTTCTATAAGGAGACAGAAGTTGTCTACATCGAAACATATGTGAACTGTGAGGTATGTCATATAACTAATATACTAAAATTAAGTGACGCCAAAAATTCAGTCCAAGAACTTGACGATGCTGGGAGGGATCACGTTTCACCATGTTTTTTTTCTTCGTTATGGGAAAAAAATTGATTCCATGCAAAACATCCACATTGCATTTCTTAGGAGAGTGAATATATAATGTTTTATCGTTAAAATGATAAATGTCCTAAGGAGAATGCGTTCCGTGTATTGTCTCTGTAGCAAACAAAATACGTGTACGTTGGTGAAGGAGGATATAGCATCGCTGCTGTGCGTGTGTGTGTGTATGTATGTACATGTATATGTGTGTGCGTATGTGTGTGTCCATTATCAGCTCTTCCAAAAGAACCCTCTAATGAATATTCATCAAACTTTGTTCACTTCTTTGACATGGTAAAAGGACAAAGCCTATTGATTCATCTAGTGAATTGATTCAATATTTTTTAAATTCTCGTGAAAAAGCGAAGTTAAAACATGAGTTTTATGTAACTTGCCAATATACATTTCTGGTAATTTTATGTACGACTTTAACAGGTTGGGACCAATCTCCCAAATGGGATATAATAGCCCGTTTGGGATATAATAGCCAAAACGGGATATAAATTTTAAGTGCAAAAAAAACAAAAACTTTTTTGTGATGTAAATCCGCATTAGAATAGATGAAATACAATTTTTTGCACTTAAAATTTATATTCCATTTGGGCTATTACAGTACCGATCAGACCCAACCTAACACCAGGGTAAACCCCAACTAAACCCTGGGTTTACTTTATGGGTTTACTTAGGGTTTACTTTTTGAAAATTTGGGTCCACTAGGGGTTTACTTTGGGTTAACTCGGGGTTTACTTTGGGTTTACTCGAGAATTGCTTTTGGAGTCAACTATACGCACTGAAGTGTGAAGCAGACCTGTATTTTATCTTATCATCCTACTGCCTGTAATTCCTGCCACTTGTATATTCCAAATACACATGTAGCGTCTGCTTTCAGGGTATTCTTCTGATCGGGGTTTACTCTCTGTGTCCACTTTGGGTTTACTTGGGGTTTACTCTGGGTCCACTCTAGTAAACCAGAGTAAACCCAGAAAGTATACCCAGGGTTTAGTTGGGCTATTATATCCAATTTGGGAGATTGGTCCTAACCTGTTAAAGGACATCGCTACCGCATGCAGTTCAAATCAACAACTTGATATTTTTTGGATTTTCTGTGTACACCGAAACACGATCATCATGTCTTTTTCCTGTTGGTATGGTATTTAACTATGTGCATACTGTTATTTGAACAGGGTATCTTCAGCATTGCTGAGAGACCATGTGTTGTGATGCCTGTACAATGTGACAGTTGCAGTGGCAGACTTCATTTCTTTCAAGCAAACAAAGCATCTGCTAGAACTCCCAGCTCTACTATCCTTCGCCCACATCTCCAATCAGTTTCAAGTCTTGGGCACTCCCCTGCCTGTTCAAAATAATTCCATTAAAATCATTAATATATATCCAGAGAGAGAGAGACAGAGACAGAGAGAGAGACAGAGAGATAACAAATTGGATATATTAGCAATTATAATATAGTGCATTTATTTAAATTCAAAGCATTCGATCCTTTTGTCTTATGAAAGAGGTACCTGCATTAATTTAAAGTTATGTTTATTAATCAAATGATTTATAAATGAAATACTTTTGTACCATCAGAAAAAAGAGAATGGATAAATAATTTGAAAAATTAAATAAATGATAGAAATATTTTTTAAAAGTTTGCACTTTGTTTAAGAGTTCAATAATATTCCCAATTTATACAGCTAACGGATTGCCGTAGTATTTCTCCAGCGTCATTAGTTACACTTAATGCAGATACTGTTTAGACAATCTGATTTGAAAGCAAAGCGACTAATTGATACTTTCTTTCAATTAAGTTTGATTTTTTTTTACTTTCAAATTTGTTTTTCTTCCACCTAATATGAAAATACAGGTATTTGTCATTACGACTTTACAATCGTCTGCCATACCCTGTTCACAGCACACACAGTTGACAGAAAAACTGCAGCAGACGTTAAAAATAGGGTTAGGCCCTATATTATTACAAGAAAACATATTGACGCAAGCGTCAAATGGGCCGCAAAAAATTTAATTGTTGTATGAATCATCAGTGGTTGTTTACATGAAAACTCACCACAAAGAAGGAAGTAAAGAGTTGGTTGTACTAATTTTTAGGGAAATTTTTATATATTTTCAGCAATACGTCTCGAAGTTGAAGATTTTATTCAACTGTTATTATTAAGAACCGAGTTCGTTACTCTACGCATTTCAAACGATAACTGTATGATCATTGCCATACATGTAGTGTAAAGTAATGGAGAACACAATGATTAACATTAATTTTATACAAAGTTCAGCTCATCATTATTCCCTTGGAGACACACACAAAGTCATTTTATTTGACGCAGAACATAGAAATTCATATACATCATTTATATACGATTTCATGTCATTTAGGTCTTTAGTATGTCCCGTAAACCGATCCTGATACATTGTTTTGAAAACAATGGAAAAATCCAACATTTTCCGAATATACTATAGTCTCGATAAATCCTGCACGGACTCTAATGTGATTTCTCTCCTCTGGCTATTGGGTGATGTAAGTATGTCTGTGTTCTAGAATGAAATGCATGTATATTTATTTAATGGAATTTATGGATCTCTTTGACAAAACTGTGCTTTTATACTGCAAGAAAAGTTACATGGGTGTAAAATTAAGGCAATATGTAGTTAATATTTAGATTCTCATCCTGGTTTGCAAAAAATATGGGGCAGCTGAGCGGATTTTACCTTTTTCACTGTTCATGATCTATAAATAACAACTGTTCTATTTTTTTAAGTTGTTGATACTACTTTGAGTACACAAACCCAGTTATAATGTTTTATTTTCATTTTATGTTTACTTAACTGTTAATTCATGAAGATATTTGTATCTTTATGATAACAAACATGACTGAAATCCAAACGATAATCCATATGGTCAAATACCAAATACCAAATAACTTGCCATTAGCCACAGCTTGAATGACTTGTTCAAGTGTAAGTTGGCTTTGACCTGTTCACAATTTTCTCGAGTATACAATTTTTTTCAACTGAAGGTTGGTGCGAATACTGTTGCGAAAAGTGCGTTCGTGCATTTCAACGACCTTGTAACCTCGTTTTTGAGATATCTCGTTGCAAGTTTGGTTTTAATTTCAACCAACAACGATGGCCGTGCCAGTAACATCACCGTGTCAGTTGCTTCGTTATATCCGTCGACTGGAAAGCGTCCTATTTTCTTTTCCTTACCCAAATTGAGTTTGTGTTTAATGGTTTTCCATTTTCCACTGTGGGACAACCAATCCAACCAGTCATATGCAATGGTATATTTATCTCGTTTCTGGGGCTTGAAGTTATCGTTTAAGCACCTGCACACAAAAGCGCCGACGGGCATTCTCTTCCTATGCAATGTAGGTTTAGCGCATTGGCGTCAAACCCTAGAATTCTACCACAGGGCTTTTGTGAATTACCATGAATGAATGACCTTCCGGTCTCGTGGTAGCGTTTGAAAATTATGCTCGGCCCCCAATGATGTTTTGCTTGATGGTGTCATATAGATCTTCATTCTCGCGATCGATCAAGGCAAAACTAGCCCCCTCTTTTGTACCAATTTTAAACAACATTCGCCGTGCAAGACCCGGTACCGAGATACTACATTTGAATATATCAATGTTTCGTCGGAATAATACTTTTGCAAATTTTTAACGACTTTTACGAAAGGTTCGACATCAAGGTTGTTGTACCAGACTAGAAAATCGCGAAAGGTTGTCATTTTCTTTTCGTTCCACACTCTTTGACAGAAAGCATACTCTTCGTCGGTAATATTGGCATTCTTTAAACTGGAATAAAAGGCCTCGTGAGGCGGAAGTCGGTCGCAATCTAGTTTGTCCGTGTCAATATAATAAAATATATTTGGTGTTCTGGAATGTAGAGAAATTGAGTCGGTCGGGAGAGCACAACCAAACAATTTACAAGGTTTTAATTGATGGAAAGGTTAAGGGGTTGAAATTTCACCAAATTATGATTAAAGTTAATAGCAAATCCTCAACACTTGCGTTTACAAGAAAAATGTAAATTTCCGGACAACATCCGGTCAGATCTATCAACCCGGCAATAGAACCAAGAAGTAAAATAATGTAATTTCATGACGAACGATATACAACATATATGTTAAAGATATGTACTTTTAGTCTTGTTCAGTTGTCAATAGCATTTGCAAAATGTGTGTGTTTTTGAGTGTCATTTTGTATCATATGCAACAAGTCATTTTGTAACATAATCTTCTCTCACACGTCATAATAGATAGGTACATGAAAAATCAGAATGTTTTCGATGCGATATTTGTGAAGAAGTTCTGAATCGAAAAGACAACTATTAGGGTGTGCAAAGCGGAATTTAAATGCTTGTACTGCGACTACACGTTCAAGTTTTCATCTCATCGCACCGCACATGTCCACATTGAGCGCAGAGATAAATTATTTAATTGTGAAAACCGCAGCGTTGAATATGTTGATGAGAAAAAATGTCAACGACACCAGCAGACATGCAAGGTATGCTTCTATATAGTTTTGATTTCTATATCTTTGTTCACGAATTTTAAAATATATTTAACGTGTCTGCAGGCGCCTGCATCCGTGCCGGTGAATCAAACAGAGTGCTCACCTCCCCACCTTCCTCTGTCTCTGTAAATTATATTCTCCTTCTTACCTATAGAATATGTATACGTATAAATTCTTTAACATATTTTATTTCAGTTATTTCTTTGAATGAACATTTGTAACTTACACAATGTTACTTAATCAATATTTTACATGTTGTTTTGTTACTTCATTGTAGAGATAAAAATCTAATGAATCATACATACCAGTCTAAACATAGGGGCTCTCGGGGTTTAGTGAATTATAATCGGCCTGGCATCTAACCAAACATCGTTAGTCTAAAATAACAAAATAAATTTAATATATCTCTAAAAAAATCACTTATATGATATTGTAGATATCGCATTTTCATCGTTTTACATTTGTCGAATGGTAATACCCAGCATTTTTATGCAAAATATATATAGCTTAGAAAACTCTTAGTCTTGTAAAATTAGATCTTTTTTTATATTTATATTTCGTTTTATTAAAGAAGATGAAGCAGCATCTGAGAGAAAATATACATTTTTGTATTCTTTAAGATTTTTTTGTTTATCCACGTCATTGTTCATCAATTAATTATTCAAGGCGATTTACCATTGTAAGCTGCCCTCCGACAGAGATTGCACTTGCTGCCCTGTAAGTTGTTGAAGCAGGTCTTGCTGCATGCTATTTGCTTGCATGTGTAGCACACGCAACTGCAAGTTTTTGTTTCGCAGCACTGTCTGCAACGAACGGTAAGGGTGGGTATCTGGTTTATAGATAACACCACCCCATCCTTCCTGTCTTTTTCATTTTTCTTCGATCCATGATATTCTCGATAAATAGAGTGGTGATGAATGTATAATGGTAAGGGTTTATATAAGAGATCAGTTTTTAATTTGTTATTACTCCAATGAACTCAAAACCTACCACAACTCATATAATTCACGGATGGTCATTTTGAGAAGATGTATAACAACTTTCATCTTAAAAAAGACAACAATTCTTATGTTGTATTTACAATTTAGCTGATAGTTTATTATAATCATATCTGTAAAACTTTTTATCGGATTTTATAGATTTATCTGAGTAAACTAAAGCTCAAAATGTGTGCTGATCAGCATATAGCAATTTGATATAGTTGACTTAGGTAAATGTCTCCTCTCCTCCATTTCTTAAAAAAATTATGAATACAAAAACAATTATACTTGGCTTATTTGTTTAATTCATTTATACTAAGAAGATAAATTACTTTCTGAAAGAAAAATAATGATAATATGTTCAGTGACAACATTATTTTAAAATTGATATACCCATATATGCATGCACACTCAACAATTTCAATTTCTTTTATGTTTGATATGATGTCAATGTGTTTATTGTATGACTCCTTAGTTTGACTCCTCTTCTTTCTCCAAAAGCACAGTCTTCCTGTTCTTTAAGACCAGGTTTTCACATCATTTTCATATTTTATATTCCCAGGATAAGAGTGTGTGTATAACTTGTCACCAATAAGAACAGCATTTATGCAAATCCCAAAACATAGCAGGTACCAGCTGAAATGAAAATGATTTTTCAGTGAGTTTAACATGTAATCAAAATGACTGAAAGATTAAAATGGAAGAATTATTTTCTACAATTTGACAAACATTGGAATTTATTTATCTTGATAAACATTTCATTCTGTTAAGATTTGCAATCAGGTTTTGCACATGTTCAAACAAAGCTTTAAAACAGTTTTTTGATGATCGACACCTTCACCCCTGTTATGTTACTCGACAAAACCTTAACACTTCTCTCTCTCTCTCTCTCTCTCTCTCATATTAATGATTTAGGTATACAAGATTTCTATCAAGCTAGTGCAGTTACAGTGAAATCATACCATGTAATGTTGATATGTTCAATGTTGATGAGCAATTTGTAATGATGAAGTATTAGAAATTGTAGGTTTAAAATAACATAAGTTTTAAATACCCGGTATATTCATTTTAAAATTAAACACATATACACACATACATAGGACTACATGTCAACAGCAATTTGAGCATTCTGTTAAAGGTCTAATTTGCATGAATGGGTAAAATGACAAACACTTTAACTATTATTTGAAAGTTTCACATGCACATTTTAAACAAACATACCATGTCCATATATAGATTCCTCATTTAGAGAAATCAGATGAAGTGATGCCACATGCAATTCAATTATATTTGTATATTATAAGATTTCAGACAGTGTTATGTTCTGAGGGATATAAAAAGCTAGTAATGATAATTAATGTGCATGAACATGTTATATCAATTGGATGAATATAATGTGTAAAAAAAAAATTAAATAAACTGTCATAGAAGAATTTTCAACACAGAAGAAACATGTTATTGATCAGCTGTTTATGAACGGGTCAACTAATTTTCAGAAAATCAAATCGGCTGTATATAATCCTTTAGCCTGTACTGTACTGATTTTCAGGAAACTAGATCAGCTGTTTTCACAGTCTCACTTTGTTTACATACAAACAACTGCATGTATAGTCAGACTGAGTGTAGTGTAAAGCTATAGTATTGTCTGTACAAATGCTATGAACTGATTCGATCGTGTCGATTGAACTTTCTGAAGAAAATGAGTAACATTCATCATCATCTTTTGCTAGTATAATTCCACCCTCTTCTAATGGAATGCCTTTGTTCTGAAACAAGCAGCCCCCACCAATTCAAATTTGTGAAAGAAGAGGATAAAGTGCTTATGCATTTTAAGGAATGGCCCCTCAAATCAACAACGTATCAGGGTGTTGATGTCACCAGCCTTGCCGCTGCCTACGGAAATGAACCCAACCAATCCAGCAGATTGCAAAAAAAGGCAGAAAGGTTTTCCAAGCCATGGAGGGGGACCTTAAGAAGTGGCAAGATGGAGGAAAAATGACGGAGGAGCAAATAAAATGGTGGAAGGACCATCTGCAGAGGGAGAGGGAGTTGCCATTTCCTTCAGTCAAAAAAGCCAGCCAGTTCCAACCCTTCAGGTGTCCAGAGGAATTTCTGTATCTCCAATTTACCTGCTGAATCATCATGCTTCACTATCTGGCATGGATTAACTTGGATTATATAAGGTACAATACATGTATTGATAATATTACATGTATATACAATTCAAGTTTTTTGTATGAAATAACAATAAAGTAATGAGCCAATTTGATTTCCAATCCATTTTTAAAAACAAAATCTCTTTGAAAGAGATCACTCCATTTAGCAGTGCTTAATTTTAATTTTTATGAGAAGGCAAAATAGAAAAAAAATTTCAATTCTTTAAGGTGCATTACGTTAAATGATATTTGAGTTATGTAAATACTGTAAATTTTTAATTATTTGAACCTGTACAGGTTGGAGTCAATTTGCTAACATTCAGATATTTGCTGCAGCCATCATAAAGTACATTAACAGTGAAGTCTCTGATCCATCTACCGTGCCCTAAGTTTGCTGAAGAAGAGTCAATTACCAGACGATTAGAAAAACACTGTTTATGCAACTTTTACCAAATACTTAAGAGAAATTATTGCGTCGGACCAAGATCAAAACCAAAAGCTGTGCATTGTGATAGGTTAGACATATAAGGGAGAAAATAAACCAGACTGGATGATAAGTGAATTTGTACATGGTGGAGTGAGAGATTAAGCTGTTGCTTTTGATGGAGTAAATATCCATCTATGAGAAAACAGGCTGAATGTAAATAGTGATCATAATGTTGGTGATGAAGTGAATTCCGAGGATTGTCGTTTTAGTGAGGATATGGAAGATGGTGTGCTTTGTAGTGATACACATGTGCAATGTTAAAGTAACTCTAGAAGTGCGACTAAAGTAGAAAGAGAAGGTCGTGAGCAACGTCCAAAGAGAAGTGTTAAAATTCCCCATCAATATAGTGATTTTAGTTATACTTATGATAGGGTTATATCTATTAGGTTGTTTTGTTTTTATGCTTTTATTTAGTAATAATAATTTAAAAAAACTGTGAGTTTTATTTGTAGGTGGAAAAGTATGTTTGTAATATCTGTGAGAAGTTCAGGTCAGAAAGGCTGTATGCAGCATACAGACATATGCAAGAACAGCACATTGGATTAAAGTTTAAGTGCCAGGACTGTGGAACAACTTTAGCGAGGAAAGATCAGGAACATGAAAAATGTCGCAGAGGATTTCCCTACTAGGTTGTCAATATTGATAATCGGTTATCAGGAACAAGAAAAGAAATGGAGAAATTGTAGAAGGAAATACTTCCGATGCAAGTTCCCAAAATTTATATTCCAAGACCGATGCCGTCATCATCCTCTATGTCAAGGTCGCGATCGCCTTTAATGTGCAAGAATTATGATGAAGTTTCTATCGATGAAGGGGACGGTCAGTTTGAGAAAGAAGAGGAAGAAATTAAAGTGATGGATAGCTTGGAAGAAATGCAAAGAGAAACCATTCAACTAGATGTGGGAGGTTATAATTTTAAGAAGACTTTAACCAGAATACCATCAAAACTGTCCAAATTGATAGCATTTAAATCTGCGAACGCGTCTTCATATTTCTTTGATCGAGACCCTAAACATTTTGGCATAATTCTAAATTTCTTGCGAAATGGTGAAATTGCGAGAGAACCTTACCGGAGGAGAGAGGATCTTTAGCCGCCATCTTAACTGAATGTAAATAAATTGGAGAACATGGTCAGGAACAAGTTGGATGTTTGCAAGTGTAAAAAAAAACAGGGACTGGGCCATTGAAAGAAACTGAGACTTTGTAATTTGAGGTTTGATTTGTACTGTGATTCACTACTGCCTTTATTATTAGTTGTTTAGGGACTAAAATTTTCACAGAAATTTGGGTTTGTTATAAAAATTAAAGAACATAATCAATATGATTTAATTACATTGTGACTTTTAGTGTATTATGAACTATTGTAGTTTTAAGTTAATTAAATGATTAATGCGGTAGTGAATTGGTATGTAAACATTGCTTAATGTTGTTGTATAATTCTTTTCAGTGCTGCCCAACTTCTGGAATTACAGCAGGGGTTGGTCTGGGAGAGGGGAGTTTGCGAGGAACATCTCTATTAATTGTCCATTTGTATCTTGTCATTGCGGGTTGGCCTGGTATAAAAGGGGGTAAATTTTCTTTAAATAACTGTAGTCTTGTTGGATTTGAAGATGTCGGAGGAACAATTAAGGCGAGCACGTGGAGACTTGGTAATGAATTATTTAAGTAAGTTTTCTTCGGGATTCACAAGTGACAACAACTATTTCACCAAGATCTCTGGTAAACTTATTTAACACCAGTTGGTGTCGGTGAAATTATAAGGTGTTTGCAAATATATTTAAATTGCAGAACAACCCCCCCCCCCATTTTATTTATTATTTTAGTTAAGATTTTTCCAATTGCACCTAAATATTTTTAAAAGGTGTAGGCGGTGAACCAGAATCTCGGTAATTTTGCACCGAACTTCACCGAAATATTCACCAAGGTGCAAGCTCTGGTGTTTGGTAAAATTCAAATAATGATGGTATATTAAATCATTTTAATAAATTGTTTTTGGTCATTTTAATTGGATTTTGGTAAGTTTTGGGTAAATAAATTATAACAAGAATTTCAAGAAGTTGGGATTAAAAGTGTGCAATTTCATTCTGTTATTTTTACATGCTTTTAATTATATAGAAATAAATGGTACAATAGAATTGGTTATTATTTTATAAATAAGAGTAAAGGTTTATCAATATATCATTACACTGGAATTTATTTCTTGGGATTTATAACATTCAAAGGAGATTGAGCTACTGTGTGTGACTCAGTGTGTGATACTTAATTTATCATACTCACAATAAAAACCATTTACCCTATTAAAATCGCCTCGTGTTACAGTACACACTAATCATATTTGGAGATTGTGATTAATTATTAGCGTTCTTACCTAAAAACAAACGTACTGCACCGAATCCGTTTCATTGCACTAACGATGATGTAACAGTAATTCTGTCCAAAAATCATTTTTAACGTATGGCCGGGAAGTCGACCATCCCGACCCGTATTTTTCTGTTTTTTTTTTTTGGGGGGGGGGGGTTAAGAAGTCCGGGAGTAATTCACTTCCGCAACGATTTTGACTAAAATTTTACAAAAACGATCCTTGCATTTGCATTTCTCATCTAAACACATTGTCTCGCTTAAACTTGTTTCTAGATTGGAGACGAGTTTAAACTAACGCTTTACTGAATTCATTCAAAGAAAATCGAAAAATAAAAATGATCTTCTGTACGGTTTAACAGAACTTCAATTTCTTGCCAAATATTAAATCATACCTCAGAACAATTTACATTTTAAACAATATAAATCAAACTGAAAAATAGTAAAACATTAAATAATATAATATTTTTATCACTGTTGGTATTCAATCAAGGATGATATATTTTGATTTTTTTTTCTTTTAATTTAAAAAAAAGACAGATTTAAGAACGAATTAACAATCTTTATTTGCTTTCACTACTTTCAAAGTTTTTCTGACAACATTCTTATTTTCGAATTTTGTTCAGGTCTTATTGAGTTATTGCTATTGAAATGTTTTTATCATTGTTTAATATGTAGTTCGATCAATAAACTTAAAATAATTGTCAATGAATGCTAGAATCATGTTTGAATGTTTCTTTTCAGATGGAAATATCCTCCAAGTGCCTCTATAACGGGTGAATGGATCGTTACACCTGCATTCCGATTACTATCTATGTTATTTGAAATCATAATTTATATTAAAAAATCATTTTAAAGGTCCATGTATCGCTGAGCTGGCGAGTATTTTTCTTTATAAAAGAACCAGAGAGCATACGTCTGATGAAGCACGGTTTTAACCCAAATCAAAAAGAAAAAGGTTAATAGTTCTGTAACTGTAAAGGGAATGACATCGTTATGTTATCCGAAGACTTAAACATCCAAAACTCCCTACATTTGGATTGCTGTCTTACGGGAAAATAGCTTCACCAAATAGAACTGTGATAAAATCAAGTTGACAAACTTTGAAATGTATGATTTGGATGTAGAGACGGCTTGATGCTGAGATGGAATTCATAAACCACCATGTTTGTCAGCGTCATTAGATCTGTACTGTGTTATTGCTACGGTCTATTTATGATAACTGAAGCTGAGAACCGAGGATACTTTTAAACACCTAGTAACAACCCAATTTGATTATCTTTCAAATATGAATGCGTGACCACCGCTGTACGATTTCAAATGAAATATCTTTGGACAATTGATTTTATACTAAGTTAATCTAATGATATAATCGTCTAGAAACACCAATAATTTCCTGCTCATTTTCATTTTCCGTCCGTGGTCGATCATAAAACAAGATGGCTGAAAGTAACTCATCAAGTATTTGGCCAAGGGAGAGATCGCTCACCTGAGTCACATAAGCCATAACAAATCAACTCACCGGGAACGTAATTTTAAAATATTATACTTTCAAAAGTGGATATATAAAAAATATAAAATTCTTATATATAAAATCTTCCACTGTGATAGATCCATAATGTAAAAGGGGGAGGGGGGGGGGGGGGCGAATAAATTTGCTTGACAAATTGGGAATATTTTTCGATTTCATAATGATTTATTCATTAATTTATGTTAAGTGATACTCGTATTGCGCTTATCTCATATTCTTCTGTAATTTTAATTGAAAGAAAAAATCTCGTTACAATTATCTTATTTTGAAACATAAATGTATACTTATTCGTGAATTAACGCTCGGAGTTTGTGGGTGTTCCTTTCTCAATCTATGCGGGGGATTCTCTAGTTCCCTCAAGCGAATTGAAATCAATTTAACAAAACACGGCGTTTTTTTTGGTTTGAGAAAAATTCAATTTCCCTTTTCAAAAAATGTTTAGTTCACTTTATGTTGCCTGGTTTTATCTTTTTTTTCGTTGTATTTTTTTGTAACAATATTACTCTTATCTTATTTTTCAGTCATGTAAATTTACCCAAACAGTGTTTTAGCCATGAAAAAAAACATAATATAAACCAAATAAATGAGTAAGTTAATTATTATATATAAGTGCATAGATAAATAAATGAAAAAAACTAATGAATACACAAATTGAAATAATGAGTTAAAAAAAGAATAAATAAATATTTGTAAATGGATTATTACCTTATATAGACTGTATCTTAATCAACAGGCACATGCAAAGTATTCTTTGATTTACAGAAAATTTTTTTAAATGATCAAATAGTTAATTCATAAAAAATTAACTCACAGCAGATGTCTCTCGAGACTGAAAAGAAATGATTACAAGTCGAATGTTCAATTTTGCCAGAAAATGTTATATAAAAGAGTAGGAGTAAATACCATCAATATATATATATCAAAAAATAGTATATTATCTATATCATGCAGTTAGTATTTTACAATACATTTACACTACGGTGAATTAATAAAAGCACACATACCTACGGTCCAAGAGTCAAAAGCTCACGACGCTGGAACTACGAAAAAAAGGTGTAAAGAAAGGGTCTTAAAAAGAAATCTCTATTTAAATTCAAATACATTAAACGTATACATTTGTGTAGTAACTTGCTCATCGTGGATTGTGATGATTTCAATCCTTTTGGTGTCAAAAACAATATATGGCACAATATCTATTGAACGCCCATTGTTGCTCAGGTGAGCGATGTGGCCCCATGGGCCTCTTGTTTCTTCTTCTTTCTTCTCTTCTTCTTTTTGCTGGCTAAAAATATATTGTTCGTAATCTTGATCGAATATATATATATATCAATTGGCCATTGATATCCCTCAACCTCCCAAGAGGATAGGGATCCATCTCTGTTTCCCAATCCCAGTCTTCATACTCAGGGATTGGAAAAGCAGTATCCTGCCCGTTTACTGCAGAGGAAGGCGTTTCGTTTGGAGTAAAGGGCATATAAAAAAAATGATAACAAATTGTAGGAACTCTTTAAAATATACCTCAACTTTTTTTTAATATGCACCTTTTTTTAATGTTCAATTGCGCATGCTACATCACCGCATTTTTTATTTTTAAAAAAAGTAACATACTAACGTCGGCCTAATCGGCGCATTGGGGGGTAATCTAATTGAAAATGAAAACTAAGTATCAGACTGTTTTCATCTTGCCGCACTGTATGAATTACGATTTTAAATAATTTTAAAAGAAATAAAATCAAATTTAATTTGCTGGCCCGATTGTTTCCGACGGAGTGGAGGGGCTGAAGTTAAGAGTATATGTATGAAATTAATAAACACGTATGTATAAAATCAATATAGACGTAATTTTAAAAACAATCAAAAAAAGTGCTTTATTAAATATAAAATGTACTAATGTGTCCCCCCTTGCCCTCTTGCTCGCCGGTGTGCTATAGGTACCGACAAAATTTAAAATGCAATTAATATCGAGTTAAATCTAAGTTTAATTTATTAATGTCAACATTAGTATGTATGGAACAAAAACAATTAAACAAAAGAGTTAAAGCTGAGTGTAGAATCGATTTTTGTGGGCGCCATTTGACAGGAAGTAATAACTAATTGTTTGAACAGTCCCTCTTTTCACCTGGACAATTTACTTTAATTATTTTTCTGTTATATAAAATGCTATTAAATAATTAATTGTGCATGATTAAAAATAATTTGAATTTTATTTATTAGTTTTCAACCCCGATATGAAATTGAAAGTAATCAGAATTTCCTGAAAGTAACACATTCTAAAGCCAGTCACTTTTGATTTAGAAATTACATGTTTAAATAATTCTCAATGGTTCGAACAACCAAATGTGTACACAGGTAAGGTCATTCCTGCGTGCGGTCATCCGTAAAAACTATGGATGTGTTGGTAGCTTTCATCTTACAAAGAAGGATGTGTTGAAGTGTAAAGTTCTACATGTATAATGCGTTGTAAAGAGTTACTTTTTACACAAGAGGGGTGTCAACCAACTAAACAAAAGAATATACAGGTGTAAAAGGTGTATTGTATATAGGAACAGCAATTTACACCCAAGTTTTGGGGATATGTGTTATGCATGGGTGTTTACTATACACAATACTTCACGCTAACAGGTTAATTCTTGTAAGAATAAAAGTGGATTGTTGCGTCCTCGACTTGGGCATTTTTGCATATGGCAATTTTTTCCCAAAATTCAATGTGGTAGAAATCATTTTAATGAGCAAAATCACAAAGGCTTGGTGAAGTTCCTAATTATTTGTTCCAGAAGAAAAAAAATGATAAAAATTCATTTGGTAATCTTAGGTGTATTTCTGTGTATTGCAATAAATAAATTCACTGAAAACATTCGTTTCAATCATGGTAAAAAAAAAAGTGTATTCAATGTACACTTAAAAAGAAGTAAAGGGACAACACTCGCCATCTTGGATTTATAGGGGGTCTCTGTTCAAGCTATGTTTTAAACAAGTTCTACTAATTTCTCCATCGATTTCTGACAAGTAAGGAATTGTTTATTCAACTGTTACATTAAGTCTTATACCATGGCATTGGAATCTCGTACCATAGCATATAATCTCATAGCATATCTGTCTTAGCATAACACAGCATACAGCATAATTTTTAACTTGGTTTTTAATGATTTAATTTTAAAGAAATAATGTTTACATTGCAGATTAGTGGTAAACTTTGGCTTTTTATAATATAACTTTGAAATGCTGGAACTCTTCTGTATGAGAAGGTGTTGTGTTCAAATCTCATAGCATATTATATCATTAAGCCTCCATTTCAATTTCTCAAAGCATAGCATAAAATCTCATAGCATTCCATTAAAATAGCATTAAATTGTAAACGATATGCAATCAATAAAATGCTTTCTTTGGTGATAAAGCAACATTCTCATAGAAAAAACACATAACCTGCATTAATGGTGTGCACTGTGTGTGTAAAGTCATATATAGGCATTTAGTTAAATAGTATTTCATGTTATTTTATTGATATATTTGTACACACCCCGACACGTTCTACTATGCCAGCGGCATGGTTCGATTTGCGAACAGTATGGTTCGCTTTGTGAATGGTACGGTTCATTTTGTGAACAGTACGGTTTGTTTCTTGCATGGTACGCTTTGCTTTTCTGGGTTAGCATTACATTATATTGCATGCATTTTGCATGGTACCGTTCGCTTTATGGACGGTACAGATCGTTTTGTGAATGGTACGGTTCATTTCTTGCGCAGTACAGTTCGTTTTGTAAACGGTACGGTTTATTTTCTTGCATAGTACGGTTCGTTTTTGAGGTGTAGTGTATGTTTCACGGTCTGTATTACTAGAAATATATTGGGTTTTTTTTTGCATTTTTTGCTGGGGCCCTTTCAATTGGGAAAAATAGCGACAAAACAATAAAATTGAGAAAATTCAATTTTATATATGATGAAAGTTGATGATTTCTATCATTTATTCAATACTAATTAAAGCACAATGCTTCTTTTACTAGAGTTCTTGAAATTATTTATTATTCTGTTCAGTCATTCTAGAAAATTATGACAATTAATAACCAATCCAAAGTTTTCTTTTTTAAATACAATTAAGAATTTTTTATCAAAAATTTGGGAAAATATTAGGAAATTTCCAATTGGGACTGGTGCCAAATTTTAGCCCCAAATCAGGCCTTAAAAAACACTGTAATTGCATTAACACCCTGTGACTTGGCCATGCATATTATAATATACAGGTATGCATGCAGCAATGATATATTTTTGGCTGACTCTTAAAGAGAATGGAAAATAAATTTAAAGCTTAAAGACCATATCAGTGAGTTTTATATTAGCTGATTTTACTTTAAAAGAAATTTTATTATTTATCATGAAATTAAAATGATAAAATTGAGTTGCATTTAATGTGTAAGGTATTTCATATTCTGCAATGAAGGCTTGTATGACATTAGATTATAACACATCTATGACATGTATGAATATCTACATTTCAGTTAATCTATTTTGCTCCTAATATTTGGATAGATTTAGCTCCCAATATTTGAATTGATTTAGCTCCCAATATTTGAACAGATTGTGTTGCAATCCCAAGATGCATTATCCCATAATGCATCATTTTCCAAGGATTAGACATGGAGGATTACCAAAAATACCTCCTTTCTCAGGACATTTTTATTAAGTTTGATCCTCAGTGTGCTGCTTTTGATTTTTGTAGTTTCATTATGTATTTTAAAAAAACATGAGAAATAGAATCAGATATTCAGTAGGTGGAAAGGAGAAAATACTAATAAGGTAAAATTTTATGATTGTAAGGAAACTTGTCTTCATCATGTTCTTGTTTCAACTCTGCTTCAAAAGTCAACATGATAGCAGCATATATAGTGATATAGAGGTGGAGGTATAGGTGATGACGTAATTATGCATTTATAGAGGTCCTTTCTGATTGGCTGTTTTAGAGAGGTTGTATTATAGAGGTGATTTTTCACCACTATTTTAAAAAAAGGTAGCAATATAGAGGTCGTGTTTTCATTGGAGGATTGAATATAGAGGTGGTGACGTAGTTACTATTGAGGCCCTATAGAGGGGGACCTTTTAGAACAGTAAATTTATAGAGGTCGTGTTCTCATTGGTTGCTTTTAGAAAGGGAGGTTGAATATACAGATTAAGTGAGCATGCGTAAAAAAAGTAGGAGGTTTTAGATTGTGACGAAACCATAAGATGATTCTATGGTTTGAGAGCATGTGCTGTAGTATCGATAACATAAAATAGATGATATTAAGCAATACGTGAATTTTATTTAGAAATAATAGGTCGATTTGGATGACCTATTTTGAGCAAAGAGTGAAAATAAGGTATACTTACCTGTGCACAGAGAGAGATATTTTAATAAAAAAAATTACATGAAAAAATGCGGTGATGTAGCATGCGCACTTGAACATTAAAAAAGGGTGTATATTAAAAAAGTTTAGGGTATATTTTAAAAAGTAGTTACAATTTTTAATCATTTTTCAAAATGCCTTTAACACCAAACGATTCAACTCCTTCGGCTGCGGTAAACGGGCTGGATACTGCTTTACCAATCCCTGAGCATGAAGACTGGGATTGGGAAATAGCAATGGACCCCTATCCTTCTGGGAGGTTAAGGGACATTGATGGCAGACTGGTATATATGTTTGATTATAAGTACGAACAGTACTTACAAAATCTAGAAGACCAAAAAGAAGAAAAAGAAGCAGCAGAAGAAGAAGAAAAAGTAGAAGAGAAAGAAGAAGTAAAGGAGAAGAAGGAAGAAGACAAGAGAAAAGAATAGTAGCTTCTTTGAAGCTCAAATATTTCAACGGTCGTTTTAACGGCCACCAAATTTTTCGAAAAGATGTCTCTAATACAATGAAACGTATGCATTTGAGGAAAAGTATTATTCGAGTACAGTAGGTGAAAAGGTTTTTTGACCACCGAATGTACTGTATAATGAAAGATTTTTTCTTGACAACCTACAGTTAATTTTTTCATATGCTTAATCAGTTAAGTTTGTGATAAATAACTGTATGAAGCAAGAAAATTGAAAAAATAACAGAAATTATATGTTTTTTAGAAGAAAACAAATTAAAATTATGTTCAATATTTTTTATATAACATTTTTTAAAAAAACATAATTTTTATAAGAATATGTTTTATATATAGAACATAATTGCTATCATTTGTTATAATGTCTAAAAAAAATAAGTGAATGGTATTGCATAAACGTGATGAAAAAATAATGGCCTTATACGTATTTTTACAAAGAATATTTTTAGAAATGATAAATACAGACATATATATATATATATAAGGCAAAATTCTTTTTTGAGATATAGGTATTTTTCATTTCACATCTAGACATCAGTGGAAAAGGTAAGTTTTTTAATCATGATAAATTACTTAATGATGAGTAAAGAGAGGTAACTCTACAAACTATACATGCACTGCGAAAATTTCCGTTAATCCATTAAATACATGATATCCTCAAGTTCTTCTTCAATGTTATCAACTCTCGACTGTAAGTCTGTTAAGCGTCTTTCAATTTCTTCTTTCTCTTCTTTTAACTCTTCTTGTCTATTAACCAGCCTCTCCAACATAACACCGTCAATGTCAATTTCCATTTGTTCTGCCGTTTGCTCTTCTTCTTCTTCTTCTTTTTCTTCTGTTTCTTGATGTTGTGTTTCTTTATTTCTGAATTGCTCTAGGCCTTCACAAGAAGTACCTACTTCTTTGGTTGATTTTAAGGGGAGATTGGAGTTACTGTAATATATAAAAAAGAGGAGGGTTAATGCTACATAAGTTTATATTTTGTGTTTAAAATTAGTGAAAATTAAACAAAGAAAAACATTCGGTAGAAAAAAATGTTTTATATAAAAAGTTTTCTTAATATTTTTTTCTATATTAAATTATCCTTTTTTCATTTGCTTATAATAAAACGCACACCTGACTGTGAAATGCATGGTATTTTCTGTAAACTGTATGGTAATGCTGTTATTTATTAACTGTCAAGTCATTTCTAAAAAAATGAAGAAATGAATATTAAAAAATAAATTAAAAGGATAAATAAACACAAAAATAAATAAAATAAAATCTGCATAGATGTAAAAAAAAAAAAAATTCTTACATAATAATTAATTCCATTTTTTTTTTTTGGAGGGTGAATTGAATTGTTCAGATCTGGTGAAAAAAAATGAACTTGTCCTATTGGATTTAAGATTGCAAGGTGATTTTCTTAAAATTTAATTTGATTTTTATAAAAAAAGAGATGCATTTTCCCTCCAATTTTTTGTACTGTTTAAGTTTTTGGGAGTTGATTTTTAATCAACTCTCCTATGCAGTCACTCGGACAACCCGAAAGTGTTTGGACCTCAGCACAAATCATTGCTCCTGACAAGACTTAGTTCTTGAAAATAATTGATGAATTCGATGTAATGTATGCTAAAGCATTGTTTTTCAAGGAAACTTATTTACAAATACCTTAAAAATAGTCAGATTTTAAATGGTACGAACAATTTAAATATTGTTTGTAGTCGTATGTTTTCCTACGCCAGAGTTCAATATAGTCTCGTTCAACTCGACGCTCGGCTGTCTCCGTAAACCCTTGTCGGAGATTTACGGTGTCAGTCGAGCGTTTGCAAATGGTTGAACGAGACTAGAGTTCAATATTGCTTGGATCCATACAATTTTCGCGAAATATTTCTACCACTGATACATAGTTTGATTGAATTAATTTTATCTTCAAATATTATTTAACATGATTCATATGGAGGTTTCTCGACATTCTAGTCGCAAAAGTTCAAAAATTCATATTATAAAAATATGCGTAATTCAAATAAGAAACTACGTATACATGTACTTGTCATGCAAAATAACATATCATTGATTTAAAAATAAATAAACATCGACAAAATCAACTCCCGCCAGTTCTTCAGTACTTTGATTTCTGATTGGATATTGGTTTGGTTTTGTTATATATTGTGAATGTTGAATTTCCCTCCAAAAACTATTTAATCCTACTCATTGGATGCAGAAAACAAATTCTTTGCAATTAGTACAGCGTAAGATTTTCTGATTGGATATTAGCGCTGTCTTGTTATACATTGTAAATGTTAAATTTCCCTCCAAAAACTATTTTACTTTTTCTGATTTGATGCAGAAAATGAGTTCTTTGCAGCTGGTACAGTGTGTTGAAACAGGTTAATGATATGTATATTATCCTACGGGTGTAGATAAAATTGATACCGTAACCCTTTCAAAGTTTGATTAGATTGTACTTATAATGCTGTGTAACATGACGAGAAAGAATTTTTGTTGTTGAGATGACATCGATTTCAAAAATTGAAAGAGAAGCGCATAGTTTTCAAAAATTGAATACAATACTTGATACATTGGTAATAGGTTTTTTAAATTTGTTTGCGTATATTTAAGAAAGTGCTGAATAAGTGAAATACTTTTTAAATAGGATGACCTTATTGAATGAGAAGTGCAAATCACCCCTCACCCCCCCCCCCCTTTTTTTTGCAATTATTTGTAAGAATGAATCACCCCATGGATGTGATATGCTTTGACTCTGGTAAAAGGGCACAAAGCTGCTGACTTTGTATTTTTTCACTTCTTTTGGAAAGGTTTGACCTAATAAAAGTAATTGCATTTACAATAAAAGTAATTGCATTTACAATAAAATCAGCTGGATTAGAAACTTTTTTGACCTTATGGGTCAAGTTAATTTCTACTTTTATTCAATATTATTGTATTAGTGATTTCTGTTGACAAATAATTGTGCTAGTTCAATTTATTTTAACACAGATTTACTACACTTCACTTAATACAATGAACTGTTGCTAAAAAAAAGGCACATTTTGTGTCATCATGTATAGGTCAGCTCTCTTCAAGTTTTGAAACTTATGGGGTTCTTCAATTATAGGATCAATTGCTACACCCGATTTTCCATTATCGTTTTTGACCCTCTAATGTTATGAGGGTCACAATTAAACTATATAAGTAAAGGTAAAATTTATATCAGTACCGCACTTTGACTTCATTTCACACCGAGTATCTTTTATTACGTGTTGAATTGTAAAAATGCAATTTGCTGTTTTTCTCCTGTTCGGAATTGTTGGACTGTCAGTCCAACAATGTAATAATGTGAACCGTTGTTGTCGGGAAACCGCTCAAGGGTTTGATTGCGCCTTGAAGAGGGATCCATGTTCCTGTATTTCTCTGTGTGGGGTGGCAGACAACAAGATTGTGGACTTTGGCCGCGCTACCCACAGAATATTTGCTTCAGAGAAAATAATTGTCCACCAGCAGAGTTCCATAGTCTATACACGGATGCCATGTCAAGGTATGTTTTTGACAATATTTATTCAAAGATATCAGATTTTTTATGTAAAAAAATATTTACAAAAAAAAAGGGGGGGGGGGTGGGTGTAAATAGTTACAAAAAAAGGGGGGGTGGGGATTATGAATTTGTAACTGTTTACAAAAAGACTCAAATAAAAATCTGAAATAAAAGAAATGTTAAAATTAAGTATAAAATAAAAAAAACCTATGCTACTTTCTAAGTGAAAAAAATAATTCGGGGGTGAAGGGACTATTTTGGAAAAATGTCGGGTTTTACGTCATCACTCTTACACTATTGAACTTTATTGAGCGCGCATTCTTCGAAGCAAAATGGTAGGTAGATGACATGTGGATTGTCATCCCGACACTTAAAATTTTATATTTTAATATGGGGGGCTTGATGGAAAGAAAATACTTGTTAGATTGTGAAAGGTGTTAAATGTACTTAACTCACGATCCATTTATTTTCCCATTAAAAGATCGGATTGCAGACGACGGTTACCTGTCAAATTGTCATACCCCGCGATTTAATTTACGAAACATGAGGTCACATTTTTTTAGTTGATGCATTGCATAAAAAAAAGGGGGGGGGGGGGAAAGGAATAAACTGAAGAAAGTTAACAGATAAAGAAGAGAATACATTGTTTTGTCATAAAAATACCTACATATTTTTTCTCAACTAGATTTACCATTCGAATTTCATAATCGATTATTTGGTAACATGATTACGCACGTGGGGGGTCAAATTTTGATAAAAACATTCACATCATGATTTTCACACACTATGTCAGAATATTTAGATTTTTTATGATTAATGACACAATTTCACTTAAAAGAGCAATATATTAAAGCAATGCATATTTAATATGTATATATTTTTTTGTTTTGAAGAACCGACCAATAGCTATCGTAAGACCAATGATCAGACGCCAGCCAGCGAGACCAGCGCCACCGGAGGGGATGATCGTGGTTCATCTCCCTCCGAGGAACCCATCCCCTCCGGTGAGCCTGTCCCCACCGCCCTCACCCTTAAGACTTCCAGCGAGCCCCCAGAGAGGAGCGAGTCCCCAGAGGTTGAGACCTCAGAGAGGACCGAGGCTGCAAAGACCAGCGAGGCCCCAGAGACCAGCGTGGCGGCCACCGGGGCCGCCACTTCCACACCGGCCTCCAGAGGACCCCCACACCCAGTAGTGGCACGGCCACCACCACCACCCCAGGGAGTTCCAGCCCCCAGGAGGAGGCCGGCGTGGAGACCACCGGGGGCCGCTACCACTACCCAGGCCGGGAGGAGGAGGCCACGACACCAGTAGAGGAGGGGGCGAGGTCTACAGGTAGAATAGGTAATTTGCAATCAAATACTTATCATATGAATTTGAATTTAAATTACCTTTACTTTTTATTTTTACTTGTGTTGTTTCTTCCAAAAAGCATTTATAGATTTATCATTTATTCTCAAAAAAAGCAGTTTGATACTAGACAAAAAGCCATAAATATGGCTGGTGTTTATAAAGAAACCTGTATTTCAAACTCTTATGAATCAAACAATATTGACATGGATGAATATTTTTCTGATTCATCTTTTAGTAATGATTATGCATCTATTGCATCACTATCAGAAAATGAATTATATTTGGAGCCAATTACCAAGACTATAATAACCAATGTTACCGCCAATACTGCAATTAGTCATATCTATACTGGTACTGCAGTTAGTCATACCTGATCTGACGTCATCAGTTTTTGAGCTCAATATTTTTTGTGTGTAGAGCCCGTGAACTTGTGTGAGGCGGGCTCATGTTTACAATCATATTGTACTGAATGTACTTTTCTCTGGAGGAAACTACTTAATTGGTGAGTGTTATAATATGTATATTGTTAGAATGTTTTCCAATGCATATGTACATTGTGCAGTAGAATTATATTATAGTGTACATTTGATAATTTTCATACTTTAGTGTAGGTATAAAGTTACTATTTATGCATATATGCATGGATATTTCAAGGTCATTATTAATGATATATTGATAAAGCTATATAGAGGTACTTATATGTAATTATGAGGCATGTGTGCAACTTCGCTGGATTATGTTAGGTTTATATTTGATATATTACGGGAGGTAACTCAATTTGCAACATGTATAATATCATTTGGTTGTCTAGAGTTATGCCTCTTTGTTTACATTTTTCTGTCGCCAAAATTTGCTAGAGCATTTCAGATTTATATATCTAGATGCATATCTTATTATGATTAATTGAATTAGGTTATACTGATATATCTGATAGTCATACGTTTCATCATTGTCAACCATATATTTGCTAGGATGAATTTGTATGTGTGTGTTTTTGAATTAGTTTATTTACAATATTTTTTCTCTATTCTTTGTAGTAAATCGTCATTCGTCATCCATCTTACATGTTTTGTCAACCTCCAAAATAAACTAAAGACGCATTTACAAAAGTGACCAAAGTTTCCTCATTTCACTGGCCAGTACAAATATTTACAATTAAGTAGATGATGGAGGAGGATGGAGGGTGAGAAGATAGATCAGTGCCGTAGGAGTGAACGAAGTAGGAAAATGACTCAAAAAGGTGCTGAATTTACCCTGGAAAGTAAAAGTAAAAACCGAGAAAGGTGTTTCAAAATACTGTTGACACTTAGTGACAACTTACAGAAATTATTATTATCATCAGAGGATAAAGAAACGATTAGAAGAGCGTATAGCGAATGGCTCGATAAATACGAAGAATTTCTAGTGTCTCAGGATGAAGTACGGGCTTGGCTTTCTCTCAGTGATCAGGTCCCTGATGAAGAAAGATTCCAGAAGAGGGATGAATACCTAATGGATTTGAAAAGTTCGGTAGAGGACTGGTTTACGAAACATTCTAAAAGTGTTGTGATTGATAACAATTCCGTGAGTTCTAGTGGAAGTCGCAAGAGCAGTTATTCGCAAGCAAAGTTGGAGGAAAGTCAAAGAAAAGCGGAATTAGAGCGCGGGTATGATAAGGCAACTAACAGCGATCAAATTCCTCTGATCGATATGACGTTACAATAAGCAGCATGATGTCATATTTTACTCAGAAACATGTCGATTTTAACTTTATCTCTGGTTGAAATTATAAAAACTACAGACATAAAATATCACTAGAAACTCTTCTAACTGAATATATCTTCGATTTCTCTCTATTACGTATAATTATCATTGATGACGTCACAAGCATGTTTAAAAGAGAAGATCATGTCGGGAGACAAATTATCGGAATGCAGTGTAAACAATGCCGAAATAAGACTTATTTAATACAGATACCTAAGGTTAGATGAGTGTCAGTTAGAATATAATCAGGATAATACAGGCATGGATATTTTGTTTAATCAGCAAGTGTTATAAGGTAAGCGGATCGACATTTATATGGCTTGACCAGCCTTTCCTCTGTCAGTGTGTACAAAAAATGGCAAAAGTGTAACACTACCCCGGATATTAGGAAAGATGATTTTGGTAAATATCAACGTTATATGACCTAAACTACCTGTAAAGTGCTGCTAGAATCCTGTGCTTTGTTGTTTTAAACGAAAAATACGTAGTATTTTCAATGAAATTTTAGAAGTTGAGAGGGTTTCCAATAAATATTTACAATATTTATTTTATGTGATGTACAATACGATTCTAGCAGTAATACTAATAAACATGAACTAATTGCCAATCGAATTATTGTAGCAAACATACAAATGAACTTCGGGGTAGTGTTACACTTTTTAATTTTTTGTTAAGGTAAAAAAGTGATCTATTTTTAACTGTCACGTGATACCATGGCACGGCAGCTTCAAGGATTGACTCGATTCCGAAGTAGAAAAATAATATCTTGGTGAACTCTTTCACTTGGTATTAATATCATGTGCTGTTTTCATAAAAATAAACATTTTTTTAAATTGATCATAATTTTGACGGTCGTTAAACTCGCAGTTGCCTTAACATACCCGCGAGGCCAGAGCGGCATCATTTCAAGAGAAAAAACAGATAGAAGAGGCCAAATTACAGTTGAAATTGAAGGAAGAAGAACTGGATATAAAGACAGCTTTAAAAATATGTGATGAGAGAACTAAAATAATCGAACAACTGGAAAAAGCTGATCTGGAAGTGGGACATCTGTCAGAGGCCGCGGGTGACATTCATCTTCCTTTATCAACAGTGACAACATCAATACAGGATCCCATCATGCATGTGTCTACATCTATGAAGCAGTCAAAGTTGAGTCCATATGCACCGGTGTTTTCGTCTGTTTCAAGACCATTACCAACATGTGAAACAGTTAACCACATTAACAGATCTACATGTACAATGACACCTGGTATTCCATATGTGCCAACAATAACACGCCACAGTACACCATATGTGCCTGTTGCAAGTTATGAAACAAGTCGTCAACCACAGACTCAAGTTTATTCTCATCTGTCAGAGCCAACGTTTACAACTGCAGAAAATCACCACAACACAGATGATCTATTTACAGTTGCAAGAGAGCTCAACAAACCTAAAGCTGACATTCAAAAGTTTGAAGGAAATCCAATGGACTACCAAAGATTTATCCGACAGTTCAACACCAAAGTGTGCGCTAACACTAGTTCATATGAAGAGCGCTTGAACTTTCTTCTTCAATTTACCAGTGGTGAAGCTAACAGAATAGTAACTGGATATTCACATTTGGATGCAGAAAGAGGATACCTACAAGCTTTAGATGAACTTAAGGATCGATATGGTGATCCGGATGTTGTGGCTCATACTTATGTCAAGAAAGCGTTGGATTGGCCAGCAATTAAACCAGACAATTCGAAGGCATTAGACTCTTATGCAATATTCTTAACCGAGTGTCAATTTGCTGTGAATAACGTAAACAGTGCTCGAGTTCTTGAATACTCAGAAAATATGAAACTTCTAATTAGGAAGCTACCATTCTACTTACAAGAAAAGTGGCGAAATGTGGTGTATGAGCTTAAAGACAGAAAACAACCTGTTACATTTCAAAACTTAGTAAACTTCGTCCGCAAAGAAGCTAAAAAGGCGAATGACCCTATCTATGGAAAAGAAGTCATGAATTCTAGTTCAAGTGCACCAAAACGACAGAATGAAAAAGTGAACACATTTTCAAGACCGAGCCGGAACTTTGCTAAAAAAAACTATGGAGCCCCATTCATCTACAGAAAATCACACAGCTGCTGTTCAATACAAACCAATATTTTGTGCTTTTGTGAAACCATGCATCTATTGTGAAGGTTCGTCACATTCCTTGGAAGAGTGCAAGAACATTATGAAACTTCCTCTGAAAGACAGATATGCAGTTTTAAAAGTGAAATGACTTTGCTTTTCTTGTTTAAAATCTGGACACCAGAAGGGAGTTTGTCAACGCAAGTCATATTGTATTCATTGTAAGAGATGTCATCCTTCTATACTCCACTTGGATCCTCGACAGAGCTTTGAACCTCCGGACCAGAACAACAACAGATTGTCTGTACCTTCAGCATCTGTGTCTTCGGCAGCGCATATGGGGGCTGGGGAATTTGTGAGGCAAGTGCTTCCAATTATACCAGTGCGACTGAAATCAAGAAACAGTGACAAATACATTTATACATATGCTTTCTTGGATTCTGGGAGTACAGCAACATTTTGTATAGAGAAAATAGCAAACTTACTTCACATTGAAGGCAAAAAGACTTTGTTAAATCTGACAACCATGGGACAACAGAAGACAGAAAATTGTTATATTCTCTCTGGACTTGAAATAACTGACTTGAATGGTGACAATCCAATAGATCTTCCTCCTATTTACACACAACCAGAATTACCTGTGTCCAGGAAAGACATAATTTCACTGGAGGACCTTCAAAGATGGCCGCATTTAAGTGACATTCACATTGACAGATTACCAATAGATAGTGATATCGGTTTGTTAATCGGTGTCAATGTTCCTAAAGCAATGGAACCATGGGACATAATTCCTAGTAAAGACAATGGTCCATTCGCTATGAAGACTATCCTTGGATGGGTAATCAATGGACCAATCGACACAGTTCCAGAAAATGGCATTTTCAACACATTCGTCACGGTCAATCGCATTGATGCAAGATTAGAAGAACAGATAAGATACCAGTTTAATCATGACTTTTGTGAGCGGGCGATCGATGATGTTCCAGAGCTGTCAAAGGAAGATAAAACTTTCCTAGAATTGGTAAAAAAGTCAGTTCATTTTGAGGGTGGACATTATATCATTGACTTACCTTTCAAATCTAAAACTGTTACAATGCCTAACAACAGAAAACAAGCAGAACAGAGACTTATTTCACTATCCCGAAAATTTGAAAACAACATTGAAATTTGTGACAGTTAGAAAGCATTTATGGACAACATTATTAGTGAAGGTTTCGCACAACAAGTTCCTACTGAGAACCTACAACAAAATGATGGACGTGTGTGGTATTTGCCGCATCATGGTGTATTTCATCCCAAGAAGAATAAACTACGCGTTGTATTCGATTGTGCAGCCAAGTTCAAGGGAACTTCACTAAATGATCAGTTGTTACAAGGCCCTAACTTGACAAACACACTTATTGGAACTCTAATCAGATTTCGGGAAGATGAGATAGCTGTAATGGGTGATATTGACAGCATGTTCTACCAAGTGCGTGTACCTCTCCAGGATGCTTCATTTCTTCGATTCCTATGGTGGAAAGATGGAGATCCTTCGAAAAGTGTAACTGAATACCAAATGGTTGTGCATTTGTTTGGTGCAACATCTTCTCCTAGTTGTGCCAACTTTTGTCTTCGAAAAACAGCTCAGGATTGGAAAGGATATTTCAGTGAAGAGACTGTTAACACCGTTCTCAAAAACTTCTATGTAGATGATTGTCTTAAGTCTGTCAAATCTGTGAACGAGGCTGTAATATTAGTGAAAGACTTACAAAGACTTTTAGACAAAGGTGGTTTTCACATTTCAAAGTGGATAAGCAACAGTCGAGATGTCATGAATTCAATACCTGTGTCAGAGAGAGCTAAAGAAGTTAAGACTTTAGATCTAGATCGTGATACTTTGCCGATTGAAAGAGCACTTGGAGTCCAGTGGTGCGTCGAGTCTGATTTCTTCAACTTCAAGCTGGAATTGAACAAACAACCGCTTACCAGACGAGGAATTCTGTCGATGGTCAGTAGTGTATATGACCCATTAGGATTTTTGGCTCCATTTGTACTCAAGGCCAAATGTATCCTTCAAGAACTTTGCAAGATGCAATTAGGATGGGACGATAGAATTCCAGATGACCTCGTAATTCAGTGGAATCATTGGTACCAGGACCTCCAGAAACTAGAAGACTTCAAAGTGAACAGGTGTATCAAGCCCTTTGGATTCGATCCAGTCATTGCGCAGTTACATCACTTCTCTGACGCAAGCGAAACAGGATATGGCACAGTGTCCTACTTACTACTGGAGAATACAGACGGAGAACGTCATTGTTCCTTCATCATGGGAAAATCTCGTGTTACACCACTTAAACAGACAACCATTCCAAGACTGGAGTTGACGGCAGCTACAATAGCCGTCAAAACCAACAAGATGTTACTGACTGAGCTAGACATGCCCATCGATTGCGTTATATTCTGGACCGACAGTATGGCAGTATTACGTTATATTCAGAACAGAACTGCAAGATTTCATACTTTCGTAGCTAACAGACTAGCAGTGATACATGAAGGATCACAGCCAAGCAATTGGAGATACATTAACACGAAAGTCAACCCAGCTGATTACGCATCAAGAGGTATATCGGCCAACAGCCTTATCATGCAAGAAAACTGGATCAAGGCCCCGAATTTTTTATTGGAACCAGAGGATCAGTGGCCCAAACATCCAATGGAGATCGCTGATACAGAATTATTGGACAATGACCCAGATGTGAAAAGAGTTACCGTCAGAGCAGTCATCGCAGAGCAACAGAATTCAGACAATTCTACAGAGTGTGTTAACAAGTTGATTCAACATTATTCTTCGTGCTACTTGTTGAAACGAACAGTGGCATGGACTCTGAAAGTGCGGAAAGAATTGTTAAGGCGTGTGAACATGAAAAGACTCAATTCTAGTCCAATATTACAAGAATCATATGATAAGAGTGTTCTATCGCACCAAGACCTTAAGGAGGCAGAAAAGTCAATACTGAAATTTGTTCAACAACAAGAATTTGACATAGAAATCAATGCTCTTGCTTCAGGAAACTCTCATGTGAATCGTAGAAGTTGAATCAGGAACTTGGATCCATTTTTGGATGATGGAATTTTACGTGTGGGCGGTCGACTACACCAGTCAAGTATTCAAGCAGAGATGAAACATCCAGTTATTCTACCCAAAGATCATCATGTGTCAACTATCATTCTTGGACAAATTCACCAAGAACTGATGCTTAGTGGTAGAAACCATATGTTGGCAAAGTTAAGAGAAAAGTATTGGATTATTCATGCTCCGTCAGCCATCAGGAAGCTGATATCAAGATGTGTTACATGTAGACGATTCAAGTCGAAAGTTGAAGAGCAGAAGATGGCAAATCTACCGAAAGATCGTATTATGCAGATGAACCACCATTTAGCAGAGTAGGAGTCGATTACTTTGGACCGTTCGAAGTAAAACAAAAGAGAAGTCGTGGGAAACGTTATGGCGTAATATTCACCTGCTTGGCAAGTCGAGCTGTACATTTGGAAGTAGCAGCTTCATTGGACACTGATTCTTACTTAAATGCCTTGATGCGCTTTATTGCCAGAAGGGGACAAGTTACGAAGATACGTTCTGATAACGGAACTAATTTTGTTGGTGCCGAACGTGAACTTAGCCGATCCATACAGGAATGGAATGAACATCAGATTCAAAAATCAATGTTACAGAAGAATGTAGACTGGCAGTTTAACCCACCAGCTGGATCACATCATGGTGGAGTGTGGGAAAGAATCATTCGAACTGTTCTTAAGGCCATGAACAGCGTTCTAAGGGAACAGACCTTGGACGACGAAGGACTTAATACCCTGATGTGTGAAATCGAATATATGATCAACGATCGACCAATCACGAAGAATACAGATCACCACTCTGATTTGGAACCACTTACACCAAACCATTTGCTCTTAATGAAGCGGAAGCCGAACCTGCCTCCAGGAGTTTTTGATAAGGACGACATCTATCACAGGAGACGGTGGAGACAAGTTCAATATATGGCAAACCTGTTTTGGCATAGATGGGTACGGGAATACCTACCGCTTTTACAAGAAAGACAGAAGTGGCACGAAATCAAACGGAACTTGCAAATTGGTGATGTTGTGTTAATAGTCGATTCTAATTCTCCGAGAAACTCGTGGCCTGTGGGCATTATTTGTGAAACTATACCGGACTGCAATGGACTTGTGCGACAAGTTAAAGTTAAAACTGCGACAAATATTCTGATCCGCCCCGTTGATAAACTCTGCCGGATTCTTGAAAGAGATTGTTAGAACTGTTTGATTATTACGAACTTGTGTAAATTTCTGTATTATTATTTGTGATCATTGAATGTTTGTTCATTGTTGACATTTTCTACGAACAATTGCTAGTCAAGACACAAATTTGGTTAAAACTAGGTTGTTTGTAACTTAATGATGTAGAGTATTTTCGACGTAATTGTGTCATATTCATTCCACAATTAGGGGGCTGGGTTGTTACCGCCAATACTGCAATTAGTCATATATATACTGGTACTGCAGTTAGTCATACCTGATCTGACGTCATCAGTTTTTGAGCTCAATATTTTTTGTGTGTAGAGCCCGTGAACTTGTGTGAGGCGGGCTCATGTTTACACTCGTTTTGTACTGAATGTACTTTTCTCTTGAGAAAACTACATAATTGGTGAGTGTTATAATATGTATATTGTTAGAATTTTTTCCAATGCATATGTACATTGTGCAGTAGAATTATATTATAGTGTACATTTGATAATTTTCATACTTTAGTGTAGGTATAAGTTACTATTTATGCATATATGCATGGATATTTCAAGGTCATTATTAAAGATATATTGATAAAGCTATATATAGGTACTTATATGTAATTATGAGGCATGTGTGCAACTTCGCTGGATTATGTTAGGTTTATATTTGATATATTACGGGAGGTAACTCCATTTGCAACATGTATAATATCATTTGGTTGTCTAGAGTTATGCCTCTTTGTTTACATTTTTCTGTCGCCAAAATTTGCTAGAGCATTTCAGATTTATATATCTAGATGCATATCTTATTATGATTAATTGAATTAGGTTATACTGGTATATCTGATAGTCATACGTTTCATCATTGTCAACCATATATTTGCTAGGATGAATTTGTATGTGTGTGTTTTTGAATTAGTTTATTTACAATATTTTTTCTCTATTCTTTGTAGTAAATCGTCATTCGTCATACATCTTACATGTTTTGTCACTCTCCAAAATAAAATAAAGACGCATTTACATGTACAAAAGTGACCAAAGTTTCCTCATTTCACTGGCCAGGACAACCAAACTTTAATTTTTTTCAGTCACGTCCATTACCTGCATCACCTTCCTTATCATCACAACCATCTACATCATCATAAGAAGAAAAAAGCACACAACATTAAGAAGACTGTCATCACCATTACCTACTCCATCACCACTTCCAATTTCCCCTATCTACACCTCACCTTCACCACCTTTAAGTATTGACATGTCAACGCCATTACATACACCCTCATTGTTTTCAACCAGTACATCAAGTTCAGAGATATCATTGTTTGATGTTTCAACGGTTCCTGCAGCAGCTTCTTCTAAGCCTTATTATGAAGAACACTGTGAAATGTCAACATTTGGTAATATAAATAGAAGGGTAACTAGATCAATGGCATAAAAGAAAAAAGATTAAATCATTTTTTATAACTCAGTTTTTTTGGGAAGGGGGGTGGTTTTTGGAAAAAAAAATTTACAGACTTATTTTTTTCTGGGTATGGTGGGGGTGTTTTTTAGGAAATTTTGTTTACAGACTCAATTTTTTTTTATTTTGGAAATTTTGGGGTAATTTTTTATCTAAAAGTAAAGATAAGCTACTGCAGGAACTGTCAAAACATCAAAATACAGAATGTTAACATTTATTCTATGAAGTATTTAAAAAGATTTGATAGTTTTGCTACATTATTTGAATTATTTTGTTCACTTAACAATAAGTATACATTGAATTATTTTTTTGTAAGCTTTACAATAAGTATATATGTATGGCTGAGTTTAACAATTAGTATACATTTGAATTATTTTGTAAACTTAACAATGAGTAGATGTGTATGGTTGTGTTATGTAATTACACGCCACTTTTTGTTTTACTAAAGTTTAAAAAAATGTATATAATTATACATGGTGATGTATTTTTTTCAAATAAAATGAAGGACGTGACTAATTTGTAAAAACTAGGGGAAACATCAGGTGTCATTATGTTAAATTGATTTTTTTTTTATGTTTTTTTAATTTTGTTTACAAATTTTACATGTGCACATTGATGTGCAAAATTGTTTTTTAATTTTTACTTTAAAAATATGATATTATACTACAGTACGTGCCATTTCTTAATTCTAGTCTTATTTTTAGTGTTTACATGTATTAAATAGAACACTTTAGCATACAAAAGTCATTACCTTGTTCTAGTCATATTAATAGTGCTTTGTGTATAGATATTTTACACTGTAAAATTTTTTTAAGGCTAGGTTTTTATATTAATAATATCATCCTTATTGCTGTAATACATTTTAATTATTCTTTTTATGAAATCAACATTTAGTTGTTTAAAAAGTATATTTACAATTCTGTGTAAAAAATGTAGGTAAACTAAATTTCTGTCATATTTTTTTGTAAAGAGTGCATTTTTTAAAATTTAAAAATAACATGTAGGTCTATGGATAATTATCTATTTTAGATTTTTTTTAAATAAAAAATGTATAAAGTCTAATTTTTTATGAACCAAAAAAAAATATAACATGTTAAAATCTTATTTTTACAATTTGTAGTTTACAAAAACAATTTTACCAAAACTTTTATAAAACTATTTTCAAAATATTAGGTGTAATTTTATATTATGTAATTAATTTCTTAAGATACCATTTTACTGTTATTGTAGTATAATATCATATGTATATTTTATATTTTATTCATACGATGCATGGTCATCCTTTAATAAATTTCGGAAAAAAACCCAATCTTTTTTTCTGTTGTTCTATGGAGAAGGGAAAGATAATTTGAAAAGCCAGGCTGTAGAGTTATCGTTCTCTTTGCAGTGATAAAAAGGGGAAAAAAACCAACAGACAATGATGGGTTTAAGAAAAAAGAAATAAATATTTGAAAAGCAAAAAAAAAAAAGAATCAGAATATTTTCATCTTTTTTTATACAGATGTCAGATTTCCTATGCAAGTACTGCGGTTTGGTATTTAAGAATCATTTTTAAGGTCAAATGCATGAAGATGGACATAACAGTCCAATGCTATCGAATAATGATGATGATGACTCGGTAATGATATATAATTGTTATCAGTAACTAATCTTAATTACATAATCATACATTTTTACTCATTTTAGAATATTAATAGTAAAAATCAACGATTTCATCTTACTATGAATTACGGAAATATCACATCCTTAAACGTTTTCAATTTTAAAATTATAATCGAATTATTGTTTCCGGATTAATCAAGAAAGACGAAGTAAGTAGTAAAATCATTAAAAAAAAGGCCATTACACTATTGAGATTAAATTACATGTTCATTTTATGAACTTAACCTCCTCCAGCATCCGAAACCTATAGCTCAGATTTAGCACTCAAGCCTGTCGGGTGCATCAGTTTCATCACGCGCACCATCCATGCAAGTTTAGTAAAGTTAAAGGGCATAAGCTCAACCCCCCCCCCCCCCCCCCCGGACACTTTGTCTCAATCAGCTGAAAAACTAATAATTCTTTATTAACTCCCTCTGAAAGAGGACATGTATTACTTTCTATTTTAAGAAACTGCAATTACCTTCATATTAATATGCTTTGTTCATAGTTTAGTTAAAATTCTTCTTTAGTTCTGAAGATGAAATTGTGAAAAGATTACAATGATGGCAACAACCACAATAGACAATTTTTTTTATCAGAAAAGCTCAAAGTTATATTTTCGGTTCAATAGGAAAAACTCTTCAAAAATGAAGTGGATATATGATGAATTAGGAGTAAAAATGTCATTATATGGCACCAGAAATGTGCTGATATATCAGCTCTTGCCTATCGTAAATTTCTATGTAAAAACTTTCAACATTCATTGGTCTTCAACATTTGAGCTACTACCTCAGGATTATTATTACATAAAATTTGGAATTTTAGGTCATAATATGATTTCTTGGCCACAATGAGCTGTCTCTCGTCTTTCAGCTTCTTTATTTCTTCCTGAAGTTTATCATCCTCTAATGATAGATTCCTTTCCTCTAGCTCCAGGATGGTAAGCTTCCTCTTTTTCTTACCAGAATCTGTATTATAAAAACAACAACAAAATAAAACAAAAAGCCCATGGGCCACATTTCTCATCTGAGCAATAATAACCATAGCAAGATATCTGTGAGCTAATGCTCACTAGTGATACCCCCACCACAACACAACAAGAACGATCTGTTTTCATCGCTTTGTCAGGATGAACTTCTTGATAGTTAATGTAAATTGCAGTTTTATAAACTACACAAAGCAATTTGAAAGTTTGAAGGGGGCTTAACTTACAAAAAAAAATCTTGACAAACAAGAAAACAGGGTCTTTTGGTTACGGTTATGTACAACTTTGCCCAAAAAGTGGTGGGGGGAGGGGCTAAGCCTCCTCTTCCAATAGCCCCCAGGTTCTGACGCATATGCTACGTAGTTAAGTGTTTTCCTTGAAGTTCAAACTTGTAATTTAAATTTTGGACAAAATCCATTCTATATAAATTTTTGTGGTAGATATAGTTACGTTGAAAGTACTAGCAAATCTTCGAAAATAGGTAACTGAAGTGTTGAAGCGAAGGGCTGTGTCAAAAAAAGTTCTGACCGGAGGTATTTGATAAAGCATCACCCGTTTCATAAAGCAAAGGTTTATCATATGGGTAATGTTGGAATGATCACATGGATATGGACTTGGTTTACACATGATCAAAACATGTGAAGCCAGAAGGGCTTCTCGGAGAATTTGATCATGTACCAACTAAGTTCATTGCCCTGTGTACTTTCTATAATTGTTTCTATCAAAATATGATTTAAGAATTTATTTACCTTGTACGTCAGTCTTCTTTGCAGGCACATCTGAAGATGCTGAAGAAGAGGTGGAAGGCTGAGTTTCCACTGGATCTTAAATAAAAATTGCCAGAGTTTCTTAATATGCTTGGTCCTATTTTTTTTTGTTTTGCAACATTTTGGACATGAAACTTCACATACAAATAAGTGTTGGGGTTTGATATACCAGTATATCCTGTACTTAACTTTCTCATAAATTCAACAATTGGTTCATTTTTTTTTATATCATATACAAAGAAGTGGGTCAGTGCCATGAAATCTTCTCTGGTTTACATTGTGATAGAAACATCACACTGTTGTTTTTAATCTCTGCCCTTCAGGCTATACATGTTAACATAAACTCTCAGAAGGGCTTCTCAGAAGATTTGATCACTTACCAACCAAGTTCATATCCCATTGAACTGTTTAACATTGCTGCATATTTATTATTTGAAAAATGCAAATAGTTTAGAACTGTTAGAATACTGAGATGTTATGTTAACAATAATTATTCAAGCCTGTGCTATGACTTTTTGACATCATGAACAATTGATACATAATTAAATGTTTTAATTTTAGTTATAGGTCCATATAGGGAAACATATTTGCAAAAGTAAATATTTCAATATACAACACAATATAGTTACCCGCTGTATCTATTCCTCCACATATTCCTTCAAGGGAAGGCCTTCCTTCCAGTTGTTCCAAAATGGAAAGCTCAACTAGTGTGGGGCTTGGTGGCTTGGGACCTCCTCCTGTCTTTGGGCGTTTTGATTCTGATAACTTTCCTTTGGCTACAATTGATCATCATTCCTTGTTAGTGAAATTTAAAGATAAGAAGATTATTCAACAATAATCATCATTATGCAAACCAAATATATCGCCTAATTTGATTGGCTAAACATTTCATAATATATATCATATAACATAACTTGCTTAGTAACGTCATGATACAACATGCATACCAAACGTTATAATCTGCCTGACATTACAATTTAAATTTCACACGAATCGTCATTTTAACAAACAATATGCCTTATTTTCTGATTTCAGTTGTTCGAATATTATTATAAGGAATGAATTTAATTTCTACCTATGATGTCAATTCATGGGGAAGTGCTCATTCCCACAGAAACCACGGAAATTAAGCCATAACAAATTCTAATGATTCCACGGTATAAATGAATCAGTTATACCACATGTACCTACCCCTCTGCTTCAAGTTACTGTACTGCTTGGCAGCCTCCCCACTTGTCCTCAGTATTCCCGAACCACTGCTCCTAAAATAGTATTTACTGTCATGCAGTGATGCTCCATTTGGATAAATAATCTGTGTACGTTGCACATCATTATACAATTTATAAAACATAACCAATGAACTGTCTTGACAATGAAAAGTTTTCCATAATTTATATGCCCCTAAATAAGAAGTAATTTTCACAGTATATAACATTTTTTTCATTGTGTACTGTACTTTAAAAATTTTTTCTTCATAAATGATATTCATATAACTAATGAGCAATGTACAAAATCAAAACAAAGATTAATAGAATCATTCATTATTACAAGTGTGGGATAGTGAAATTCCACCGAGGGGACAAGATTCACTGTCTAGGACGAGGCTTTGCCGAGTCCTAGACCGTGAATCTTGGCCCCGAGGTGGAATTTCACTATCCCACACGAGTATATAATGAAAGATTATTTTTCTCGCATTATATTAGCTTAAAAAATGATGTTTAACAACTTTCTGTTATGACGTTCAAAAGATTACTTTCGGTTTATCCCTCCGCGTGCTTCAAATAGTGCAAGTTAAATGAAAGCATACGACAGTTTTTTCAATTAAAATATGAAAAATTGTAATTAATTATGCAACACAATTACTTAATGGATAATCTCAATGCACTATTTAGCATTTCCCTACAGCAGACAACGTTTGTTTACGTTTTAAAACAGCGTAGTTATACACAGTGTAAGACAGAAAAATCTCACACTGCTGTCTCACACCGGACAAACCGATCTCACACCGGTGATAATGCGAGAAATACATGTATCACAAAAACTGTTTGGCTTGCACTTATAGATTTAAGATGATTAAGGGCCTGCTTCTTCTAATCACATTTGATTTATAGAGCAGTGCACCGTACGTATTATACCAAGTTCAAATTAAGCCATTAAGCAATTAATATATCACTCAAGAGGACTATAAAAACAAAACTTATCGCATTTTTTTTTGTTGAAGACTGGTTTTGCATCTGGGGGAAAACCATCCAACTCTGTGAGCCCGCATGGAAGTATCAGTATCCATGTTTATTCTATATTTATCGGTCAAAACCATGTGACACTTTAGGAATTCCCTAAAATAAAAACAACAATTTCAACTGGTGAAGATAAACATACCCGTTCACTGCCTGTGCAACCTCTCTCCAGGCAACGTCCTTCGCTATCTTCCCACCCCCAGCGCCCTTAAATTTCCCAAACAATAAACCCTCCCTAAAATGCACTTCTTCCACCAAAAGTTTCTTTTCTAACTCGGTCCAGTTAGGTTTTTTAATTTTTAAACTGGCGTCTGAGACACTTTCAGAACACTCGCTCGCCATTTCTGAACGTAATGAATAATATTTACATGCAGACGACTATCACATGTGACGTCAGTTATAATTTTCACATGTAATTTACATAAATAACGCGATAAACAAGAAAATGAAAGTAGAGTTGACTTACCCGATCGACGCTATTTTTCCTGAGAGGCCGCTTGCGGTAACGAAAATAAGCTGAGATTTTTCCGTAAAACTCAACTCTCGTGAGGCGACTCTGAGAAAGTTTGGTGGCACGCCGTTTTCGCAGAATCTCACCAGAGTTAGAAATTTAAGATTTGAGGCTGAGATTTGAGCTGAGATTTTTACATGTTGGTGGCCCCGAAGCCTGAGCTACCTCCAGGCCCCGAGGTTATAAGACTTTTTTCATACTCGTACTCATACTCATACTCCGTACTCCGAGTATGTGCTCCACTGAGTACGACTTTAAAAACCGAGGTTATAAAAGTGTTGGAGTACGTTCTCCGCTGAGTACTATTTGGAGTATGCTCCAAAAGCCGATCGATGAATTTTTACGTCTCTGGAGAAAGACAGAGAACGGTAATTCATGTAAATAGTCCTGGCATGTAGGCAAACTGTACATGTATTCAGATTAATTATTTATTAACAAAATGTAACACATTATTTACATGTACATATTACCTTCTCCATCTGCAAGCATGGAGATGTGTCTGCATCTATAACTTATGAAGTTTTGAGCAACAGAGACGATAAATCCAGTGTAATTGGTAGAATTATCAACAAATTGTGTTTATGTCAATTGAAATCTCTCTCTCTCTCTCTCTCTCTCTCTCATGAGACTCAGATAGTGATTCATGCATGTGATGATGAAGTATAAGTATGTTGTAAGGAACGATATGAATATAAAAGAAAGAAGTAAGAATTTACACGGATATGAAGAGAGTTTTTCAACATAGAATTTAGTTCGATATATCTTAAGTTTTCCTGGCTTTTATACGATTTTGATATTTTACATGCTAGGAAAAGGTCAGAAACGACGCCAATATAAAACTGGAAAGTCACTGCCCCCAAGTGGATATCTCTTAAGATATTTAGTGAGCAGTTCCTGTATTAGGGAAAACAGGGAAGAGTTTAATTCAAGAATAGAAACATATACTTGGGAAAATCACAAAAATACTGAGAAATCCGTTTATTTTTACACTCATATAGTATACACTAAGGAAATTATATGGGTATTCCAATTTAATTGCAACATACTTAGTACTATATTTGCCTTTTAAAATTCTTGTGAGAAAAAAACATCTAATATCTTGAAGGGGTGGGGTGGGGGTGGGTGTTGGAATTGCATCAATGAACATATGCCAAAGGCCAAGGACACACGTAAAGTTTCTCATTTTAATATTTTTGGGAATGTGCACGAGAGTTTAAGAAAATTCACTAATTGAAATATTTTTGAAATTTCCAATTTGAGGACCACGTTAAACCGAAACAACGTGTTCAAGGAAATTGTGTACTAAAGTTGCTGTACCCCTTTTTGTGGGGTTTTATTTATGGTTCAAGTTTTTCTCACTTAGTCAAGGCTTGAAAATGTGTGTTTAGAATTTATATATACATACTGTGTCATTTTTCATCTTAAGTAACGTCCATTGATATTTTTGAGCAAGCCTTTTCCTATTCATCTTTAAAATTCGAAATACATGTGTTAATTTTGATGCATTTGACATAGATATTTGGTTACTTTAGATAAAAAAGGAATAGCTATATGAATTATCTAAATAGTTACTTGCTAATAAAATTAAACAATTTAAGAGATGAATATTCCCACAACTAAGCTATATAGAAAAAAAATCTCTCACATGAAAATGCGAAGAAGCTATTTTAAGTAGTACATGTGTTTTCAATCGATTGCATAGAATAACAATAATCCCCTTCAAATCTCTCTCTCTCTCTCTCTCTCTCTCTCTCTCTCTCATCTAGCTTTTATCATGCGGGTTATGATTAATTAAAGTGTTATCTTTTTTTTTTTTTTTTTTTTTTACATAAACAAGCTTTTAATTAACTTTAAATTACCCGAATTCTCAAGCAGAATATATACGTCGATCATACTTAATGTTTTCCATAACTGTGTATTTAAGAATAAAATTTGATGTCATAACACCAAAGTAGTATAAGCCCCCCCGCTGGGCGGTTCAACTGAGTGCACTTTTTATGCAAATGAGGTGTTGAACCGCCCAGCGAGGGCGGCTGGTAATCTAGCTTCTTGGTTTTCAAGCTAATAATGCTATAGTAAGCTAATAATGCTAAGCTATAGTAAGCATAATTTCATGGCATTTTTTATTGAGTAAAATTCTTCTTGTAAAAACACGTCCGCTCTCTATGAAGTCACCGAGAATTATGACGTTATAACGTTAGGCGCCTTTCTAGAACAATCTGAGGATGACGTAACGTTATTGTTCTTGACGTAGCACGCGACGTTATAGAATGTTCTAGACAGTTCTTAACGTTTATTATGTACTTTAACGTTATTCTCTTATCATTTGAATCAAGTGCATCATGCCGCTCACATCGCTTAGAAGAAATCTTCTCCTCCAACATCGCCGCTTGAAAGAATATCAGTTGAAGCAGAAAAGGATTCGACTTTTGAAAAGAAATGAAGAATTGCTCCGACATTTGCGCTTATATAGAAAAAACCTACTGCGACTACGGGAATTGGCTAAAAAAGCAGAGAAGTATTATCAGATCAAGTTGGATCGCGGACGACACTCTAGGAAATTCAAAGTGCAGGAGAATGTATACAATGTGAATTTTAAGCCTTTACCCGAGAAAGACCATTCTCCTTTTGTCCGGAATGTATTGGATGCCATGTTGAACGAAGTCAAGAGTGAAATGAACTGCCGTCCGAACGACTATCTGCGGTTGAACATACGACACCCTTCTTTGGACTCCGACATATGGTATGAATTTACTCAAAGCAAGCATCTCGACGCCCGGGGGATACTAGAAAAAATTAAAGGTGTGCAGCAATCCAAGAGAGATTTCACCATGACCGACGGAGCTATACAATTCGAATTTTTTCATGTACAGTATCCCGAAGGAAGTGGCGGAAATAAGAAAAAACATCTGCTCCTCAACAAGGAGAATTTCAAAAAGGGTAAAAAATCCATTGTGAGCATTCAAAATACGGATTCTTTGTGTTTACCGCGAGCAATCGTGGTCGCTCGATTGCACAGTAAAAAACCTCAGGATCCCGTAGCTCTGGAAGTCTGGGGAAAACAATGGACTCGAATGATGAAAGGTGACTGTAGAAGTGTAGATCAGAAAAAACAGGCTCTAGAGCTCATGGAACTTGCCGGATGTGATCCCGAGTTACCCTGTGGCCCTATAGAGTGGAGGAAGTTACAGCAGGTATTGTGCCCTGAATTTCGACTAAAGATCTTTCAATTTGAAACTAACACGCGCGCACTGAAATTAAAACCAATCTACAAGGGTCACGGCAACGGGAAATGTCTGAACGTGTTGCTAGATCGAGGGCATTACGATACCATACTTTCCATGCCCGGAGTCAGCGAACACAAATATTACTGTGATTATTGCGATGTTGGATATAGCCACATCGAAGAGCATCGTACCAAGTGCCCTCATCGCTGCTCATTTTGTTTGGGCGACACTCCCTGTCCCCCCGAAGGCTTAAGCATCGAATGTTCCGAGTGTCACGGATTTTTTAAGAGCATGGGGTGTTACCAGAGACATTTAGAACCTACCAACTCTAAGACCAACACTTCAGTGTGTCATTTAATGGATCGATGCCAGCACTGTCAGACCTGGATGACCAAAAAATTATTAGCTAACCACAAGTGCAAAGGACAAAAACAATGTAAGATCTGTAAGAAAATTGTAGAGAGCGATCACCAGTGTTACGTGCAAAAGAAGCCCGAGAAGAAAAAGGACAAATTACAGCTGTACATTTATTTCGATTTCGAGTGCACTCAAGAGCATGGAATTCATTCCCCTAACTTGTGTGTGGCTCATCGGGTGTGTCAACATTGTGACCATTTACCTGTGGATGAAGCCTGTACGCACTGTCAGAGTTTAGGCCCCCGTCAACACGTGTTTCAAGGACCGGATACCTTAAAGGAGTTCGTAGATTGGCTATTGAAATCTGAATGTCAGAACAAAACCACCCATTTAGTGCACGATGGGGCCATCGTCATTGCTCACAATTTTAAGGGATACGATGGACAATTTATCTTGAACTATATCGTTCACAAAGCTTGCATCAAACCCTCGGTCATCATGAATGGAAGTAAGATCTTGTCCATGAACATTTGTGACATAAAATTCATCGATTCCTACAACTACTTACCTTTTGCACTCGCAAAGATGCCTTCTGCTTTTGGGTTACAAGAACTGAAAAAAGGGTATTTCCCTCATTTTTTCAACACGGAGCAGAACCAGGATTACTTGGGAGTCTATCCACCCCCCGCTTACTACAACCCAGACGACATGAGCACCGCGGGGCGTAAAGATTTTTATGCCTGGTACGAACAGCAACGAGGAAAAGTGTTTAACTTCCGAGAAGAATTCCTAGCCTATTGTATTTCGGATGTGGACATTTTAAGGCGCTGTTGTGCAAAGTTTAGAGCTACCATACAGTCTCAGGTTCGCGTGAATCCCTTTCAGGAAGCTCTCACTTTTGCCAGCACTGCCAATTTAGCTTACCGGCGGAGTTTCATGTCAGATCAAACCATTGCCATCATTCCCAATCTGGGTTACCATCCTGCTCGCCAGTATTCCATCAAAGCCTGCCGTTGGTTGGCCTGGATGGGTCGTCGATGTTCTATACGACATGCTAAAAACGGAGGTGAGGTTCGACTGGAAAATTACACCGTGGACGGTTACGATGAGAACACGCAGACAGTGTATGAATTCCATGGATGCTATTGGCATGGCTGTCCCACCTGTTATCCAGATCGAACCACAGACATTCATCCTCACCATCCAGACAGGACTTACGCCACGGTCTACGAGCAGACCCTCCGTCGAGAACAAGAGTTAAGGGATAAAGGATATAAAGTCATTAGTATATGGGAACACGAATTTGACAGTCAATTAAAAAACCAAGAGGAGTTACAGAACTTTGTACAAGAATTAGACTTTCAAGACCCCTTGAATCCCAGGGACAGCTTGTATGGAGGCCGGACCAATGCCATTCGTTTGTTCTGTACAGAGGGAGATATGCGCTATGTAGATGTCTGTTCTCTGTATCCTTACGTGCTAAAGTACAGGCCTTTTCCTGTGGGACACCCCGAAGTCCTAAGTGATAATTTCGGAGACTTGAGAGCCTATTTTGGATTGATTAAATGCCGCGTTTTACCCCCACGCGGTCTCTATCATCCCGTCTTGCCTTATCGTTCCGGAGGAAAATTACTATTTCCCCTATGTCGGACATGTGCCGAACAACGACAGAGTCTGGAACCGGAGTACCAATGTTTGCATTCTGAATCTGAACGCTGTCTCACTGGAACCTGGGTAAGCACTGAACTCCATAAAGCGATGGACATGGGATATCGAATTGAGCGCATTTACGAAATCTGGCATTTTCCTCAAACTAGTAACACCTTGTTCAAAGCCTACATAGACACCTTTTTGAAAATAAAACAAGAAGCTTCAGGATTTCCCCCCGAATGTGAGAGCGAAGAGGAAAAACGGAGCTACATTCTTGACATTTTTGAAAGAGAAGGCATCATGTTAGATCCCTCTCAAATCGAGAAAAACCCCGTCAAAAGAACGATTGCCAAACTGTTTTTGAACTGTCTGTGGGGAAAATTCGCTCAGAGAATTCAACTACCTAAATCTCGTTATTTGACCGAAGAAGAAGAATTACAACAGCTGTTACAGGACTGCAGTCTAGAGGTCAAAGGGATAGAACTCTTGGAAAACTCTGAAGATCCCAACTTGGACATGATTTTAGTCAATTACCAAGAGAAACGGGAATTTCTGGAAGAATGTCCCTTCGGTAACGTGGTATTGGCTTGTTTTACCACGGCTCATGCTCGCCTGCATCTCTACGAAACCTTAGAACAACTGGGGGAACGTGTGCTATACTTTGATACCGACAGTATCATCTACCAACACGAGGAGGGTAAATTCAATCCTGAAATTATCAACAGTTTAGGTGGCTGGACCGACGAACTGGATGGAGATCGGATAGTAAAATTCATGTCTGGAGGACCTAAAAATTATGCCTACATCACCGAGAGCGGTAAATCTGTGTGTAAAGTGAAAGGATTGACTCTGAATTACAGAGCCTCAACCATAGTGTCTCCCGAAGCCCTTGAAAAAATGTTAAAAGAAGAAATCGATATCATCAATGTGACTTATCCCAAGTATATTCATAGAACCCGCCAACATACTGTCCAGACGCTACCGCTTACCAAACAATACAGGATTGTGTATGATAAACGCCAGAGGATATCTGACTACCGAACCCTACCCTATGGATTTTGACCAATTTTGAATTTGATGCATTTTATTGTTGAATGATCCTGTATATAACATTGATTTTTTTTTACCTATTATCAAACTCTTGTATCAAATAAATTGAATGATTTTCTCAAAATCTTGTCATTCTTTAACATGTACTCCTACGATACACTAGCCCCTTTTCAATTGAAACACGAATTTACTATGGTAGTAGCAGGTCCTTCCAAGTCGGGGAAAACTGAATTTGTTAAAAAACTGGTGGAAAATACTCATTGGATCACCCCATACCCCGAGAAAATCGTTTGGTGTTATCGAGAATGGCAATCTGCTTACGAATCTTTACAAGACAGAGTCAAGTTTATACGCAATATTCCCGAGGACGATGAGAAATTAGTGGCGGATCTCAATACTCGACACCTTTTAATATTTGATGATATGATGGGAGGTAAAGCGATCGAGTCAATAGTCGATTGGTTTACACGGAAAGCTCATCATAGGAATACTAGTGTCATTTACATTACTCAGAATGTATTTGATCGAGCAGCTCAGCATCGCACTATTAGTTTAAATGCTCATTATTTAGTCTTGTTTAAAAATCCCCGAGACAAGTCTCAAATTGTGGTGTTGAGTAGACAATTAGACATGCCTCATTTAATGTCTGCCTATCAAGATGCTACTCGCCAACCCCACGGGTACCTCATTGTAGATTTAAGCCCTCAGACTCCTGATGAATTACGACTGAGGAGTCAATTGTTTGAGACCCTAACAGTTTACATGGCTAGAGTATAAATACAAGAGTTTGAATGTTTTCCTATTCAGTTGAAATCATGACTGGAAAGAAGTTACTACGTACATTAAGACGCTTACAACATGAACGGGATCCAGAGAAACGAACAGAAATCATCGAGTTGGGGCGAAAAGCCTTAATGAAATGGTTTTTGGCTGGAGCTAAAAATTTATTGAAAGGAGTCATTCCTATCAATAAGCAGACCCAACGTTTCATCGATAAACATCGAGAGGATTTAAGTGTCATTGCCAATAAAAAAGTCAATGATGATAACAGGATTAAAGCCATTCTGAAACGTGGTGGAGCTGGATTTGTTGGAGGAGTCATTATTCGCCATTTATTGAAATGGAACCTGGCTAAGGCTAGAACAGCTAAACCCAAAAAACGACGACTTAAGAGTGTAGTGATCAATCCCAAGGCTCCTAAAACTAGAAAGCTCCCCCAGTGGATGGTTGACATAGGAAAATTGGCTTCAAGTAAAAAGAAAGCTCCCAGGAAAAAGAAATCTCCAAAGAAAGGCAAAAAGAAATCACAGAAACTGATTGTTAAACTTCCTAAAAAAAACAATAAGCAGATTCCGTTGACCCAACTTCCCCCAATACCACATTAGCCATGTTGAAACAAGGTCAAAAGAAAATGGCTCGAGCCATGACTGGACCTATAGGGAGTCAGAGAACTCCCGATATTCAACCTAGTGTGTTTCCTGGTATTAAGGTTCCTGTTCATCATATTCCGAGATCCTCCTCGTTGTTTACAAAAGTGGCAGGTTTTAGTCCTTTACAAGATCCCGATAAGAAAAACCAGAAGGGGAAATATCAATGTCGATATTGTCCTGCAGAGTTTAGAGTGAAGAAAAATAGAGATCAACACGAGAGAACCACTCACTTGGGTTATGCCCCTGCCTAGAGGAGAGTATAAAAACCCTTACAGACTGAATCTAGTTATCATTTTGTACAAAGATGGGTACAAGCCAGAAGAAAAAGAACAAAGTGTGCTGTTGTAAATCTAGACTGAAACCTCATTTACCCATATTGCAGTTATTATCAACGCCACATTATTCACCAAAGTTAAAGAAAGAGGTGTTAAAGCACTGTTCTAATGACTGTATCTATAAAATTTGTGAAATCGTGTACAACCTCTTAAAAGGCAACGTTCTACTGAACTCCTCTCAGAAGAAAAAACTCGCTCCTCAGAAACACATCTTGAGGCGACTGGTTCAACCCCAGTCCATACAGAAACGCAGACGAACTTTAATACTGAATCAAAAAGGGGGCGTTTTCCCAGTCATTCCCATGCTTCTCAGTTTACTCCTTTGAAATTATGAGTCGCAAGATGGTGTTAGTTCCTGAAGCCATGTTACTGGAATTGAAAGGAAAATTACCTAAATCTCCTGAATTTCAAGCCACCATTGGATTAGGACACCAGTTAGATCAGATTCAAGGGAGAGAAGATTTGAACCCTGAAGAAAAAGTGGCTCTCTATGGACATCAATTACACCGTTATCGGAATTATTTACAACAAGCCCGTGATCAGGGGAAGGAAAGGACATTTACAACACCATTACCTAAAACACAGAAAAATAAAGAGGCAAACAAAGATGTTGATATTGCTGCTGCTCCTGCTCCTGTTGCTGATGCTGCTGATCCAGGTTCCTCAGAACTGGAAGAACAAGTGATTAAAAGTGTTAGCAACAAAATGCAAAAGAAAGCAGGACTTCTCTTAGATCATCTCAAGAAAAGTAAAGTCTTGAAATGGAATTCCGATGGAGAAATCAGATATCGAGGAAAACTCATACCCCAATCTAATATCATTGATCTAGTAACTAATACGATGAAAACTAGATCTCGCAAAGGAATCAGCCCTCCTATTGGAACAGACCAGTTTGCTCAAGCCTTAAAAGAAACCAATGTCCCAACAGATTACCTACCTAATCCAGACATTATAAAAGCCATGCAGAGACCAGGAAAAATCAGTACCCCTATGTCCATTCTAGCTGACAAAGAGTCTGATGATAATGATGACGATACGGGGTTTCAGGAACCTTCGACTTTTAGCACACCGCAAGCTTCTCCTTTTCTTCTAACTCCAAAGAGAACCAGAAAAAGAGACAACATCCTCCTAGATTGGAATATATTAAAAAAGAAATGAAGAAAAAGAAAAAGGTTTTACAAACCATTCTACAAGAGATTTATTACAATCCTAAGACTGGATATGGAGGAGTACAATCTTTATACCGGCAAGTGCGTGCAAGGGGACATCTTTTATCTATTGCTGATATTAGAAAATGGTTGAAAGAGCAAGAGACTTATACTTTACATAAACCCATTCGCCGCAAATTCAAGCGACAACAAACAAGAGTAACCGGTATCGACGAGCAATGGCAATTAGATTTGGCAGATGTATCCCAATTAAAGAAAGAGAATGATGGATATACCTTTTTACTGTGTGCTATTGATGTACTCTCTAAATATGCTTGGGTGGTGCCTTTAAAGCAGAAAACGGGAAAAGAAATGATTCGCGGATTACAACAGATCTTTAAAGAAGAAGGGCGACAACCGCTTCGCATTCAGTCGGACCAAGGGAGGGAATTCACAAACAAGGAATTTCTGCGCGCTTTTAAATTCATTCATTTCTTCACCACTCGCAATGCAGAAACAAAAGCAAGTATCGTAGAGCGCTTTCAACGCACCTTAAAAGCTCGCATGTGGAGATATTTCACTCGTCATAAAACTCGAAGATATCTGGATATTTTACCCGATCTGGTATATGCCTACAATCACTCATATCATCGCAGTATAAAAAGAGCTCCAGCTGACGTGAATACCTCCAATGTCCTACAAGTGTGGAAAACTCTGTATCAAAAGAACTCCTCTACACCCTTCTTTTCCCCTAAATTTCACAAAGGAGACATAGTGCGCATCAGTAAAGCGAAACGAACTTTTGAAAAAGGATATCTACCTAACTGGACCAGGGAGTTGTTTACTATATCTCATCGAGTCCAGGGGGCTGTTCCTTATAGATATAAGGTACAGGACTATCACGGAGAAGAATTAGAAGGAACATTTTACGAGTCTGAATTACAAAAAGTCATTAAAGAAGACGACGTCTATGAAGTAGAGGAAATCCTAGACTATAAAAAGCGGCGCATAGGGAAAAAAGTCATTAAAGAAATCAAAGTGCGTTGGAAAGGATATCCCCCTAGCTTTGACTCATGGATTCCTCAAACAGATCTTCTACTTCCCAAATAAGTGAACATTGGAAAATGTTTGGAGAAAAAATTCCTAGAGCAGAAATCGTGTATTTTGCTCAACTTTTGATCTGCTTGACATTAATTATCGCTTGTATCGTCATGTTAGCTTTACACGATTCGAATCGAGAATATTGGATGATTTGTCTCAGTTCTACCGTGGGCTATATCATGCCAAGTCCTACTCTTCAACTCAAAAGCAGCACTAAATCAGAAAATGCATGAGAAAAGATGTCACGTGATTGTGAGTCCATTATTAAAGAAGTGCAGCTCGAGGTTTTGACTTATTATCAGACCAAGCGATGATCAAGCTACATGGTTGATAGAGAGAGATGAATTCCATACAGTACCGTTGGAAAATCATAGATCCTAAGGGAGCTCCTAGGGAAAACTTTAAGGGAGCATGGGTGTCTACTAAGTTGGAATGTTTGCGTGATTTCATGCAAAAACCTCGAATTCCTCAGGGAGAGGAAAAAATCTACTTGTACAAAAGAATTCCGATTCCCGCTGGAAAACGATATTTCCGGATGATTGGAAAAAGTAAATATAAACAATTTCGGTGGAAAGTGAAATGTCAATGGAATGTGTTTCACCCTTCAAAAAACCACGAACCGGCATGGACTCTTATCGAGGGAGACTGGACAGATGATTTCAAAAAGTGTTCTAAAGACTTTCATAAGACGATTACCAAAGGCTATGATTTTGTGGACTCCTGTGTGCCTTACGAGTACCTATACATGCGGAGACCCTTTCCAATCCGAGTCAAAATAAGCAGATCTCACAGTGTATGACAATATTCATCCATGTTTGTTCATGTTGTTGTTATTGTTGTTCAAATAAAAAATTAAGTATATATAAAAAGAGTGTTCTTTATGTATGAGACTCATTTGATCTCAAGCCATGGCTCAGAATACAGGGTTTTACATGACTCTACCCAGTGATGGATCTATGTCTACTTTTCCCGAGAATACGGTGGCTCATTTTAAAACATTATTACCCCAAACCATGGATTTCACCGACGGTGAATGGGAAGTAGGTCTCACTGAAATGATGTATCCTAATACACTCCAAAACATAGACCCAAGGGAAGCTCATTTCGATATCTTGATTCCTACTCATCTCGATGTAGAACCCGTAGATCCCGATATATATCGAGCAGGGCGATTTACAATTGAAAAAATAGGTCGAGAGAAACTCATTGAATGTCCCATGCTAGTCGATTGGGACAAAGGCTTTTGGAAAATATCAATAGAAAGAAATAGCGAGGCTAATCACTATCGAGTGAAATTCCGAGGGGGTCCTTACCCAGATCCTCAGTCATTAATAGAGGAAATCAACGAAGGACTTAGACGCTGTCTGGAAAAGGTCTGGAAAAAATATCCTGATGCGGAGACTGGGGATGTCGGAAACATGAAACTAGAATATCGCCAAAAATTCTCCCGTATCGAATTTCAATTAAACGGAAAGGAGTTATCCACTTTACGCTTCAGTATTAGTTTTCCCCTTACTTTAGCTTATAAGATGGGGTTTGGAGATGAGCTCAAATGGAAGTTTGGTAAAAGATATATGAGCCTGTGGATCAATGTCACTCACATGGCAGTTCATACCCCTGATATGCACGAGAACTTAAAACAAATGTATGTGTATTGCGATATCGTCGAACCCCAAGTGGTGGGGTCAAATGCTTTGAAGTTACTTAGAGTTGTCCCCCGTGAAGGAGAGAAAGTCCAGGAACAGACGAGATGGGAGCCTATTAGAGCTGAATATTTGAAACTGAGTAAAAAACATTTCGATACGATAGACATACACATTCAGACTCCATTAGGGACTGTCATGCCCTTTTTAAATGGAAAATCTATCCTGAAACTTCATTTTAGAAAAGTGTACTAAAGGAGATGGATATCTACAGTCTCACTTTTACAATCATTGTGGGAGTAATGACCTGTATCACCTGTTGTTTAGAATGTCTGCATCTATGCATTCAACGCTCTTAGATTTACTAGGAATCAAGATAAAGAGAGCCTCTATATAAAGACCTGTCATTCGTGAAAAAACCCTCATTGTTTGGTCTACAGCATGCAGTACCATCGAGGTATATTGCGTCAACAAGGACACGGGTTAGGGGGGCTTCTTAAGTTGGCAGCTCCAGTCATGAGAAATGTCATGTCGGGTCTACTAGGAGGAGCTCCCACAGGACCCTCACCGCTTCCCTATTACCCCCCTTCACGCCACTATTACCCTCCGCCTCCTCCCCCTCCTAGCTATGAGTATTCACCAGAAAGAAGCTCACCGCCACGCCGACGCAGCCGTCCAAGACACTCTAGACCCCAGGCAGGAAAAGGATTTTTTACAGATTTACTGAAATCAACGGCTAAACAAGCATTAACTGCAGCAGCTAAAACTGGATTAGATGTGTTAGAAAATAAAAGATCCTTCAAGGATGCGTTAAAAACGCATGGGGGACAAGTCATCAAAAATACAGCTTCACGCATGCTATCTCAAGGGGGAGAAAAGTCCCGCCCCCCCGCCAAACCTAAACTCCTAGCCCGGGGTGGACCTCGGATCAAGAGATCACTAGAAACCGCTAGTGGTGAAAGACCTCCTAAGAAAAAGAAGAAAACTAGACCCTTAGATATTTTTGACTGAGAGGGTATATAAGGAGGTGTAGAAGATCATATCAGATCATTACCATTGGATTCTTTTGATCAGTCACACTTACCAAGATGATGCATAGAGAGTCTTGTGCCTGTGGGATGGACAGTTTAGAACTGTTTCAAACCTCGCCTACGAATGTTACTTTAGAAGATTCGAAATGGATGGAATATTACCCTATATCCAGTACCCTCCAATCGGACACGGCCCCCATTGAATTTGAAATCAAGGGTCAAGGAGATGAATACATTGATCTCTCACAAACTTATCTCCAAATGGTGTGTAAATTCACCAAAGACGACGGGAGTAATTTGACGGGAGACCATAGTACTTCGACTCCCGTTAATAACATCTTACATTCATTGTTCACGGAAATCGATGTGAGTCTCAATGGGAAAATCATTACCCCGGGAACGGACACCTATCCCTACAAAGCCTACTTTGAGAAATTACTATCTTATCAACCCAGAACATTAGAGACTCAGATGAAAGCCTGTAGTTTGTGGGTCAAAGATACCGCTGGACACATGGATGATCTCAAGTATGCCGCCGCCACTCAAGCAAAAACTGCTTTTGCTGTCGCAGATGATGAGGTGAACATCGATGCGACACAATTAGCCTTGACCTACCCCAATGAGTCTAAGAATGACGGATTGAGAGAACGCCACAAGGCTATAGACGCTAGCAAAAAGATCGTGTTGATGGATCGTTTACACATAGATTTGTTTCAACAAGAGAAATTTCTGCCTAATGGGGTAGATGTGCGCCTCCGATTTAATAGAGCGAAACCCCAATTCTACATGATGACAGCCGCCTTGAGTAGTGGTAAAGTTTCTATTCAAAGTATCGTGATGTGGGTGAGAAAAATCAAACCTACCCCTGCCATACAGAATGCCATCAATCAGCGCTTGAATTCAGAGACAGTTAAATATCCGCTGAGAAGAGTAGAAGTGAAAACCTTTACGATCGCCACGGGGTCACAATCAAAAATCACCGATCATCTGTTTCAAGGACAAATGCCTAAACGTGTTCTCTTAGGCTTTGTAGAAAATGCCGCTTTCAACGGAGATGCTACTAAAAATCCTTTTAATTTTAAACACGAGAACATTAAGAAATTAGAAATAAGTATCAACGGAGAAACCATGACCACTCGGCCCTTTGAGCCCGATTTTGCAAATGATCAGTACCTAAGATCTTATTTGAGTCTGTATCAAGGGCTGGGGAAATTGGGAGGAGACTGGGCCCCAGACATTACCCTGGAAGAGTATAAAAACGGGTACACGCTCTGGTGTGTGGATTTTACGAAAGATCAAGAAGCTCAACTAGAGAAATTTCATCTAATTGAAACTGGAAACTTGAGAATAGAAGTTCAATTTTCAAACAACTTAGTTCAGACTTTAAATTGTGTGGTCTATGCCGAATTCGACAATTTGCTGGAAATCAACAAACAGAGAGAAGTCAACATTGATTACTAAAAAAAATGGATTCACGTCAGTTACGAGAGGTGTTATCACGAGATTTAGGAAGATCCTTTGGAGGAGTGTATCCCCGAGATTTACTACCGGATCAATTAAGACCTCATGAAAAAGCCATTGTGATCAATACAGATTCTCACGATCAACCCGGAACGCATTGGGTGTGTTTATATTGGAACGGAGCTCATGTGGAATATTTTGATTCTTACGGATTACCTCCCCTACATCAAGAAATTAGACAGTTCATCTCTAGACACGCTAGACATTGGACTTACAATCAGAATTGTTATCAAGATTACTCTACGGATGTCTGTGGACATTATTGTGTGTATTTTTTACACCAACGCCATCGAGGAAACAGGCGAGCGTTAGATTGGCTGTTTCCATTCCCAAGGACGTCGAGGTTATCTCCCCTTCAACGAGATCATTATGTGGCTCAATGGTTTAGAGAGACTTATCGTAAACCCAAAAGAAATCAAGGACAAACTTGCAAATGTTTCTGGCAAAATATGTATTAATTGCTGTTATTGTTGCTGTTGTTCATTCTTAATTAAAAATGTTTAAAAAAATTCGGTCTTGTTTGTTTTTTAAAAAAGAAAGATATTTTGAGAGCTCTTTAATGCTTAAAACTATTCAAAAATGCACGTGCCTTAATTCTATTCTCCAGAACCTCAGTCAATTGCTAGAATATTCTGTTCTAGAAAATGAGGCACGTGTCTCAATTCTATTGAGAATTTTCTAGAACCTCAACTACTCCTACAGTATATAAAGCTTGTAACATTCATTTGGTGTCAGTTTTACGACAATTGAAATCTAGAGATATCAAGATGACTTCGACCGTAGACAGTGTGATCAATGCTCTAGAGATGGATTCCTGTCCCGATCCTCCGCGGACTGACAATACAAGAATTGCTGGTACTGCTGGTGGTTTTTCTGCGGCGGATTCCTGTTCCAATCGTGTGCGGAGTGACAATACAAGAATTGCCAGTGCTGCTGGTTTTAGCATGAGTTATCCAAATGCTCAGTCAAATAGGAAGGATTCGCCATTTTACTCGCTTTTGGATGTGAGGCACATACCACCACCACCACCACCTACAATGCCGCATATTTGGCAATATCCGGAGTACCGAACCTTTGCCTCTAGGTATGCAACGTTTCAAAACTGGCCAAAATACTTAAGAGGACCCAGCAAAACAGACTTGGCGCGAGCAGGATTCATCTACACTCAGTATGGCGATAGAGTGACCTGTTTTTGTTGTGGAATGACATTGAGTGAATGGGAACCAGTGGACGACGCCTATCGAGAACATCTACGCTGGTCCAGATATTGTCATTTTGCTCAAACGGTGGGTAGCATGTAAGTGTGAGGAGAAAAAAAACTTCAGTAAAATGGAAAACTTGTACATCAAAGGACTGCTCTTATTTGTATTTATCAAGACTGATTTTCAATAACATGCACAGGGGTTCTGTGCTTATTGTTACTGTGTTTCATCAAAAAAATATGTGTTTATTGTTACATTGATTATTGTTACATTGATTATTGTTTTAATAAAATTGTAAACAAAAAAATGTTTTTCTTGTATTTAAAAAAATTAATTTATATAAAAAATGATATGATTTCTAAAAAAAAATAAATAAGAAAAAGAAAAAAAAAAAGCTATGTATTGAAAAAAACTATATTATTTTTTAAAAAATACAGTGATTATTGTTTTACAAAAAAAAAATGAATAATTAATCTTAGAAATTATTTATAAAAAATAATTAAGAAAACTTTTAAAAAAATCTTTTTAAAACATTATATTATTTTTTTAAAAAAACATAGTGTTTAATTGTTTTAAAAAATATTTATCTTAGAAATTAATATTATTTATAAAAAATAATTAAGAAAAAAACTTTTTAAAACCTATTATTTTTTAAAAAATAAAGTGTTTTATTTTAAAAAAGTATATGAAAAAAAGTTATTGTAAATTTTTAAATGAATGATTCATTTTTAAAAAAACAATTAAACATTTTTAAAAAAGAGGTGAACTGGTGTTAAAAATTGAGTGTAATAGAGGCATCTTTTCTAAAGATGTGGTGGCCCTTAAAAGGGCCGTTGGGGTGTAACTATCTGGTTACAAGTTACAAATACAAACAGCCTGGACATCTGTTGTCGTCGGGATCACCCCTGCTGATCTGGAGTACACAGCTGCAGCATGCTGTTCGTTGTTGGCAGTTGCGGCATGCAACTATCGAATGTCTAAATCTCTGCTGGCAGCGCTCACACTTGAGGATCATTCGTCCTTCCACTCTGTAGGCCCAGTCAGGGGGTGCGCCGCACTGGTGGTGAGGGGATGCTCCCTGCGGCCCAGGGGGTGAAGGCGCCCGAGATCTCAACGCTGGGGGGGCTGATGGAACGGGGCGGCTATCCTCTCCCTCCGGGGGCGCTCTCAGCAGAACTCGTTGCCTGCGACTAGGGGCTGGCGGTGGCGAGGGCGCTGGTGAGGCAGGTGATGGCTGTGATGCTGGCGCTGATGATGCCGACCGCTGCCTCCTGCGGGCCATGTGTATATCATAAGGTTGAAATCTCGCTAATTCTCTTCTGTGGATCTCTCTCCAGTTACTGAAATCTTCAGTCATCTCTCCTATAGCGATGATACGGATTCTTGATCCGGGTAGAACTGGAAAGAATGCAAACGGATTGCTGTCCATGATGGATCGATCAATGCAGACGATCGATTTCAGAGTGGGCACGAGTATTTAACATAATCTTCGGACAGGTCCCATTCTATGCAGGGATGTACTTTAGATTTACCGTCTGTATATTCACGGATAACAGGGTTAAAATGCCCCATAAGTTACAAGTAAACAAATCCACACGTTAGATAGGGTCAAAATATCCATTGTTTTGTTCAATTATCTCCCCTTTCTATGCATTTCATGCGATACACATCCTCAATTTGACACAAAACAACTTGCATCACCCTCACAGTTTGATAATAGATCCTTCGAAAGTGAGTAGGTATCTAAAAGTCACCCTCATTGGCTGGGGGTGTCGTGGAATAGATAAAAACCTGCCCCCCCCCCCCCCCCCATTGGATATGTTGACATTTGGATCAAAAGAACGCTGAAACTACTTATGTGTCACGTGACTCAATAAAGGCGGGGATTAGATCCGTCAAAAAAGTCGCTTTTGGTCATGTGACTAAAATAAGGCACTGTGACTGGCCCCTTAAAAAAAGTCGCTTTTGTTTTGGCATAGGGCCAACCCCTTTCCTATCGATCTAGAGAGTTGATATGCTATTATGACGTCATATTTTTTTCACTTCTCTGTACGGAGAGAATACACTGTGCTTTTGATATGCCGCTGTATGATTGAAGGCTACAATATTGTAAATAACTGAAAAAAGCATGATAAAATAAATACAAATCATATTATTTTACAACAGATTTATTAACCATAGATACAGCATTCACTTCAAATAGCACTGTGTTAAAAAAAATTACAATATATAGAACAGTGTTCTAATACACAAACTCAATGTTTTTGTTGTTTCACATAGATCCATAACAGTTTTTTTATTTTACGTACGGTCCTTGCACGGTCTACGGCCTCAAACATCCATGGATTTCTTCGGTCCTCGGGAGGTAAATCGTATATTTGGTCCCGTGTGAGATCAAAAGTCACTTGTTTTCTCCCCGATTTCCTTCCAGAGTTTGCTGTAATTTCATCCACCCGAATTGTATGGCTGTCACCCGCATCGATTCGATCCGTTGATGTAGCCGATGACATTCTATCCACTTCTTTTTTCCTAGAGAGATGGACTGTAACTTAGGAAATTCCTGCCGATATTCCTCATAAGAAATCCCCGTCAATTTAGGTAAAAATTGCTTTTTCACTTCCTCAGACAGGTAATGAATGACCACCAATCTCCCAGGGTTAACGTCGTTCATCTGAGCTAATGCTACAATCACATTCCTATAAAAATCCACACTGGTAATTTCTTTCTGCGTCCGGTCTGAAATTTCAGCAATATTACTTTTGTATTTTTCCTCCCAGCCCTCGGTCTGTAAAGAAGAGTTAACAAAATCCAAACCGTTGAAAGGTGAGTCTAGATCGTCTAAAATCATTCTCAGAAAATCGGCCATGATGTATTGCTGATGTTGCTTACCGGCTTTTGAATTTTTATCGTTCAGAGATAATAAATAACAGAAAAAACTGTCACTGGTTTCTTATTTATATATATAAAAATTTAGATATTCTAGAACATTCTATACAAGATGATTAGAATTTGGTAGAAGGTAAGTCTCGTGCCTCAATTCTATTAAGAATTTTCTAGAAAGTAAAAAAATGCCTCATATATTCTCGTGCCTCAATAAAGAATTTTCTAGAACGTTCATTTCCTATAAAAAGTACATCACCGCTTTCATTCTATCAGTCTTGTTCTGGCATTGCAATCGACATGGCACAGAAACAATTAGATCTCTTGGAGAGTACAGACCCAGTCTCGGCCCAGCTGAACTACAGTCATCCGACTATCGTCAGAGATTCTGTGATTAATGAACCCATTCTATCAGAAACTCAGGATGTGACTGGACTTCTAATGGGAATGTACGACGATGAAAAACCAGCTAGTAAAGAAGATATCTCTCTACTCATGGCCACTCTGGACGGAATCCTCAACAATCTGATATCCATCACCAATGAATTGAGTGAAACCAGACAAAATATAACTAAAGATCTACAGACTCTAAGCAAAGAAGTAAGTGAAATCTTAATTGAGACCAGGAATAGGACTGCTGAAAAAACAACAACACCGCCGACGAGGAAAACAAATCCCTGTTATATCTGTAGAGAATTAGGCCATTGGGCTCCTGAATGTCCACAAAAGCAGGATCCAGCCAAAAAAGGCAAAGACAAAGATCCACAAAAGCAGGATCCACCTAAAAAAAGCAAAGACAAAGATCCCTGCTATATTTGTCAAAACCTCGGACACTGGGCTTCCGAATGCACTGACAAAGAAAATAATCCACCAGGCGGTAACAAGAAAAAAAACTCGACCCCTAAGAAACCAAGTCTGAAAAGAGAAAATGCCATCCCCAAGGACAGTGAACCTCCTAAGAAAAAGGCAAAGCTGGCTCTTCCCAAGAAAAAGTGACAGTAATATGACATTATTTGTGCCATTGAACTGATTCAGTGTTATTTCATACTTCATTTGAACTGTTTCGCTGTTATTTCATACTTGTTCTTCATGCGTTTCTCAATAAATTAATGTTCACTTTTTATTCTCTTTTTTTATTATTTCATACAGCAGGAATAAAAAAAGCATTTAATAACTCTATGAGGACTCCTAGCCTCATAATTCTCGGTGACTTCATAGAGAGCGGACGTGTTTTTACAAGAAGAATTTTACTCAATAAAAAATGCCATGAAATTATGCTTACTATAGCTTAGCATTATTAGCTTACTATAGCATTATTAGCTTGAAAACCAAGAAGCTAGATTACCAGCCGCCCTCGCTGGGCGGTTCAACACCTCATTTGCATAAAAAGTGCACTCGGTTGAACCGCCCAGCGGGGGGGCTTATACTACTTTAATTGTTCAACCCGCTGCAAATTTGGCAGAAAAACAGAATGAGGTCCGAGGTACATTTACACAAAATTTCATGAGGATTGAGTGAAGGGCTCGGGAGTTAGAATTTTTTTCTACAGTACATGTCAAACACGAAAATTAAAACTCAAATGCCAAAAAGTTCATACAATGTAACTCTGTTAATAATGAACGAATTGGTCTGGTAATTAATGCGGTAATCTAGAATGGTACTAAGTTGAAATTAAAGGTCCGAGATCAAAGATCAAGTAAAATCGGGCCAGAAAATCTAATTGATTTTATGAAGGGTGGGGGGGGGGGGGGGGGGGGGGGCGGTGGTCGGTGACTTCTATATTAAACGGAAAATACTAAATTCCCAATATCACTAGAGTTTGAGATACATGCTTGACCTTTATTTTGCTATTTACCAGCTAAACATGATTTGGAAATAGAATGAAAAATCCTTTGATTTTAAACAGACTCTTTTCTTCAATTTCTATATCCTCTTTTTCTTTTACAAATAAATCATAAATGTATTGGACTTCTCGCCCTTGTTTTGTTTCTGATATATGTATAAGAGCTTTGATTGAAACATTTAGAGCCCTCTTATCATGTAATTTGAGGGGCTAGCCCCTTTTTCTTGATATCAATGAAAGGTCCCTTAATATTAAACACATTTTGTTCAACAAGTGTCTAGAAATTTGTTACTGTTTTTGAGATATTAGGGAAAGATTGTTTTAGGGGCCGACTCTTTATCTCCTTATAAGGACCATTAAACGAAACTTTGGTGGTTGAATTTTATTACGATTATTATTCTGAGTATCTTCTCTTCTATAATGCATTTCAAAATATTTCTCCTTTTTAAGAAATAAATGATCAAAATATTGGACTTCTAGCCCCTTTAAAATCCAAATTATGTAACATATCAGAAAACTCTTAACAAATATAGGTAGATAACTGGAAGATACACATTTTTGCTTCTTTAATACATTACAAAATATTTTTCATTAAAGAGATATAGATAAAAGACTTTAGACCCCTCTTGGCCCCTGATATGAGGGGTCAGCCCCTTTTGCTTGGTGTCAGTTGAAAGATCTTTTATAGATTAATTTTTGATGCTCTACATGTGTTAGCAAAATATTGATTACAAGAAAGATATTCGTGATCAAATCTCAAATTTCGTAAAAATTGTCAAAAAAATTTAACATCAACATTTTCAGTTCCGGGCGAGCTTCAAGGATGATGACTTTTGGTCAAATCTAAAACAAGCAAGCAAATCTACCATAACCACTCTATCTTGCATATAAATTTCAAGTCCCTAACTATAACAGTTTTTGAGGAGATGCGTGAACAATATCATGTTCCAAAATACATGAAAAAGGGAGATAATTCAGACGCGGAAGTGAATTTTCAGACAGGAAGAAAGATGCAAAGAGATATTCACCTAAGACATCATCCCTGTAAAAATCATTAAAATCGACTGAGAAATGGCTGAGAAATTAAGGGTGACTACCAAGAAGAAAAATAACTAGATACGATCTCGTTACGAGTAACGAGTAGGTCTTCCGTTCAATTTTTAAACGATATGATTAAAATATCAATGTAATTTCTGATAACCACTCCATTTCAGATATTGTATACGATCGTCAATATCCTTTAAAATGCTTAACAAAGAGTTTTGCTTTATCACATACAGCCCATTTAAGATTTAAGTTTTGGTCCCCTAGAATCCAAGATTACGTCATCAATGGGTTTGGAAATGAGTTTTACAAACTTATATTGTTACGATCAACAACTTTGTTTCTATAATGCATTACACAATTTTGATGGTTTTTAAGTTATTTGTAATAGAGTTTTCGAGTGTCTTGACCCCTAATTTAAGGGGCCAGCCCCTTTTTCTTGAGTTCATTCGAAAGGTTTCACTAATACTAATAATTTTTGTTCTTACACTTATGTAGAATTGTTGTTCATATTTTAGATACAAATGATTGAATATTTTAGGGGCCAGATTCTAGATCCTTAATGGGGACAGACTTTTGTGTTTTGATTAATGGAACTGATTAGAATCATCAATGCAAACATTTTCTCTTCTATAATGCTTTACAAAATATGTCTCCTTTTCTAGATATATTGCGTCAAAGTTTAAGAACTTTGGCCCCTAAACTCCCTAATTACGTGATAAATGGGCGTGGCAATGATATATATTGTTACAATCAACAACTTTGCTTCTATAATGCATTACAAAGTCTTTATCGTCTTTAAGTTATTTGTATTATAGTTTACAAATGTCTTGGCCCCTAAAAAAAGGGGCCAGCCCCTTTTTGTTGAATTTGTTGGAAAGAACTTTTGATTAGCTACCACTTTTGTTATATATATGTTAACAAAATATTTACTGATAAAAAGATACAGATCAAAGCGTAAGAAAATTTTGATTCAAAATTCGTATCCAATTTTCAAGCCCTGGCGAGCTCCTAAAGTTTGTGCCACTGGCATAAAAAAACTGCATTGTGCACAACTTCAATCTATGGTCTACCTATCCTAAAAATTTTATATTCATATCTCTGATAGTCTCTGAGTTTATGTCTGCACAAAATTGGTCGTAAAAATTTACGAAATCGGCCGTAAATCGGAACCGGAAGTGACGATTTCAAAATTTCAAAAAACTTCTAGAATTATGACCACTGGCAATCATCTGTGAAAAAATGGTCGAAATCGGCCGAATAGTTTTCGAGATATCGCGTGCACAAAATTTGGGGAAAAAAATAATAATAATTAGACACGATCTCGTTACGAGTAACGAGGAGGTCTTCCGTTCAATTTTTCAAACGATACCATTAAAATATCAATGAAATTTCAGAATTTCCACTCACATTTCACATACAGCACATTAAAGATTTAATGTTTTAATCCCCTAAAAATTCCTAATTACGTCATCAATGGGTGTGGCTATGAGTTTTACAAACTGATATTGTTACGATCAACAACTTTGCTTCTATAATGCATTACAAAATCTTTATTGTTTTAAAGTTATTTGTAATAGAGTTTACGAGTGTCTTGGCCCCTTATTTAGGGGTCAGCCCCTTTTTCTTGATTTCTTTGAAAAGGTCTTAAGAATTCTAACATTTATTGTTCTTACACCCATCTAAAATTGTTGATCATTTTGAGACACAAATGATTGAATATTTTAGGGGCCAGCCCTATAGATCCTTAATGGGAACAGAAATTCGTGTTTTGATATGTGGAATCGATTTAAATAATTAATTCAAACATTTTCTCTTCTTTGATGTCTAACAAAATATTTCTACTTCTTTAGTTATATTGCGTCAAAGTTTAAGTTCTTTGGCCCATAAAAATCCCTAATTACGTAATAAATGGGCGTGGCAATATTTTTTTCTAATAGATATTGGTACGATCAACAACTTTGCTTCTATAATGCATTACAAAATCTTTATCGATTTTAAGTTATTTGTAATAGAGTTTAAGAGTGCTCTGGCCCCTAATTTAAGGGGCCAGCCCCTTTTTCTTGATTTCTTTGAAAAGGTCTTAAGAATACTGACAATTATTGTTCTTACACCTATTTAAAATTGTTGATCATTTTTGAGATACAAATGTTTGAATATTTTAGGGGCTAGCCCTCTAGATCCTTAATGGGGACAGAAATTCGTGTTTTGATAAGTGGAATCGATTTAAATCATTATTTCAAACATTTTCTCTTCTTTGATGTCTAACAAAATATTTCTACTTCTATAGTTATATTGCGTCAAAGTTTAAGTATTTTGGCCCCTAAAAATCCCTAATTACGTAATAAATGGGTGTGGCAATATTTTTTTCTAATAGATATTGGTACGATCAACAACTTTGCTTCTATAAAGCATTACAAAATCTTTATCGTTTTTAAGTTATTTGTAATAGAGTTTAAGAGTGCCCTGGCCCCTGATTAAAGGGGCCAGCCCCTTTTTCTTGATTTCTCTGAAAAGGTCTTAAGAATACTAACAATTTTTGTTCTTACACCTATTTAAAATTGTTGATCATTTTTGAGATACAAATGTTTGAGTATTTTAGGGGCCAGCCCTCTAGATCCTTAATGGGGACAGAAATTCGTGTTTTGATAAGTGGAATCGATTTAAATCATTAATTCAAACATTTTCTCTTCTATGATGTCTATCAAAATATTTCTACTTCTCTAGTTATATTGCGTCAAAGTTTAAGTATTTTGGCCCCTAAAAATCCCTAATTACGTATCAAATGGGAGTGGTAATTATTTTTTCTAATAGATATTGGTACGATCAACAACTTTGCTTCTATAATGCATTACAAAATCTTTATCGTTTTTAAGTTATTTGTAATAGAGTTTAAGAGTGCCCTGGCCCCTCATTAAAGGGGCCAGCCCCTTTTTCTTGATTTCTGTGGCAAGGTCTTAAGAATACTAACAATTTTTGTTCTTACACCTATTTAAAATTGTTGATCATTTTTGAGATACAAATGTTTGAATATTTTAGGGGCTAGCCCTCTAGATCCTTAATGGGGACAGGAATGCGTGTTTTGATAAGTGGAATCGATTTAAATCAATAATTCAAACATTTTTTCTTCTATGATGTCTAACAAAATATTTCTACTTCTCTAGTTATATTGCGTCAAAGTTTAAGTATTTTGGCCCCTAAAAATCCCTAGTTACGTAATAAATGGGCGTGGTAATAATTTTTTCTAATAGATATTGGAACGATCAACAACTTTTCTTCTATAATACATTAGAAAATCTTTATCGTTTTTAAGTTATTTGTAATAGAGTTTACCAATGTTTTGGCCCCTAATTAAAGGGGCCAGCCCCTTTTTCTTGATTTTGTTGGAAAGAACTTTTGATTCTCTACCTCTTTTGTTTAATATGTCTTAACAAAATATCAACTGATAAAAAGATATAAATCAAAACGTGTGAAAATTTTGAATGAAAATTCGTACCCAATTTTCGTGCCCAGGCGAGCTCCAAGAAATGGTGCAACAGGCATTAAACAACTACATGCTGCACAACTCCAAACTATCGTCTACCTTTCCTGAAATTTTGATATTCATATCTCTTACGGTTTCCGAGTTTATAGCTGCACAAAATGGGTCGTCAAAAATTACAAAATGGCCGACAATTCGGTACCAGAAGTGACTATGAAAAAATTAAGAAAAATGTATTAAGTTTAGATCACGCCCTTACATCTGTGAAAAAATGGTTGAGATCGGTCGAATAGATTCCGAGAAATCGCGTGCACAAAATTTGGAAAAAAATAATAATAATAATAAATAATAATAATAATAAGAAACAGTACGAAAACAATAAGGTCTTCCGTTGGAAACGGAAGACCTTAATAATATAGAAGAATGAGAACGCGTAGAAAAACAGTAAGGTCTTCCGCTGAAAACGGAAGACCTTAATAATAAAGGACTGTTTTTGTCTAAATCTTAAAGGAAGAGTGTTTTTCAACTTGTACTTCAGTCCAACAACCCCTTTATTTTGAATATCTTAGTTAGAAAGTCAAAAAAAAAAAAAAAAACAAATGGAGAGAAGGAAATAGAAAGAAAGAACAAATCTTGGCTCCACACGGCCTTTGCAGGTGTCATAACAGTATTTCATCAAAGGTTCGCGTCAAAACATGGCTGACGCGAAATAATTCCCGATTTTCTCTTTGAATTTGGGGCGTTTCCGCCCGGGACAGGAGCTGAATTTTTGTATGAGATGAAAAACAACGTGTAAGATGTCTCACTACTCAGGTTTGGTAACAGCGCGAGGTCATTTGAAATATTGATGCGTGTTTGTGTCTGGAGGGGGATGAAAAGGACCGAGCTTGATTTTCGTCGTAAATAAATCGAAAGTAGAATTTTGAGGTGTGGATCTCGGATTCGGTTAACGACAATTAGGGGAAGTCCTAAAACAATGACTGATGCATTTTACACATGTATTTCAGAGTAGAGATTTTTTTGTGTCGTTTACTATTATGTTTGACTGTTTTATATCAACAGGATTGATAAAATTCTTATAAATGTAGAAATAACGAAATCAGTAACACGTGAATTTATTCATAAAAAAATTGATGACAGTAATTTCCACAGTTCTAACATTCATAAGTAGTTCACACGCTATCGTAGATACAGACTAAACGGAAAACAAGAAATATACATGCAACAGAAATATTACGCGGCTGCTTACATCCCTTGCACTGTGTAAATTTTAAGTCCCCGTACAGGCTATACTCGCGGCTTGATATCGGAAATTTCTTCTTAATTGTTCAACCCGCTGCAAATTTGGCAGAAAAACAGAATGAGGTCCGAGGTACATTTACACAAAATTTCATGAGGATTGAGTGAAGGGCTCGGGAGTTAGAATTTTTTTCTACAGTACATGTCAAACACGAAAATTAAAACTCAAATGCCAAAAAGTTCATACAATGTAACTCTGTTAATAATGAAAGAATTGGTCTGGTAATTAATGCGGTAATCTAGAATGGTACTAAGTTGAAATTAAAGGTCCGAGATCAAAGATCAAGTAAAATCGGGCCAGAAAATCTAATTGATTTTATGAAGGGTGGGGGGGGGGGGCGGTGGTCGGTGACTTCTATATTAAAGGAAAATACTAAATTCCCAATATCACTAGAGTTTGAGATACATGCTTGACCTTTATTTTGCTATTTACCAGCTAAACATGATTTGGAAATAGAATAAAAAATCCTTTGATTTTAAACAGACTCTTTTCTTCAATTTCTATATCCTCTTTTTCTTTTACAAATAAATCATAAATGTATTGGACTTCTCGCCCTTGTTTTGTTTCTGATATATGTATAAGAGCTTTGATTGAAACATTTAGAGCCCTCTTATCATGTAATTTGAGGGGCTAGCCCCTTTTTCTTGATATCAATGAAAGGTCCCTTAATATTAAACACATTTTGTTCAACAAGTGTTTAGAAATTTGTTACTGTTTTTGAGATATTAGGGAAAGATTGTTTTAGGGGCCGACTCTTTATCTCCTTATAAGGACCATTAAACGAAACTTTGGTGGTTGAATATTATTACGAATATTATTCTGAGTATCTTCTCTTCTATAATGCATTTCAAAATATTTCTCCTTTTTAAGAAATGATCAAAATATTGGACTTCTAGCCCCTTTAAAATCCAAATTATGTAACATATCAGAAAACTCTTAACAAATATAGGTAGATAACTGGAAGATACACATTTTTGCTTCTTTAATACATTACAAAATATTTTTCATTAAAGAGATATAGATAAAAGACTTTAGACCCCTCTTAGCCCCTGATATGAGGGGTCAGCCCCTTTTGCTTGGTGTCAGTTGAAAGATCTTTTATAGATTAATTTTTGATGCTCTACATGTGTTAGCAAAATATTGATTACAAGAAAGATATTCGTGATCAAATCTCAAATTTCGTAAAAATTGTCAAAAAAATTTAACATCAACATTTTCAGTTCCGGGCGAGCTTCAAGGATGATGACTTTTGGTCAAATCTAAAACAAGCAAGCAAATCTACCATAACCACTCTATCTTGCATATAAATTTCAAGTCCCTAACTATAACAGTTTTTGAGGAGATGCGTGAACAATATCATGTTCCAAAATACATGAAAAAGGGAGATAATTCAGACGCGGAAGTGAATTTTCAGACAGGAAGTAAGATGCAAAGAGATATTCACCTAAGACATCATCCCTGTAAAAATCATTAAAATCGATTGAGAAATGGCTGAGAAATTAAGGGTGACTACCAAGAAGAAAAATAATAATATAGAAGAATGAGAACGCGTAGAAAAACAGTAAGGTCTTCCGCTGAAAACGGAAGACCTTAATAAGAAACAGAACGAAAACAATAAGGTCTTCCGCTGGAAACGGAAGACCTTAATAATAATAACTAGACACGATCTCGTTGCGAGCAACGAGGAGGTCTTCCGTCCGATTTTTAGAATATGCAATGACCTTACTCTTGACCTTCATCAACGAAACGTAATCGGAAAAGGAGGCGGGATCTATGAGTAATGGGTGAAAGACTATCTATCCCTTTGGTGTCCCTTATTTGAGGGATCAGCTCCTTTTCATTCATTTTAGTCAAAAGGTATTTTTGTGTACCACTAATAAGTATTTAGAAATTGGTTACCGTTTTTGAGATATCTGGGAAAAATCGTTTTGATATCCGGTCCTAAAACTCCTTTTAGGGTCCAGATAAAAACAATATATATGGTTGTACATTGTTAAGCTCAATATTTTGAGCATCTTTTGTTAAATATTGCTTTCCAAAGTTTTCCTCTATTTTGAGATATTAAACATCAAAGCTTTAGACCTCTGGTCCCTTAAAATCCCTAATTACGTAACTTAAGTGTAAATGATTGCCATGTACAGGTACATAACATTAGAATGAACATGATTGCTTCTATAACGTATCATCAAATATTTAACAGTAAAAAGTTATCATTAATAGACTTAAGAGCCCCCTCAGCCCCTTATTAGAAGGGCCAGCAGCTTTTTCATGATTTCAAATGAAAGCTATTGTCAATTCTAACACTTTTTGTTCAACAAGTAATTACAAATTTTGTACCGTTCTCGAGATATCTTGAGAGGGTCGTGTTAGGGGCCAGCCCTGTATCTCCTTTTAGGGACCACATAACAAAGAAATTATAGTTGATTATTGTTAAGCTCTATATTTTGAGCATCTTTTGTTAAATATTTCTTATCGAAATGTTTCTTCATTTTGAGGTATTATGCATTAAAGTTTTGGACTTCTGGCCCCTTAAAAATTACTAATTACGTAACCTAGGAGTAAATGATTGACATGTATAGGTAAATAACCTTAGAATGAACATAATTGCTTCTATAACGCATCACAAAATATTTCACGGTAAAAGGTTATCATTAAAAGACTTCAGAGCTCCCTCAGCCCCTAATTTGAAGGGCCAGCCCCTTTTTCTTGATTTCAAATGAAAGCTTTTGTCAATTCAAACACATTTTGTTCAAAAAGTGTTTACAAATTATGTACCGTTCTCGAGATATCTTAAGAGGGTCGTTTTAGGGGTCGACCCTGTAACTCCTTTTAGGGACCGCATAACAAGGAAATTATGGTTTCAGGTTGTTAAGCTCTATATTTTGAGCATCTTTTGTAAAATATTGCTTATCCAAATGTTTCTTCATTTTGAGATATTGAGCATCAAAGTTTTGGACTTCTGGCCCCTTAAAATCTCTAATTACGTAACATAGAAGTAAATGATTGCCATGTATAGGTAAATAACCTAAGAATAAACATAATTGCTTCTATAACGCATCACAAAATATTTCACGGTAAAAAGTTATTATTAAAATACTTTAGAGCCCCCTCAGCCCCTTATTTGAAGGGCCAGCCCCTTTTTCATGATCTCAAATGAAAGCTCTTGATTTAATTAAGTTTTTTTGTTCTACATGTCTTAACAAAATGTTTTCATGAAAAGAGATATTCAAAGAAAACCAAGAAAAATCACGACGCCTTTTTTATCCTAATTTTCAAGCTCGGGCGAGCTTCGGCGCTCTTTGAGATAAAGATGATTAATGACCATTAGACACTATTTCAGTCTTTCGTCTATCAGCCCTGAAAAGTTCAACATCATATCTTAAATGGTAAAAGAGGAGTTCTCGTGACAAAATACCCCTATAAAAACCGATAAATCCATGATATCTCAAGACAGGAAGTGACGTCATAAACAAAAAAAATTTCCAACAAGGTTCAGATCAATACCGATCAGAACTGAAAATTTGACGTGAATCAGTTGAGCCGTTTCCGAGAAATCGCGTGCACAAAATCGGTAAGAAAAAAAAAATAATAATAATAGGGAAAAAGAAACCTAAGAAAAACAATAAGGTCTTCCGTTGGAAACGGAAGACCTTAATAATAAGAAACAGTACGAAAACAAAAAGGTCTTCCGTTGGAAACGGAAGACCTTAACTAGATACGATCTCGTTACGAGTAACGAGTAGGTCTTCCGCTCAATTTTTTAAACGATTCCATTAAAATATCAAAGAAATTTCAGAATTTCCACTCAACCCCTCCCTTTCAGATAATGTATACGATTGTCAATATCCTTCAAATGCTTAACAAAGAGTTTTGCTTTATCACATACATCACATTAAAGATTTAAGATTTTAGTCCCCTAATATCCCTAATGACGTCATCAGTGGGTGTGGCGATGGGTTTTACAAACTAATATTGTTACAATCAACAACTTTACTTCTATAATGGTTATATAACCTGATCCCCTATATGTATATGAATCACCTCTAACACGTTTTACATCCTGATCACCTTTATTTAGTGTTACATCCTGGTCATCTTGATTTATTGATCGTACTTGATTGTTTTATTTGTTGTCCCTAGCCAGAAAAGGAAAGATGTCACCTCTTAAAGAGATGTTCTAACTGGTATGTCGCTGGAAAGTTCATCCGAATAAGGGGAGATCAAGGACACTTTCCTGCTCTGGGCACCAGGCAGAAGAAATCTCCCTTGGAATATTTCTTTTGTTTGGGGGGCGTATGTAAACAGATGACCTTGTTAAGTACTATGACATAAACATGTAAGCTGTTTATGCAAACTGCGCAATTATTAATATGTCAATAACTATGTTGGAAAGTCCTTGGGAAATTATATTTTGGAAATAAATTGCGCAACAGCATAATCTCACTTGTCCAGGTGTAGGACAGTAATGCTATATTTGTCTGTGGAGATCTGATTTTGTATGATTATCACAAAGTACATGTTTTCTGTTAACCTTTTAACCTATACTCATGTTTTTGTATTGATGCGGGAGATTGTAAGCCTGCATCCCCCGACACTGTGATGGACAGTTTGAAAGTTTTGATACTGAATTTAGAATTAAAATATTGTTTAGGAATTTGTTCACTAAATCTACGGTCATGAGTAACCGAAACTGTCTGTGTCAGCCGAAAGGGTATATATATGCATGTCAATTGTTAGAAATAGAGAACCGCTTTGAGGATCAGATGAGAATTTGATTTGATTGTCAATGAATACGATACCACTATACGATCGAATAAACTTGTGAAACTTTGATGAGAGTTGGACTTGGTCAAATAGCTAAGTACACATGGGAAGATTGTTTGTGGGAAACATCTTGCTTCTGCTTACACACGGTCAGGAAGAGAAGTGAGGAAACCAAAGCGATTTGAGGATTAGTGAACAGTGTTTATATTTTGTGAATTGGGGCAGAATAATACCCTGTTTGTTTATTTTAGGCAGATTGGGCAGTCTTCCTAAGTCTACAATTTTTATAGTAATTTCACATGCTTGTGTTCAACTTATTTCATTTCTAAAGTAACTTGATTCAACGAACTTTAACTCGAATTTATTTTTCAAATTTACTGACACTCTTTTTTGAAAAAGGGAAAGTTGTAATATTATTTTGATTTTGTCTACTTTCGTTTCATACATGAAATATCAGTTTAGGGACCAGTTTAAATTAAATGTCGACCTAGAACAAACGTGTTGTTCAACTTGTTGCCTTATCTCAGCAATGATCAGATTATTGTCTGTCATCCTTCCGTCATAACATTACACTCACTAGCCTCGTTACAATCTTTATCTTCAACTCCACTTCAAGACAATCCAAGAGAATTAACACCAATGCCTTCTTCTCCATTTTCTTTTGAATCGAACACTCCAGAAAAAAGCATAATCATGTCTTCTATGCACGCTCTTCAAACAACATCCATAAAAACAAAAATGGAACAACAAAATACTTTGCGTTCATTTTGCGATGGTCAAGAAAATGCTCAAAACGATCTCTTTACAGATATATCACTAGATGTTTCCCCTACAAAAATGAAAATTAAGAAACTACCTGTACAGAAAAAGATCCACTTGCAGTACGGGTAGAGCAACCAAAATATTACGAGACTTGAAGGCTATAACGTTACCAAAAACTCCTCCAGTTAGAGGAAATGTAAGGCTTCAGAAAGGAACAAAATGTCAAGAAAAAAGATTGCTGGAAAAAAAACGGTTGAACAAAAGGAAACAAATAATGAAAGCAAGCTTAACAAGAGGCCAATTGGCCTTAACGGTCACCTGAGTAGCATATATCCCATACACAAACTTCTCATGGAGTCTCATATATGCATCTAATTATTTAGGTTTCATACTGGAGTAGAAAAATTATAAATTTGTAATGACAACCACATTTCATTCAAAAAGAACTGTGAAAACATCTTTGTTTTGGAAATTACCCATTAATGAAAACATACACCCAGAAAAGTGTGAGAAATCATTAACTCTTATGTGTGGCAGAAAACCAGACGTGCCCTTTTCCGTCAGAAGAAAGGAATATGCAGAAAATGGTGACAAAGTCCTTCAAGATCCCACTTTTCTGCATTTGCAGACTACCAAACAATAGGGAAGAAAACAATGGGGAAATGTTAGGACTGTGAGGAGTGGTTTCAATTCAAGCGTGCCTTTCAATTCCAAATACCGTGCCTTTCAATTCCAAAGAAGGTATTTGAAGAAGTGATTTCGAAATGGTACTGTACTAAATGTAAAAAAAAAATGACCACGCAATTTTAACCAACTCAAATTGACTTCTTTTCACCGCTGCGACCCGAGTTCGATCTCCGTGATCGACAGAGGTTGGATGTGATAGGGTATGGCGGTCGCCCGCTTGGACACGTGGGTTTTCTCAGGGTACTCCGGCTTCTTCCCACACCAATGACCCCCTCGCGCTAACATCCGTGCCAACAAGAGATATTAATATAAGTTGTAGAACTTGTTAATCAATCATTGTAAAATAAATAAAGTTCAGTTGTTTTAATTGACTTCTGATGCAGTATTGATTCTTACTCTTTTGACAGTCATATATTTCATCTATGAATCATTTTTTATTCAGTTGAAAAAATTGTAATTCGATCTGGACATTCTGTCTGTGTATTTCATCACTATTTTGTAATAATGATGAGAATGATATATATATTATTGTTTTTTAATGTGCCTGGTATACCCCCCCCCCCCCCCCCATTATGGGCCCTTGATACTTGATGAATGAATTACATGCATGTTTGACTTTGTAACTTTAAGCAGTCGTATGTATGTATATTTAAATCCAGCAATTGACTTATTTTCAACCAATTTGGTACAAATCAAACCATATTTAATTAACGATAATTGAGGTATTTGTCTGCTTTTGTGATTTTTTAAAGCTATACACGCTATAATTTGCGTCAATTTTGAATTAAGGGGAAAATGTATGTGTTTGATTACTAATAAAAGTTACCTTTAGACTGTTAATTATAATGCTCAATTCGATCACGTAACAAATATATCATATATTAAACAATACAAAATATTTATTTTCCTGCCAGGAAAGTAATGCCTCCTCGTGAATATCAATCTATCACGTGATATCGACAGCTAAATTTAGTCTATCATACCAAAACTGGTGAGGGGTCAACATCAGATAGTTTCACAAAGGAAATGATGTTTTCAGTAAAGCATAAATTTGTCCGATATACGAGTACAAACAAAAAAGAAAAATACAAGCCTGTGAGTAGATATGAATACTTCCTTTAAAAAAATGACGTAGACCTGTGTGTTTCCCCTATATGCTATTTATAGATCCTATAAGTGTTAATGCAGAAGTAAGGGTATCGTGAATGACAAACGTATTTTACTTATTATACATGTATGTATTTCAAATTAACAACTGTTAAGCATATTAAAAATCAAGTAGGATATTTAATTAGGCAAACAATAACGACCACCTAGTTCTCCGCGGACATGCGCAATGAGGTCGGTTTCGCTCTTCCTTCATCAATATTCATGAAAAGGTATATTTTCCTGGCAGGAAAATAAACAATCAAAAATCTATATCTTTGTAACGAGATGGAATTCACCATTGTAATTTACAGATTAAGGATAACTTTTATAAGTAGACAAACATACGCGTTTTCACTCTCATTCAAAATTGACGTAAATTATAGCGTGTATAGCTTTAAAAATAACCATAATGATAATAACTACTCTTTTAAGTTACCATTATTTATGTTACCCAATTTTTCTTCCACATTAACTTTCAATTTAGATTTATGACCAAAAAATGTGGATGAATAAAATATTCTTAATTTCCAAATTTACATTTAACTGCATATTTTTTTGCTTATTTATGTTTAATTTAGTGATGATTTTTTCTATCTATAAAACATAATTATATAGAGGTATGTATACATAGTGTTTACTTGTCTGGTACACCGTACATATGTTTGATGTGAAACAAGATATATTCTAAGGAGGAAATGTATGGTTTTCCGGTAATATAAACATGTAATCATAACAAAACCTCGGACAAGCTCAATGTTGTCAATCAGAGAAAAATGTGTGTTGCCTGGAAGTCTTTTCTTTGGTAGCAACGGACAGTTTCGAATAAATATTTTTGTAAAATTGAGAGTTGCTTTACTTGAAGGCTTATGAGTGGTGCTAAAATTCATGAAATGATTTTTAATGATTATCATTAGTTAGAGGGGTGTGTCTTGTTGAAATTGATATGCAATATGTAGGCCCCTTATGTAAGGTACATGAGAATCTGAAGTAAAATGCGAAACCTGCGGCTATGACTGTTGTGCTAACTTTACACAGTGAAATTGCAAGTTACAGACGGGAGGTAAAATAACACGAAAAGTAGGTGGATGGGACATTGTAAACTATACAGCGATAAGTTTCTGACATGTGATAGTGCAACATGCACGCGGTACGGAAGGTCAACCCTCTGCAGGGAATTAGCTGGGGGGGGGGGGGTCTAAAAAGCTGAAAAATCATGAAAAATTAGCAAAATATGAAAGGGTCAAAATCTCATAAAAACCAGTATGTAGAGGATTTTACAGGTTTTGATTAGTAATTTTCTTCAGAAATTGGTGATTGGCCTTATAAAGAGTGAATTAAAGGTATTTGTGCTGAATGGGAACTGAGGAAATTCTAGTTACAGAGTTCCGAAGACATGCATCCCTTGGCTACAATGAATTGTATAAAAAAAAAAAAAAAAACCATCCCCTGACACCTTTGTACAGAGTCAAGTAAAGTCGTACCCAAACCGATTAATAATCCATTGGTCCGGTCGTTAACAACGATACTTGGGTTGAAAATGTCAAAGTCAAGGTTATAGGTTTTGATATAATTACAATAATTAAGAAACTATGAGATAAAAGAATGTAGAATGATTATATATTGTCATCTCCTGTAAGTTTGCCAAAGAGGTCCCTATGTTAACATTTGATAGAACATTTCTGTTTATAAACATCTTTTCTTTAAAAAAAAACCCATTAAATAGCTTGACAAATATATAAATTGTTCTCACTCTTTGAAGGAAGGCAAAGTATTATAATTGATGTCATTTTTTACTTGACAATTTGATTACAATTCTGTTTGGGTACGTGTCTAATGGTTTGATAACGAGTTGACTGTAATTCCTTTACACACAATGACAGTTACACCCGACATTTTGAATACTGCTCCAACTAAAGTCTACCACAAAAATATCCTTCTTCATCATATTATTTTATTATCATCCTTTTATAATAAGATGGCCAACAACAATTTTTAAAAATAAATTAATTTATAACACCTATGTATATATGGAGGTGATATATTTCTTATGTGTGGATACATCAACTCACCAGTTTTATCAGTTTATACACATTTAAAATCATAAAAATGCTGCGAGGAATGTGAGCACAATAGTCGGGTTCGGATTCACATAAATTCCATTTAATATGAATAATCATAAATAAACTTTGACATTAATAATATCGTCCTACACTAAAACAAATTATCCTGTATATAGCTTAGCTTCATAGATTAGCAATTCACACGATGGTGGTGTAAATAGATTTTCATAAATTAATTCACACGACGGTCGTATGTATATCAATTAAATCAGTAATAGCTATTTGCACGACGGTCTTGTAAATAGACTTTACTTAGTTATGCGCACGACGGTCATGTTTACATCATCGGCCGCTATAAGACATTATTAAAAAATACATTTATTAATATTTAAAATATATGGTATTATAGTCTGTCCCAAGATATTTATGCAGCACATTTGGACGATTTTTAATAAAAATACACATACCTGTAAAAGAAGTGCAATTGAAATAGTTGGTAGGGATATTTTCCAAGATAATTTTATTGACACATTATCAACTTTCAATCGGAAAAATTCACAGGAACGAAAACAATTCCTTACGGAGATTTATAATGGAGAATGTTTACATCTTTTCTCCATTCGGAATATTAACGTTATCATCTTGGCTTGCTGCTACACAAAATCTCCGTAAACATCACCTTTTTAAGCATTGTATTAAAACCTGATAAACTAACAGGGGCGTTTCGACTGAGAAATCTTGGAAATTGTTCATACTTTTGAAAGAACATCGTGAAATCCTGAGGTAATAATAAATACCAAGCAATTAAGCCAAATGTGAATCCAGACAGCCAGAGTATAGACAAAGAAACGTGTACATCGGATGACTGAAACTTTTTCTAATCTTGTTTAAAGTTTCCTTAAAAGGTTTTGCGGCCTGATGTCTTGGACGCGTGCGTTTTAGTTTTCTTGTTCTAATAGAGGTTTAGTTAAATTAAACTCATTTGTACGACTTAACATCATGTACATTTCTCGCTTCCTAATAAGTTGTACCGATAATCAAAACATCTAAACAAACTTTAAATTTGAGAAAAAGCCAGGTTATACTCGTCAAGTTATCCCTTAATTTTAAGTTACATATTCTGTTGTTAATCATTGGTTTGTTTTCGTATTGTTTTTTCCTTCTTTTGTTTTCTTCTTTCAGTCTAATAAGAAAGAAACATTATTAGTACGACTAATTTAGACTTTTTGTTGTCACTAGTTTTAGAATATTTCCATCAAACCTTTTATTTCCGAATTATTTCAAATTTTTTGGTATTTAAAAGTTTTCGTTGCTTGAAAATATTTGTATTCAGTTAAACATTTCAAACATCATTATAGGTTGCAACTGTTACATTGAACTGACGTATGGGGAAAATGTATATTAAAATATTCTCAGGGGGTATGTCCTTAAAGCACCTCTCTTTTAAAAAAATATCATATTACCTGAAACCTAGATTGTTATCATCCTTTTATGGTATAATTGAGAACAATGACGAAAGATTAATCATCACACAAACCGGTCGATGGCCGAATAAGGAGTGCACTGCGTGCGTCTCCCATTGTTTATGAGTCTACTTCTCTAAGTTAACGAAATTATAGTCCTTGTTGTTGGCGGTATGTTTCTGTTCTTAAAAGTTACGATATGAATAATTTTGATTAGTACGAGAGGGAAAACACGAGAAGAACAACAAATGAGACCGCTGGTATATTTCAAATTACAATTCCATAAGTATTGTTGCAAGCGTATCGTAAGTTTCCACATATAATACGCTTTTAAAAAAAAAAAATTCTTTATGAGAGAGGAGTGCATATCATACACCCAAACGGAATTTTACACTTTTTTAATCGACAGGTAAAATACTGGCTATCGTTACTTCTGATTGTATACCCCATTAATTTTTTATTGTTAGGGCACATTTAGCAGAAAAATGCTTTTCTCTTAATATGTTGATAGATTGTATTAAGATAGTCATTTAAAGTTAATAGAAACTGTTAACTTAGCAATCAGAGCTGTTCATTCACCACCGTCGTGTACGCCGCCATCAAAGATACATGTATGTTTATATATCTGTGCAATATATTCCCATTTGATTTCGCCTAATTGAATAAGCCTTCCAGTGTAACCACATGAGTTTATTTTATGGAAATTAATGCCTTTTTAAGCACATGGATATTCTTTAAAGAAATTTACAAATATCACATTGTTTAACACGCTCGCGCCCTATCAAAGTCATGCAGTGTTACACACACGAGCGCTTGCCACTTATTCATGCTAATTATCTCAGACCTACAGTGTACCTTGGGGCAAATCAATGTTACAATTTAGTGAATACCTTGTTACCTGTTACAATATACTACTTAGTGAATACCTTGTTACCAGTCATCAGTCATATCTTCCAGTTCTTTGAATGTTTCCACTTTTCAGAAAGTCAAGACTTAACGAGGCCGGGTCTAATTTGTTCTGCCCTAGATTTTTGAATGATTTTTTTTACATGAATTTTTACTGATATAATTATTATTTTAAGTTAAAAAAAACAAGACATTTACCACACCGTTTGGTTAAGGTATCATCTCAAAATTTGTTATTTTTAACATAGGGCCCTTTGGGATTTTGCTTGAAATGTATCAATTTTGCACATTTTTTATATATTTTTTAATCTTCTGCCCTAGCGATTTCTTTTTCTGTTCTACATGTTAAAGTTATTGCTAAAAGGTATCAAATGGTCAAATAAAAAAAAATTACCTTCTGGTTTGTTCCAGGGGTCTTATCAAAGTTGTTTTTAGTATGCACAATATCCCAGATTTGTCAACTAATAGCTAATTTTTATTTGACAAAGGCGGAAATGGTGATCTTTATAGTATTATTAAAACATCCAGACATATTTAAGTAATAAATAAATATAAAACATAACTTATTAAGGGTCATTAATATAAAATACATCTTGAAATATATGAATTAAGCTATATTTAGGCGGGTTAAGAAAACGTGACAGAGGGCTAGGCTTGCTGAACCCTCTTCACGTTTTCGACCCGAGCCCAAATATAGCCGATACTTCGAGACATTTATGTTTATTTCACAATATAACATCAATTTTACGCATCAAACGAGTTATTTTCAAAAATTTCGCTGAATATCTGCAGTTGAAACTATCACGCCATGGCCTCAACCAAGCAAAAAGATGACGTCACAATACAAATGAAACGCTGCGCGAAAGCGTGCGTACTCGTTCTGTACTCGGCCTCATTAAAACTTCTGCGTCAGAAAGGGTACATCGTGAATGTAAAATTTGTCCATATTCCCCAAATTACTATGACAGTTTGATCCGAAGTCTATGTGCGTATTATATATTTACGCGCATTTTCAGACCCAAAGTGAGATTGCATATTTAACACAAAGTTCTGCGTATTATATTAGACACAGTACAGTACAGTAACGAATTCACTATTATTGTCTTAAGTAAATTATTTTTTTAATGTTTAAGGGACAAAATCTGCGATTTCCAAGAAATCGACACTTAAATTAAATTTTGTGAAGGTACACAACAAGAAATCTTAGCATAAAAAAATCTTGCGTTACATTATATTATTATAATTTGATCAATTTGTCTTCTAGGAGGGCTTATTTTAAAACTGCTTGTACATACTAACCATGTTCTTTTTGGAGCCATCGACGTTGATGGTATTTGTCTTGAATTAAAGAAAAAAACAGACATTCTTTAAAATAGAAGTTCTGTAAAATTGATTTTTTTACTTTTTCAATAAAAGTTTTTTTGCTAGGTTTTTTAGTTTCACCGACCCCGTTTTACCATCTTGTGATGTTTGTCTAAAAAAGAATATGTTCGATCGTAAAATTAGTGTCAATGTAAATTATAATCGGAAAGAGAATAATGTAACCTACACGTATAGAACTGATCAGACATTTTACTTACTCGTAACTTCTGTTACGCATTACATACATGAAATACATGCATTACTTTACACATGGATACACTTACACACACTTTACACTTACTAAAATAAGACCAACGGAACACATCTCATTCATATATATAAAGACATAAAAGGGCCACCATAATAAGAATGCTAAAAATAGGTTAACAACTGGTAAAGATATTTGATAAACGTGAATAGCTTTTAAGTTGAAATTACCGAAAAAAATTCGTAACTGGATGTTTTAAGAAATTTACTGCAATTATGAAACAATAACATTAAAAGCACAATAATTATGGCAAAAATAAGGCTTACCTCAGAGAAGCTGGACCATAGGCATTATAAATATGAATGCTTAAAGCAAAGTAAAAATCTGCCAGGACTAGTACAAGAAAAACAGGAGAAGTCGTGGTTGTGTCCTTCCCCTCGGACTGCCGTGTCCAAACTGAGCACAAACTGATTTTAATGTTAAAGGTCCACTGAGTTGACGCTCGTTACATGTGAATTATACAGGAAACATTTCGAAAGAGGGGACTTACCACAGGACAATTACAAATGTCATAAAATCAAAACAAGTAATGTGTGGCGTTTGTGACAACAGTACTCTTTAAACAATAAATTGATCCATTTTTTTCTAATTACAAGGAAATTCGAGTGTTTCACATAATTGTTTTTTTTTTTTTCTCTTAAATTCGATAAAAAAATTCAAATCCACAACGTTGATAAAACTTACGTTTTACCAAAGGTACCAATTCATTGTTTTTTTTACAAACCAATCTAATATAAAAAGAAAGTTTGGTATAAATGGATTAATTCAATGACGTAAAAATGAACACGGTATGATTTGCTAAAAAATAATTTTAAAAACGTAGACAAATTTCCCATCCAATTTCTTTTTAGGTTACAAGGAAATTGGGGTGTTCCACATATTTTCTTTTTAAATTTCATCCCTTAAATTCGATAAAAATACGCTTAATCCATGAATTTTTACGATAAAAGAAAAACAAAGAAAACAAATCTTACAGACGTTTCTTATTTCATTACAGTACAAATTACAATTTTTTTTCTCTCTTCTCCTTGTCCATATGGAACTGGGATCTGTAATTTGGAGAGAAAAAAATCACCATGAGTAATATTAAACGTCAAATAAATCTAAAAAAAAAAAAAGATTCGTAACCTTGATCACAAGATAAAAGGCAATGGACTTACGGAGGAATTATTATGTCCAATTCATCAGACAGTTCGCTGAAATAACACGAAAAATTAAACTGTTTTAGGCCGGAAATTGTAGTAAAAACAATTTCAGTCTACTTAGATTTTGCTGGTAAAAACTTACAAAGGAATTCCTAATTTGGACTCATCAGTGCTGATTGAAAAAAAGTGAGAAAAAAACCCCAAAATTTGATAATAATTCTAAAATATTGGATTTTTTAAATTTGACAAAACGAAGTAAGAAAAGTTTTAAAAACCTACGAGGAGTTGATAAGGATAAAGGAGTTTTCATCGCTGAAAAAAAGGATAGTGATTTTTTTTTTATAAATTCAGCTTTTAAAGTAGAACAATCTATTTTGTTTAATTTGATTAAATTTGTTATTTGATGAAATATAAACTTATGAATGAGTAATAATCTAACCCTATGGGAGAAAATTCCCACTCTAGGGACTTTTCTGCCCGCAGCAGTCTTCTCGGTTTACTGAAAATAAATTGTTGCTGAAAATAAAGAATTTGTCACGATTTAATACAAATGAATTCGATATATAATTATACTAACCGATCTCTTTTAGGCGCCATTGGGGGATTTGTTGGGCTTTAAAAAAAAAAATTAATGAATGATTTGAAGAGATTTTAGAGTAAAATTTTAATTATATAATTAGCAGATAAAAAAGTATAACTTAGTATTACTTACCCATTTTCACCGCTAGATTTTTTTTTCTAAATTAAAAGAGTGTGGCTTTTGTTATTCGATAAAAGAATAACTTATTTCTTGAAGGTGTAGATTTAGAGTTCATTTGAAATATCATTTGAAAAATAAGAATAAAATGTAACCTACACGTCTGGGGTTGATTCCATTTTTTCCCACCCCTTCTGCTGTGTCTTTAAAATAAATGATTAATATCATTTTCTATCAAATATTCAGTTTTCCAAAAATGTACAAATATTTGAAAAATATGAAAAAAAACTTAGATTGAGTGTATTTTGTGTCAGGAAAATTAAATATCTTTTTAAATTATTAAGTTTAAAAACTTACGGGCAAGGACAGCTGTCCAGCAGATCTTTAATTTTGTCGAGAAGTTCGCCTCCTTCAATTTTACATTTGCAGATGCATTGACTGAAACATTTAATTTTTAAAAAAATGAGTGTAGTGCACAAGGGTAAATTGGAACACTAATTGCAATTAACTGCTGCACTAATTATAAATAACTAACCTCGCCATAGTTTTCAAAAGTAAAACTCCAATAATTATAATGAACCACAGCTGATATGAAGGACCTTAGAAAGGGGACGGAATTTATGTTTTTCAATGATTTTATAATCCAATTCCAAAGAAAGAAATCTCATGCCTGGAAATGATTGGTTCAAAGTGTATGATATATGGGATGTATGAAGAGGTGGGGGGGGGGGGGTGATTGGGGGAATAAAACATAAACATTGGATAAGAAGTTCCAACTCAAGATCTGTTTTACGGGTGAATGCAGAAAGCAATAAACTTATACATTACAAAAAAGTAATGTTTGGTGTTAAAATCCCCCCTCTCCCTTCCATAAATATTTCACCACCTGATCATAAGTTAGTGCGAGTAGTAATAGTATGCTGATACTAGCACACTTTAGATCCACCCATTCCACTCTATAAGTCTACCAAATATGTAAATATAGCAGAAGGCTTGGAGACTATCCCTACCCACTGTCACTCCACCCATTCCACTCTATAAGTCTACCAAATATGTAAATATAGCAGAAGGCTTGGAGACTATCCCTGCCCACTGTCACGTTAGATCCACCCATTCCACTCTATAAGTCTACCAAATGTAAATATAGCAGAAGGCTTGGAGACTATCCCTGCCCACTGCACTGTTAAATATATGTACCAAATATGCAAATCATTTTTTACCAAATATTCAGTTTTCCAAAAATGTACAAATATTGATATGAAAAAAAAACTTAGATTGAGTGTATTTTGTTTCAGGAATATTAAATATCTTTTTAAATTATTGAGTTTAAAAACTTACGGGCAAGGACAGCTGTCCATCAGATCTCTTATTTTGTCGAAAAGTTCGACCACTTCAACTTTGCAGTTGCATTTGCATTGATTGAAACATTTAATTAAAAAAACGAGTATAGTGATCAAGGGTAAATAGGAACACTATTTGCAATTAACTGTTGTACTAATTATAAATAACTGACCTCGCCATAGTTTTCAAAAGTAAAAATATAATACAATAATGAACCACAGCTGATATGAAGGAACTTAGAAGGGGACATAATTAATGCTTTTCAATGATTTTCAAAGAAAGAAATCTCATGTCTGGAAATGATTGGTTAGTGTATGATAGAAAACACGTACATTAAACATGTGGTTAGACTACGAAAAAGGTTTACAGCAATATATAAGTATAATGTCAGTATTTATACAAATATATAATTCGTGTTCTTAAAGCAAAGGATTTCATTTATATGGCAGTAAAATGTTTGTAATTTACATAAAAATTTGTAATTCGTGTTAAGAATAAAAATACGAACCTTTTGCTTAAATCGAACTCATCCACATCCAACGTTGTATAGCTTGAACAGAAAAATTAATACTATGCATAAATATAAGGGATATCGGAAGGGGGGGGGGGTGTTAAAGAAAACTGTGAACAGAAATGTCAAAGGTTTTTACTTACTCATCACCTCTTCGTGGGCACTTTAAAGTGATTAAATAAATCACATAAATTTAACTCATTGAAAATTTACTCTAGTAATGTTTGAGTAAAAAAAAAAAAAACATGTTATATGTAAATATTATGATACTAACATTAGCCTTCTTGGCGCATTTGGTGGAAGTCTAAAAGAAATGTAAAAAAAAACAAAATTAAAGTATACATTTTCGAACATTACATATTCGTTTTAATTCAATGTATTTTTAAGCTTTATAACTATTTACTAACCCTAGACCCCGGGGGCGTTTATCTGGTGTACTGAAAATTAAACATATATATTTATGAATACACTATATAAAGCATGATTCTACGCACGTGTGTGCATTAGTGGCATAAATGAGTTTTAAAGCGATGTTTAAGTTACGTCAGACGGGTGCTGTAAAAAATTCTTATTTCAAGTGGGGGAAAATTTAAAAAAAAAAAAAGGAAAGAAAAAAAATCAAAAATTACAAATTGCATTCCTTGCTTTTCGCTTTTCAAAAAGCTCCTCCATTCTTTAAGAAAAAAAATGAATACATAAAAATCATATCTATCGGACCTGTGTTAGGTATTTCCCAAATTCAATAAACAATTCAAACACTCACGGACACAGAATATCCCCTAGTAAGGATATTATCAGGGACAAATCCCGGATGATATGTCTGATTTCACCGCAGATGCACCTTCTTTAAAGAAAATAAAATGAAAATACATTTGACTGTACTATATTGACATAAAAATACATCAACACTTAAAGTAAAACATACTTGTCCATATTAGGAGGTAAAAATCACAACTTTAGGGTGTTTTCTCGTTTTATACGCCGAAAACATGTGATATTTTGGATGTATATCATTGGTAAATTAAGGACATCCCCCACCCTCCATTACGTGCACCCTCTATGATTCCCTTATATCATATATATCTTTAAACGCAAAATGAAATGAAGCATTTACTTTTTCGTCAAAAAGAGATAATTCAAATTAATTATAATGTTTTTCCATCAAATGAGTAACGACCTTTAGCTATACATCATCACTTTAAAAGGTGATCAGGGTAACATTTCATTACATTACTTAGCTTTGCGGGTCACACAATGAAATGTTCCAGTTTTCTCATAATTGGTGTCAACTCTAACAAAGATAATATTTTAGAAAAATCATACCAATACGAATCATTTACATTCAATCCATTTAGATAATAACTTAAACCACTAGTTTTTTTTATTTTCTTTCAAAATGTTCCGTTTTTTTAATTTGTGCTCTTCTTATCGGAAACATATTAGCGACATGTAAATTTTGTCACTCTAGTGTCTTAGGTTTGCTTTAGAGTGGGTAAATTGTTAGTCCGACACCGACTGAATTTGTAACTGTACAGTGTTATGTGCAAACAAAAATTTTCTACAGAACCCATCGGACAGCTTTTAATTCTGGGTTCATGTGCTTCAATTGAAATTATGTATATTTTTGTTGTGAGAATAACATTCGGGATTTTGATGCTGGATACAGATTCAATCGTCCTACATTGTTCAGGTAATCTTTTGTTAACGATTCATTCTGTCATAAGCACACGATCCGTCTTCCAAAGGTTTTTTATTTTTAAATCAAAGTGGAAACTAACTTGTTCTTTTATATTTATTTATTACCCACGCCATTTTTTTTTAATTAAGTTACTTTACTTCCACGCATGAATAATCACATTGCCTCATGTTCTGGTTCTTCCTTCACACTATAAAAAAGAGTTTTGTGCTTTTTAGATCAGAGTTAAATAGTTTTGATTTTAAATATTATTTTAAAAGTTCTTTTAAGTAAACAAAAACTTAACTACTTTTCATTCGCCCCTTCATCAACCGACCGGGAGCCAATTGCCCTGGTACTCTCATCTTCATAAACGCTGTAAAAAGTGTTTTTAGTGTTTACATTTATATAATATGAATGCGTAAATTTTACGTTACCAAAAAAAAAATCAAACTAAGATGAAAACTAACAAATCTGCTCCAGGTCATGAACTTCACAAACTCCTGAAAAGTGGAACTAAAAAAATAGAATAATAAATAGCAAAATGTTACGTTAACTTTGATTTAAAAGACATTGAACTTTTATTAATTTTTTAAGATAAAAATTAAGATATTTTTACTTACTCATCACTTAATGAGAACATTTCTCTTCTTAAATAAAACAAAAGAAAAAATATCAGTACAAAAAAAAATTAAATATTATGACAGTAATGAATTTTAAAAATTGCAAAACTTAAATGTGTACGATACTAACTGGTTTTTGTGTGTATATTTAAAATAAAAATTTTGTTTGATTACAAATTTTTTCCATGCTTATTTGTATCAACTACATAGTAATATAATTTACTTCAAAGGTGAACTGTAAGGCAATAAAAAATAAAATTATTTTCAGAAGGGGGATTACAACAAACCTCATCAAGATAGCAAAAACCACGTGTAAAATAACGATTAAATACCTCGTTCGCCTCTCATTTTCTATTTTACGTTGTTCAACACTAAAAATAAAATCCAAATATAAAAAAAATCAAATACAGCTAATCCGATGCGTTAACTTCCAAAATCCATAAGAACATGACAGTTTTGCAGAAAATAAATAGTCATAACTTATAATAGAGGAAAGGGGAGGGAGAAGGGAGAATTGCCGGTTGGTTAACGTGTTTGGTTTTCTTTTTTCATAGTGTATTTTCTGCATATCAAATCAAACTTGATAAACAAGTGGACTTGTCTAATATCAATTAAAAGTTAGTATTTTCAAGAATGTTGATGAAGTTGAGTTTTCTCGTACAGTGTTGAATCTCTGCAGGTTTTAACTATCAAACACCCTAAGCAATAAAATAGTTAGTCATGTATGGTCAAATGTTTGATGGTCAGTAATAGTAACATCTAATCTTATTGCTCAATTTCAAAGAATTCAGTATATAACAAAATGTCATTCATTTTAAAATGTTTTGATACAAAGGCAATTTAAAACTATGCCCTTATATCCTGGGGTAAGTTAATGATAATCTTTTCTCACCCTTTCCCTTTCCTTTGTCCTGTGTTTCTTAGCAGATATTTTTGACGAATTGTTTCTATGATGAAAAAGCTGCACCTTTATCAGCATATTTAGGATAACAGGTTCAGGTTTTTTTGTCTCTAAACACGCATACCTGTAATCATTGAGCACTTTTCTGTCAACAACGGAGCTACATGGCTTACCATTGATTCTGTTACATCCACAAGTGTTTTAATAGAAATTACGCACACACTGCGCCTCTCCTTTGTCAGAATCAGAAATGCCAAAGTCATTACCATCGTTGTTATTCAGTTTATCACACACATCTTCACTATTACAATCACATTTATCAGAACCACAAGTGTTCTCATAGAAATTCACTCACAAATGTCTAATGGGTACTTAAAATGAAAACTAAGAGTCAGGCTATATTTTCTGCATACATGTTAGTGGTAACGGGGGTACAAAGCAGTCAGTCTACAGTCAGTGACGTCATGGGTTTTCCCCACCCACACAGCGCATAGAGGTCACAATTAAGGGGGTAAAGCCCCTCTCACAATTTGCGCACGATCAGAAGCGACTGAATATTCGTGCGACCGATAAAATTAGATATGAATCGTAAACTGTTGCCGAAATAATCACTTTTGACAAAAAGTATTTGTACGACATTCGCACGATATAAGCGAGCGTTGTGCGATATAAACGCATTAAATCATGCGATATATCTTCCGTCTATATGCGACTGTTGTACAATGAAAGCGACTGTTGAAAGATAATGCGAAAGGATCGCGCAAGAGACCAAGGGATCGGACGATTGAAGGTGCACCAATGTGAATGGACGTGCAATCATGCGTTCCATGGTACGAATGCTCGTGCGAGTCAGAGGGGGTATATATACCGCCTATTTCCGACGCTCTTCAGTAGACATAGTTGAAAGCGAGAGAACATGCCGCCCAAAGAAACAGAGCTGCAGCAGCATTTATCATTATTCCTCAGTATGATTTTTCTATTATATCTGATTGGTCTAGAAAGTCACGTGGCAAGGCGATTTCATAGGAATGAAAAAGCCGATATGAGCACATGATGTAGACAGGTATGATTAAATAAAAAAGAATTTAGCATTTTGATTCTCTATAAATCACAAAACCGAATTAACTATCTATGATTTGAAATTATGAAAGGAAAATGAGAGTATTAGAGGAAATCAAACAATCAAACAATTTTTTAGAAATCAACGTATTTTGTATAATCATATGTTGTTCGTTTATTGCATTAATGTTCAGATAATATGAAGATTTATCCCTCCAGAAAAACTAATTTCCTGTGGGCGATGCCCTAGGGAAATATGATTTTCCTTGGAGAAATAAATCTTCATATTTCCCTCACCATCATGCAATAAATGTATATTGTTGAATTGTGGTCTGAAACAGAGATGCTTATACAGGGTATATATATTAGTGGCAAAGCATGGCATAATACTGATAAGTCGTGCAATGATAGTAAAACGTTGCAAGATAACACGAGACATGTTGAGCAACAGTCTGATGGTCGCACAATACACACATTAACAACTGCGATTCATCTTACGACCTTTAAAAATCGTGCATCACTCTTCCGAGTACACAAAACGTTGTAAAACGTTCGTACGAATATTCGTGCGTTGCACTGCGATGATTTGAATCGCATTTGGTCGCTTCTGAATAGTGTGCATGTCCACTATTTTGAGGAGACTTGATTCGAGCACTAAAACGCATGCAACGAATGCGAGAGCTCGTGCAACGTATGAGAGAGCTGGGGCGAATCTAACAAAATCCGGTCGCAAAGTGTTGTAAAGTGCTCGTGCGCCAATTGTGAAAGGGGCTTAACCTACAATCAATGGGGACAATAGTAACAAGATGACAGCATCATCAAAATTAAACCTCGGGAACACTCTAGTTTGTAAGCAACAATCAAAGGATGACATTAAAAAAAAACCTTTAAAAGTTCACATAGCATCAGTTGAATGGTGATACCATTAATATCTAATACCAGAGACATCCAAGTTCACATAGGAACAGTTAAAGGGTGATGCTATAAAACACACTTTTGATACTCTTTCTCTGCTATAAAAAGCTTTGACCCTTTTTATATTCTGTTTACTGTCAGAAGATAAAAGTGAACTAAATAAGTAATTCACAGTTTAATCACATTTCCTATCACATAATTCCCTTATTCATTTTTCTTCCAAAGAGTTAGTGAATTTGTTCACAATTATCAGAAGTTCTTAAGCCTTAATTTTCATAAGAGCCTTAGAATTGTCTCTGAAAAAAACCCAACTACAAGGTCTTGAACTAAACCCTTTTCTTACAGTTTTTTGTTGTTTATGATGATCTTCATTTGGGCACAGTCTTTTTCAACCCTGGTCATCAAGCTCCTGATAATTTAAAACTGCTCTTTAAAATCTGCAAAAGAAACTTTTCCGGATTGTGCATTTATTCTTTTTGCCAATTTTTGGATTTTCAAGAGTTTGTTCTCTTGTTTATAAAAACCTTACGGGGTCTCGGATACAATTTTACAAATCAATGTACATTTTACACATTGGCGATTTGTGAAAAAAAAACTTATGTTCATCCTTTTGTAAAAAAAAAAACAAAAAAAAAACCCAACAACATTAGCTCAGCAGTTGATTTGATTATACATTTAAAGTTATAATTCAACAATAGATATGAATTATTAAGATCTTCCTTTTCAAACGGAAGACCTTATTGTTATTGCTTTGTTTATTTTTCCCTATATTCTTCTATATTATTTTTTTTCTTACAAATTTTGTACACGCGGGATCTGGGAAACTACTCAATGAATTTCACAAAACTTTAAGATCAATTAGATAGTTTTAAAAAAATGGCGGGGGAAACGTTCTGTTAAAATGAACTAGATTGAGAGACTTTTTAAATGGAAAAATCAGTCAGTTTTACCTGATCACCGTATATATTTATAACGAGAGAAATGACACCCGTCCTTTTAAATAAAAATGTAAACACAAATTGATAGTTAAAGTAAGGACACAACCATATAGACGAAATAGTTTAAACACGGATTTAATCGGGGCTTATTTTTTTACGTATATACATTTGTATGTTTGACGTAAAACTATTGATGACTTTTTTAATTTTTGATTTTGATGTTTTTCAGGCTTTAAAAACGAAGTAAAAAACGTGTAATTTTTTATCAATTTATTTTGATATAGAAATGCATTTAATTATACACATACATATGTAGTCTCTACATGAAATTCAAATGGCACAGAGAAAATAAAGTTGAACATGATAAATTACAAAGCTTGGAGAAAAAAGTGTTGTAGATTTACAAACAATTTTTTTTTTCAATAGTGTTTTTTCATCACTGTCTTTTTTTCCTACTTTGCGAAATCGTTAGGGTTGCAAATGCTGCATTGTAGCATTCCCAATTGATTTTGATGATCATCGCATTCTGAACAACATTTCACACGTTTTTCAATTCCGGAAGGCAGTTTTCGATGTCTACCAGTAAGCCTTTAAAAACGGTGAATTCAAACGGTCTTTAGCAGAGTCCTTTTCTGGTAGGAACAATGTATGATTCTTCGTGGGGTTTCCAGTACTTTCGTATATCCACGAAAGAGTTGTTTTCTTTCACATGGACGTAAACATTGTATCCCAGATGCCAACTTTGTGCTTCGTTCTTAAGGATTGTTTCTTGAATTGAGTCCATGGCCGTCATTAAGGTTTTTAACTGAATTATTTTCAGACTAATACATTTTTTTCGTTGGTATTTCCTGTCCATCACAGAGCTTGTATTGTCTAAGATCAAGTCTAAGTTCCTTTTGCCATTCGGAAACCTTAACATAACGTCCGTTTTGCAAAGGTTTGAAAAGACGTGCAGACATCATTCTTTTTTCTTTGAGTGTAAGAGTTAGACTGACGAGAATGTTTATTTGTTTTACATATATCTGAGGTTTGACGTCACGAATAATCGTTGGAAAATTAGCTCCTCAGATTGGTGGAAAAACTCAAAAAGTTTTGTAGTAAACGCATTGAACCTAAAAAAACAAGTCCTATTGCACAATCCACTTCGTGTGAAAAAAACTATTGTAAATTTAATTTTTTTATTGTTAAATCACACACAGGCCAAACATTGAGTCTCTTTATGGTCTCAAGACTGCTCGAAAATAAATGGGTTGATGAATCCTTCCGTCGAGTCTGGATACTCGGTGTATGGAGTTTCCTCATATCCAAGATGTTCAGTTCTGCAGATTTCATCCCATACAAAATCATGATAGATATTTTCCCAATCATCATACGAAATACGACTGAATCTCGTTATTTTTAAAACTTCTGCAACAGGTAAGGCTTCACCTTTCCTCATGTCTTGATCAAAGAAAATATCCTGTGCCTTAAGCACGAATTTAAGCAATTTTCCATCATTCTGTCTGGCTTCCAAGGCAAGTCGAACGATGCATTCAGTTTCATGTACAAAAGAATTGCGCAAAACATATTGTTTTTTGCAAAATTGGCAAGATGTATCATCGGAGTGATACAGGTTGTAGTTGTCAATGAAGTTGTTGACACAGGAACCCCGTTGCAAGAATCTAAATAGCCACATTTGTCTTTCGCTGGTTGGGTCTGGAAAAGACCGCATGATGTTTTTGCAATGTAGTGTTTCTGCTCGAGTGTGGTTTAAAAAAATAATCTGAAGTAATACGTTATGTCAGAATGATAATGTGATTATTTAGAAACACGCCTACTAATTGAAAAGAAGGTAAGGAGGACCAATCATCGTGTTAATTAAATGTTATTTGCTATTCTAGTATGTGATGTAGAACATCACATTTTATTTTCAAGAAATTTGATTGGTAATCCGTACTGTGAGTGAAAAAAAACAATTCGATGTACGCAAATGACTAAAACAGCTATTTCATGCTTTTTTTTTTTTATCAATGCTTCCCTCGAACCTTGACGAAGTACGATGTCGTCTATGGATTCTAGACTGAACATGATTGAAACGGATTCCTGTCCTAATTTTTCCTCGAACAGTACGGATGCATGTTCCTTAGATTGTTTACCATCGACATCATGGGGAATGGATTCCAATGCTCACTTCTCGTGGAATTTGTCGGACTCGAACAAAGGGCTTAAAGAAGAAAAATTGAAGACTAAATATGTGACCCTGCTTGTGAAAAATATTCCTCCTCCAACTTTGAACAGTCCTTCTCCCTGGCAATACTTGAATTTTTCGGAACGATTTGCGACGTTTCACCACTGGCCTAAATATTTAAGAGGTCCGGCGAAAAAGGATTTGGCTCGAGCGGGTTTCATTTACACGCGCATCAGAGACAAAGTCACCTGTTTCTCCTGCAGAATGACCCTAAAAAACTGGGAACCACAAGACGATGCCTACAATGAACACATACGATGGTCAAAGCATTGTCCGTATGCTAAGATGGTAACAGATGGAAAGTTGGCAAGAGGATAGAAAAGGAAACATCAGACTATTTTTATTTGCATGATAAGGGTCTCATTGTAATGGGTGAATGTTTTGTTTTCAATTGAAAATGACAATTGTGTGTGGTTTTTAGCTCACCTGAGCTGAAGGCTCAAGTGAGCTATTCTGATCACATTTTGTCTGTCGTCCGTCTGTCCGTCCGTAAACTTTTCACATTTTCAACATCTTCTCAAGAACTATTAGGCCAATTTCAACCAAACTTGGCACAAATCATCCTTAGGCAATGGGATTCAAAGTTGTGAAAATTAAGGACCACACCCGTTTTCAATGGGAGATAATTAGAAAAAAATGAAAAATTTCGAGAAATTTTCAAAAATCTTCTTCTCAAGAACCAGAAAGCCAGGAAAGCTGAAACTTGTGTGGAAGCATCCTCAGGTAGTGTAGATTCAAAGTTGTGAAATTCATGACCCCCAGGGGTAGGGTGGGGCCACAATGGGGGGTCGAAGTTTTACATAGGAATATATAGATTAAATCTTTAAAAATCTTCTTCTCAGAAACTAAACAGCCAGGAAAGCTGAAACTTGTGTTGAAGCATCCTCAGGTAGTGTAGATTCAAAGTTGTGAAATTCATGACCCCAAGGGGTAGGGTGGGGCCATAATAGGGGGTTGAAATTTTACATAGGAATATATAGAGTAAATCTTTAAAAATCTTCTTCTCAGAAACTAATCAGCAAGATGATTCTTTATAATTGTTAAGACTTTGGCTCCAGGACAATTCTTCGGCCTCTTAAGAAGGTTCAGAGTTTGATGTAGCTAAATATCCCATATATAAACAATTGTAAAGGATCTTTGTGAGAACTGCAATACCCAACATGTGATATGACTATAAAATTGAAGCAGGCAGCTATTTTTTTATTAGAATCTTTTTGTATTACTGTATTAAGTTATTGCCCTTGATTTATTGATTCTTGATTATTTTAATTAATGCATCCACTGTTAACCAATTATTGTGATGATTATTTTTATACAATAATAAAAATTCAATGTATATAAGTTGTTCTGCATAAGAAGGTTTGGGTTAGGCCGGATTAGTTTGTTTATTTTTGATTTCCAATTTTTAGATACTATGAATTATTTTAGGCCGGCACATATATAGGGACAGTGTCTATAGTATTACGATGAGCGACTGTGTGAGGTTAAACTTGAACAGGTACGAATAGATTGACTGTGTGGACATCCCTGCTCTATCTAATCTTCGTGTTATCTAACCTTCGATACAGAGTGTGCGGTCAGTCCTGCCCTGTATCGCATTATTACAAGTGTGCAGTCATACGTGCTTGTATTGGTGGTGGTTGCGGCTGTGGTGCTTTGAATGGTCATCCCTGCTGGTGTTCAGGTCTTTCTAGCAACATTCAGATAAAACAATTGCTGCAGAAAACCAGAGAAGTCAATCCCTTGATTCTTAGACCTTACTTTAAAGAAGATGGCGGAGGAATAACTACTCGTCAAAAAAACAATCTACGATCGGATGAAGGAGAAACAGAGTGAACAAGAAAAAAGTCAATCAATGGAACAAGGTGTAAACACCGAGGAGACAATGTCGACAATTAAAACGGACCCCCCATAATCCGGTCTTATTTACGCGGGAAGCAAAAAGAGAAAAGCGACTTCACCTCATGGCATACGCTCACCCAAAAAGAAAAGGACAATGTGACTGATATTATAATTGTAAAGGGTGGGAGTGTTTATTCATTATTATCTGTAAACAACAAAAAACTATAAAAATGAAAAACAAATTACATTGTGATCACATATTTTATTTTATTAAAAATGTTCAAAAATCTGTATTTTTAAATGTACATATACTAATAAACAAACAGTCTAATACATGAGATATTGTTTTAATAACCATAAGGAAGTGTTGTCAAATTTGGTTGTACGACTCGTTTCGTATACACATATGCATATTTCTTAATTTCCTCTTGGCAATAAAGTTCGCTATGAATTTTTTCTCGACTGATTTTGTTGGGATTGACTGTGCAGTAGTTTCCCGCCAAGGAATTCTCGCGATTGAACATGGCGTCTTTCATGCTGTTTAAATTAAGGATTGTCGAATTGATGTAACTTAGGGAAAATCCCTTGACTTTGCGTGCCTCCTTTCCTTTATGAGTTCTGTATGCATAATTTTTAGGACCATTGCACATAAACTCGGTAATCCAGTCGTCCTTTTTCAATTCGTTTGTATGTTCACCTAGATAATCACCAATGGGGGGTTCTATTTCCCCCTCCTTTTTGGTATATATTACCGAGTCTGTGTCCCAGTACAGAACGCGAGTTTGCAACAAATCTAATAATTCGTACAACTTAAGGCGGGCCCAACAGGTAGTAAATGAAGCCAAAAAAACATTGCTGTGACCGGGGTCGCACATGTCCTCCGAGGCACGTTTAGTAGACAGCATGAGATGGTTGTCGTCTATGATATTAAAATCCTGAATTTCTATAGTTGGATTGGCCATTTGCTCAAACAACACGTGAGCTTGGCTGTCGTGAAGAATCTGCGTTTTGCAGAGGTTCATTCTCTGTCCAAATTTACCCCAGAACCTATTCAACAGAAGCTTTGCCAGGCTACGTAGACCCAGATTGTGCTCAATAATGTCGGGGTCTAGACGAATATCTTCTCTCTGCTCGTACATCTCGATATATTGAGCGAGATCATCCTCCGTCTTGATCCAGTCGGGTCGTCAACTGGCCTCTTGTTTAATTTTCAAAAACATGTTGATATAAGGCGCAAATAGTCCACCCGTCTTGGTTACAGAGTCGTACTGAGTCGATTCGCTCCAATGGTAGACTTCGTAGATTTTGAGGATCTTGTACCCCTTTTCAACGGCTTTGAGAAGTTCGGGTGTACCGTAAGTACCCGTCAATGCTCTGTTCGCGTCCGAACAAGCGCAAGGTTCTTTCTGTTGCCGCTCCACACACGATCGGCATAGCGGAAACGTTAACTTTCCCTGCGGTAACCGAGCACTGGGTGAAAAAGTCCTCGAAGCGGGAGAACTTTTACCTTTGCCAGTCCGAAATATTTTGAGATATCGTCAAACTCACGAGTGATGATCTCGGGATGTCCGGTCGGATATCGTGCCGTCTTGTTAACGAAAGGGTACAGCGAGGTAAAATCGACATATTTGATTTTTGTATCTTGTGGCGCTCTTTTGTACAACACACAACCGTTTGTACGTCCACCCATAAGACTATCCCGGGGTCTAGACGCTCAGTCAAATCCATGTTTTCGACAAAGGTTTTGGCGTCAGGGTCCTCCTTAATCATGTTGTCATATTCGTGTTCCCAGATGACGACAAGTTTCATTCCCAGACTCTTTAACTTTCTTTCTTTATTACGGGTCCGTGCAAGCAACTCGGATGCAATAAACTCGGAGTTTGGAAGTAAAATATCACCTCCGTTTTTGAAGCACGCGGGACATCCGTGAAAATGACAGCCGTGAAATTCATAAGCAATTCCGGCGGGAAATTCGGTGGTAGGTGCTACGTAACCATCTAGTCGATAGGGAGTTTCCGGTACTCGGTACTCCCCTCTTCCGTTTAATGCATGGCAAATATCCAGGTGTTGACCGTTTGTGCGGGCGCGCTGCATTAACAATTCGAGCCATGCTATGGATTTTCTGCTGAATGGTATGCGAACCTGATATCCGTTCGGCGGTTGGCGAGCAATGGGGGACTTCACGAAAACTTCCTTGATTATTTCCATGTTCATTTTCTTAAATTCGTTCCAGTCTATCCAAACGTTCAGATAGAGGACAGATGTTTTTCCGTTTATTTTTTTAGCATCTATCCGGATCTCTTGGTCGTTTTTCTTGACGATAAATTGCCACTGCTCTTCAAGAAATGTTTGCTTGTAAACTTCCATGCAAAGAGATGCTATGGTACAGGAGTCAAATGCGTCAATGGCGCGACCTCCGTCTCTGCTAGTCGCTTCGTGTAGAAGGTGTTTGAATTTTATACAGGCTCGCCGCAGTATATCGACGTCGATTCGACAGTATTTCACCATTTCGCTATGAAAATCAAACATTTCTCCGCTGTCAATTTTTTCCCTATACCACTCGTAGAATTTTTCCCGACCTTTGATTGACATGCCATCGGAGCCGTAAGTCTCAGGCGGTTGCCAGGACCATGGGTAAAAAATTAAATGAATCAATCACTCTGATCTGTAAAGCATTCACGTTAAACATTTGCACTTGACTACCTCTGTAGATAATAAAGGAAGGTCGTATAGTCTGCGATATAAGGTACTGAAGTAGAAATTGACCATCGTATGACAGATTGTGAAAAACGACCGTATACCATCTGTGGTTTTCGTGTAATATCCATCTACCCAAGTCGTACAGAGTCTTAAACACGCGCTCTCGGAATTCACACTTTCCGGGACAGGGGGTTCTGATATATCGTTTGGTCTTTTTATCTCTTTTAGCACAACGATTGCACCGATCTCCGCATTCATTGCATGTGCTCTCTGGAGTCATGACATTGTTTTCGCACTTTGTACAGGCGGACTGACAGACGGCTAAGACAACAGAATGCCTTGATTTTCCGCAGTAAGACTGGAGACAATGCTGACATCGACGGCAATCCAAACAGGTCTTTTCCTCTTGAATACATTGAGCGCAGTTTGTGTCAAGGCGAGGGGCATATCCCCATTCACACTGCACTATTTCATCCCTCTGCGATGCCTCTATATCGGCAAAAATGTAGCGTCGCGTTCCATTGTCGGAAGGGGGGTAGCTTCTCGCGTAACAGAGATGTTCCGGTTCTACATACTGAAGGCAAGATTTACACGTAAAGTACCCGCACTTGTGATCCTCAGGCTTCATCTCGCATTGTTCCACGATTTTGTGGCAGGTCGGACATTTGTATACTAGCTCGCATGGTACTCTACCGCTTTCGGTACGAATTTTATGCCTCTTGTAACACTCGGCAGATCTGCAAGTTCGGTGGCAATCTTGACAAATCCAAACCTGCTGGTTTTCACAATCATCCAACAAACAAACGCTGCAGTGATTCTTACAAGCATGTTTATGTTTATGATCATACGGGGTCAGACACGAAGAACAGAAATACGAACTTGAAAAAAGCCACATATTTTAACAATGGCATGAAAGTGTCCCGAATCCTTGTCCATGTGGTATAAAAATACTTTTTTTCTTTCCTCATCGCAGTTTTGACTGATGAATGAAAATGCGTTACTCAAAGCAGAGCTTATTACGTAAATATTTACATTGAAATAATCCTCTAATTTTGGGATCAATGAGTATGTTAACGGTTGGTCTTTCGAAATGGATAATGAATGACACAAGACCGAGTGAGGGTGTCCTGCTTTTGATCAGTATTTTGACACACTTGTCTATAGTACCACTGTGGGCATTTCTCAAACTGAATGAGAATTTCGGCTGGGGTGAGAGTAGAATGCAAATTTTTCAATCTCCTGTATTCGTCGTTGCTCGTTCTACAAGCACTGCAAAAAGCCACAAGAGCAGCTCTTAACAGACATAGATTATCGGTATTTTTTATCACCACTGGATTTTTTTTAATGATATCTGCATCGATGTTGGTCATTTTTTAACCTTTACCACCGCGCGGATACTTGATAGCTCCTATATCAATACGACAGGTGGAGTCAAACGGAATGTCCTCCTTACTGTTAAGAACATTTACTAGACTCTCCATCATGGCTTCGGCGTTCATCTCTTCCATCGGACGGCATGGAACATAGATAGGCAAGTCTAGTTTTTCTTTGTGAATGGCAGCCCTCATGATGTCGCCGGGAACGAGGTTTTTCTTGACGTGTTCGATCATTTTTTCAAATGCATCACGAACAATTTCTTTGACTTCGTTAAGTTTCTTTTTTTCGCGAAAAAAATTGTTGTTGAACGTTAGCTGGTAATTGACGTCGACGGCCTTCATGTCTTTGAGGGTTCTCTCGTTGACTAGCTTTATATTATAGTCATCTTGGCCCGCGCCAACTTGATTTCTGATGAGGTCATCGGCGAGGCGTAAATCGTCATCCAAAGATAGATTTTCTATTTCGCGAAAACTGGAATCGGCAATGTCGGAAAAATCCATCGATTTGCTCGTACTGTCGTTCATCAGTAGAGAACGATCTCCATGAAACGAAGAATCTGCTTTGTCATTAAAATCAATCGTTGAATCGCTGTCTCCTTGACCCACAGGACTTGTACCGCTCGGAACTGAATTTTCATTACTTGTCAGTAATTCGCTCCAACTCATATTTTCAATTTGTTGATATACATTCTGTTCGCGAACTATTGAACTAAACGAAATAAAAAAAATAAAATATTAGACAATAAAATATACCGCTATAGATTTAGACTAATTAATTAATTATTAAAAATCTTTGACAATTTTTACTGTAATTCACTATTAGATATTTCAATGAATTGACAAAATATTAAATATCCTTGAAACGCAATACCATACAGATAACTACTATTTGTTGTTGTTGTTTTTTTTTTTACCTAAGGGTACCTCTTGCAAATATGAGAGAGAGAGAGAAAAAAAAAACTTTTATTGTAATTCACTATTCGATATTCGAATGCATTGATCAAAATCTGAAATATCCTTAATGTAATAACCTACAGATAGCTGCTGATTTGTTGGATATTTTTTTTTACCTGAAAGTATGAGAGTACTTAAAGTTTTTGAATTTTTTAACTAAAAAAAAGTTATTTTGTCCATTATCTCTTGTAAATATGAGAGAGAGAGAGAGCGAGAGTTATCCCTCTTGCATTGTAAAGTAAGCGGTTAGCTTGCACACAAAACGTACACATGTAAAAAAAAATAGATCAACATACCTCACATTGTTTTCGTGTACTTTCTCATGGTTTGTCATTCTGTCGTACGAATCGAATATCAAATGGCAAAATCCACACTGATACATCTTGTTCAAAGCTTAACAGAGTTTGATAAAAAAAAAAAAAGTTCCAAAAATGCCATGCGGACACTCATACTACAAGGAAAGAAAATAATCTTGAACTTATTGCAGAAAATCTAATTCTTTCATTGGTTATTACCTTTGGCGACTGAAAAACATTTCAAATTGTTCATATTGATTGGGTTTTAAATAAGTGGGCGTATTCAATTATTCATTCCATTCAAAAATATCGATTTTCCCCTTGACTCTGTCATTGTTTTTTAAATTTTTCAGCTAATTATCAAAAATGAGTCTTTGCAAAATCGTTTAAATATTGACCATGCTTTTATATCTTGAATTTTTTAATATAATGATCTTTTTTCTTTTTAATTCTACTCAATAGACTGTCCTCTACGTCGTTCAGATAATTGTTTGACAAACAGGAGATAAATACCGATAATGGTCTTTAATGTTTTAGACAAACTTGCAGACTATTTTTGATTTTCTCAACCATCGTTTCATTTTTTCAGCTGATCAAATTGCCTCAGGCATCAAAATGCTTTTCTTTTTGCTTGAAACTCTCATACAGTTTTTGAGATGTTAAGAAATATAAACATTTTTTTTCATTTCTAAAATTATAATATAGTTACCAACAAAAAAGAAAAAAAAGAAATCAGCAAAACAAAAAATGCAGATATTTCTTTCGTCTCATCATATAGGAAAACAGTGGGAAAAAACACCAAGCAAGTTTAAAAGTTTTGTTATCGGGTTTAATCAGATGATTAAGATAACGAAGAAATAAGCTCGTCCCTGAGATAGGGGTCCTTCCTCGGAGAGAGCGCCGGCATGGACAGAGTGCAGCGACAGGAGCGGGGGGAGACCGGTTCCTTTTTGATGGCGTGGTGGAGTTCCTGTGCCGCGGCCAGGGTGCAGTGGCAGTAATGGGGAGTCACCGGCTCCTTCTTAATGGTGGTCAGTGTGGCCGCTTCCACTTCCTGCGCAGCGGCCAGGGTCCGGCGGCATAAATGGTCTGCCCTGGCAACTTCACGTGGCGCCGCCGTAAGGGTGTCCTGCCCCCCCCTCCGCAAAATGTAGTTGCGGTATCTCCTCAGGATATACCGCAGCAGAATGCCAAGGCCGATCAAGCCGGCCATGATGATGGCCGTAATGGCAATGCTAAAGGCTTCGTTAATTAAAAAATTGTAAAAAATACATTTCTTCACTGTGATAAGAATGTAAATTTTAAGTCATATCAATGACCCCCATTAAAAATTACATAACAAAATATTAGTTCATTTCGATGAAAATGTATAATTATTCATGACTGATTTTTAAATTTTCATCAAACGTCATACTTCATAAAAAAAACAATTTTTAACTTGTAAAAGGTTTTTAGCAATAAAATTACTTACTTGTCTAATTTCCAGGCACAGCTCTTGCAAAAAAAAAAAAATTCTTCATCGGTATCATCATTTTCACAATCACTGACGTGCTGAGTTACATGCATGTGTTTTCGCCTACGATTAAAATTTCTGTTAATGATATATATAATAAAACATGCCAATATTAAAAAGGTACACAAAATAAAATGTAAAGCAGTTGGTCGTGATTCGTACCGAGGGACTCGAGTGTTTTTCGTTCCGATGGTGGTAACACGAGTTTGTATGTCAGCAGTCGTCAAGTCCGTCAAATTTTAGGTGACAGTAAAATAATGCGAAGAGGAAGTAGCTGCAGATGGTAAAGAGGCATTTGTTGTCTTGGCAGGCGAAATATTTGTGGAGTGTTTAATAAGGGGGTGGTCTGTTTTACTGATTGCGTAAGCGGAGTACTGTCATGCATATTGGCTGTGAAATCATTGGGAGTAGTTATAGGAAACAATGCCAGGGATTCATTTTCGGACGAAGTAGTTTCATGCGGGATTGGTGTACTATTAAATGCATTAGATCCATTAATAAGTGTGCTTCTGTCAACATGCTGTTCGATTACGTCAGTCGTCGAAAAGTTATTGTATGTCCTGGACGAATCCTTTCCGAGTGTAAAATCTAAATTTAAGGGGTAAAACTAACATTTTATTTATTTGCAAAATATAAAATGGATTCTGACATGTGCGGATCCAGAATTTTTTTGAAGATTTCTTTCTAAAATTTGATACATATGTCAACAAAAAGCTCAGAGCAAATCGCTAATATTATGACTTATTTTTTTGAGGTACTGCGCTATGCATATGTATCTAGTTTTCAAAAGATATTGCCGTCGACAGAAATTTTAGTGCTCATTTTCAGCTGTATTGTTTTTGTATATAATTTTAAGCTTCTACGCATGCTTGACCCAATAATGTGAACGAGAAGGAGAAAGAAATGGCGATCGATATGTTCGGCTAAGTATGGTTTTACCGATCTGTACACGATTACGGCTTGTTATAAAGATGTGTCAGTGAAGAAAGTGAATACAAGAGAGCTGTACTTTAGATTAACGGATTATATTTTTGTCGGTTTTCATTTTGTGCTGGACTAAACGAAAACGTCGCGTGTGGATATGTGGTAAGAAAACTTGCTCATTGTTTGTCAACGTGAAAAAGGTGTAAAAAAAGAATGAACAGACTAAAAATGTGGGTACTTAGAATATTTGAAATATACGCCGCAAGATCTGAACAAATCTAACCAAGCTTGTTTTAAAACACAAAAAGATGAGAATAGTACCATGTCTTATCTCAGTTTGATGTTTTTGTTATATTCTCTTAAAAGATGATTAGCCCATGCACATTCTTAAATCTGAGAGATAAATACAAAATAATCAAAATTGTTCTTGTAATACTACATACGTCTATATCCTTTTATATAAAAGACGTATTAATATAATAAATGTAATTAGGTTTATTAAAATATCTCGTGTATTGGCACGACATAGTTTATCAAGATACATATTTTAATCAAACTACTTTGTTTCGTCTAATTAATATCAGTACAGATACAGACTGTGGTTAATTTCTTGATCATATCAATTTCGCAAAGAGCTTTGTTTACATTTTAAAGCCAAGGTCATGTTAGCTTCTCTCAGCGGCTGTGTTACTGATAACGGAGAAAAACCAGATGTCATTAAACATATGGAAAACACAGACAATCAGAATTGGGGAATGCCGACTAAATTCATAACGATAAAGATTTTAGATCAACAATCAACATTACAGGTACATGAAGTGGTTTTTATTTTGGTTTTATTTTTATAATTTCTTTCTTTTTGAAAAAGCAGATTACGCACACTTATGAATAAACACCTAACCATATTACTTTGTGTTTACTTGCCTACGTGGAGAAAAAATAACAAAAAAAATAAGAAAATGAAAAAATGGTCATAATAACAATAAAACAGATATAAGCAGCAAAATATTGAATATACAAGTTTGTATTGCACCATATCTTTCAATATTGTAATTTAGTTTTAAGTGACAAAGGAAACCAAGCATGGAGATTTATTTTACATAAGACAACAAAATATATATTGTTTCATATGAAGAATTATAAAATTAACGATTTCGTTATGAAACGACGATGAAAGTTTGCCAATTATAATATTAGACATATTAAATCCAATTCTTTCAGAGGTCTTTCTATAAATTTATAAACTTAGTTCTTTCCACAGGGTATGTATTTTAAAAACATAAATTATCGTTTCCACTTTATTTTTTTACGAAACACATCTGTCAGTAGTTTTGATATTGATTTTTTAAGGTAGTATCCAACTGGAAGGATTTTGTGTAAAGTTCAAATTTGAAGCCACTATACACAAGAACCTTTGGTTGTTTTAAAACAAATCTTTACAATATCATATACAGTAAGATCTTCAACACTATAATCCGTTAGATCTTTTTTTTTAATTTTGATTTCAAAAGTTTGTGGTAGACATAAGTCTCGATTTGCTTTAAATTTCTCTGATGGTAAAGTTCCTTCTCATTTCAAATCCAGGTAGCTTAATGAAAAGCAACCATATTTTTATGGGGTATCTAGGTTCAAATCCTAGTCTGGATTGTATGAATGAGAGACTTAACACCAGGTAATTACTCATTTTTCAACATTGACAAAATTTACCTAATAAGTGAACTCAAGATCTGGATTTCATTGCACCTAAACTCGCACAACTCGATCATTTTTGTATTGTCTGCGAATTGTCCTTCAAGCCTCATTTATTTGTTTACATGAAATATTTGTAGGCTAGCTATTCAATGAAGTGTTTGATTAAATTATGTTCATGATCTGTCATAAAATTGAAATTACATATGATTAATAGTCATGCAATTTTTTATCATTTGTTCCATGTAAACATGCAATCAATAATTCATATTCTCTCTCTCTCTCTCTCTCTCTCTCTCTCTCTCTCTCTCTCTCTCTCTCTCTCTTGTTTACATTCCAACGTCTACTCAGTGAGTTATTTTGAGTTATCTTCTCTTTGAACCACGGATGGAGTATTCAAGCCGAAATCGTCTGTCAGTGTGTTTTACTGTGTAATTGATTTCTTAAAATGAAAAGTAATCAAGCTACATGTATTTATCAAGAAACGTTAATTTTATAAACCAATACATTTTTAAATACAATGGTTTTTATATAGTTAGACAACTGCCATTTAAGTAGAATGTCTTTAATTATAGCGCACTTTGTTGTCAGCACCATTCGTAAACTTCTATACTGGATTTTGTCTTTGAAAAAAATTAATACCACGTCATTATTATGAAAATATCAAGAGGATTAATCAAAATAAAATTTCATAACTTCATTTTAGGTGATTTAGACTACTGCTCGAACAACTTTTCGATTAAATCCACAATAATTAATTTAATTATTAATAATGAATGAATCTCTCTCTCTCTCTCTCTCTCTCTCTCTCTCTCATTGTTTACATTCCAACGCATGCACTACATGACCCCAACGAGTTATCTCCTCTTTGACCTGCGGAAAAATGAAATAGAAGTATTGTGAAAAACTAATCCCAGTCATAAAAATATGAAAAGGAAAACGAAATATCTTTATCTAACACACTTACTTTGAATGATAACTAGAATATTATTTTAAGATTTTCATTCTTATAGTTACATGTATTGCCATTTGATTAAAATTTGTGGGGGCCAATTTTTGTGGATTGCTTAAATTTCATTGGTTCATGGGAACGTAATTTCGTGTATTCTTCTATATAGGAAATATGACTTTATAACACTAATTTATTAATTAGTGGAGGACGTTAATTCGTGGATGAGAGATACTCACGTATTCCACAAAAATCATTGAGCAACCACGAAATCTAATGATTCCACAGTATTTAAATGACGTTAAGTTTTCCATTGGGAATAAAAAGATTTTTCCAGAAAAACTTGTTGGTACCAGTGATAAAGCATAGCCCCCCCCCCCCTCCCAAACTCTCATTCCTGCACAGTCTTTCCCACAGAAAAATGGGTCTGGTGTGCAATATCCCTCCGGGTGGAAAGGAGGCGCCCTAGCATATCATTTCGTCAAACATTAGATATACCCCCCTCCCCTCCCGGACGGTATAACATCCTCTTCCTGTTTCCAGATTACATTACCTTAATCGTCCGTCAATCTGACATGTTTTACAGTATATTTGATTTTTTAAAAATGGAGAAAAAAATTGTAGAATGAAAACTTGTATTAAGAAATTAAGAAAATAACCAATAATCAAACTATTTAGCAAGAATATCATTGAGTCTTTTAATTGATAAAAAGAAACAACAACAACAGTTAGTATGATTCTGCATATAACGTTTGAGGGCAATCTCTTTAATTTTATCGCATCGTTGTTATAAATTCTTCTTTTTTAAATTTATATTTTTTTAAACCATAAAAGGTACAACACATAGATATACATGTACAAACAGCTTGGATGAGCAGAGCTGGCTCAATTTGCTCGTGAAGAACAAACCTCATAAATTTTAGTCATGAATATGCAGAGGGCTTTTTTAGTACGCAGTTAGTATTTGACAATTAAGTACAGAACATTAGAGTATTCGGTTGGACATTATATATCTGATATTTTTTTAATCAAAGAAAATACGATATATTTTAACAGGTATATAAACTCGTCTCCTATTTGAATATTATTCCACAATTTGTAATTCTTTCGTGAGGTTGTAAATTACTCCAGCGAACAACCCCCATAGAGAAACGGTGGTTGCTTGTTCTAGATTTCACAAAAATTACTCAAGAAAATGAGTGACAACGATAGTAAAAATGTCCATTTGGTTTAGTCGTAAATGCAATTTCTAATGAATTATAAATGTATTTGATACATGTAATATTATAATACAAGTTTACAAAAGGATAATATCGAACTATATTCAGTTTTGAAGATTCTAACAAACGATAAGAAAAAACTCAGAAAGTGTAGGTGTCAACGAACCCACAACCTAAAAAGCCTAGTTCTATAAGGTTACGTTTCATCTGATGCTCTCATCATAGAGCCATTTCAGTCGCAAAAAGTACATTGTTTAAATGCAATATGCGACTTTGGCCACGAATTTACGGACTCATATTAAGTAAAAAAGCAATAAAGTGAATGATTTATTATAGTGACATGTGCTATAACAAATTAGATGACTGTAAAACAAAATGAATATTGAAACACCCGGCCCATTGGGCCTATCTGCCACTGAAATACAATCATAACATATATGTATTGACAGAAATTACACATTGCGTTTGTGGACAATAAAGATTGTCTATACAGGTTTGTTTTAAGTAAGTATTTAGATGTATGTCTAGGAAAATTTTAAAAATAGGGAAATGATACAGTCTAAGTAAAACATTACTAATGTTTGATTGTATTCGATATTTTTTAATAATTCCATTCTAAAAACGAAAACACTTAATACAATTTTAAAAAATTATCTCATTTTCTTGTTCATCGACTAAAAAAATTATACACATGTATTCTTTCATCGAGATAGAGGTTCTCCCTTATATCGTCCTTTTTCAGTTCTAATTTGGAGTATCCCAATTTCCAAAAGTGATTTTTCCTAATCACTCAACTGTTGTGATACAAAGTAATATTTTCATAGTACAGTGGGTCATTTCTCCATGTATTTTTGATTGAAATCGATTTAATTTCCATCAGACCTTATCTAGACCATGACAAAAATACAAAGCTCAGACCTACTCTTTAGATCAAAAGGCATATAAGTTCCACTATATCGAAGTTTTGATACGCATACGCTATTTCAAAGCAAAATATTCCAAGTATTTAACATATTTAAGGGTTACAAATCGATGTAATATTATATATACATTGTTTAAATATTGAAAAAGAATTAAGATTTGTTGATATTTTAATTTTACAGTATCTTATCTGTCTTTATATAGGTACTGTACACGCCTTTAACACCCATCTTCTTTATGCGTAATGAATTTAGGCACATATTCTTCACATACAAAATTTGTTATAAAAATTGTGTATGTAATTCTTGAAATTACTGTCCCTTTTGTGATATTAGAAATGCCGGTGTAATGAAGAATAATGACCCCCGTATAATAATGACCGGGGGTCATTTTTCGACGTAGAATAATGACCCCCCCTTGCTGAAGAATAATTTGATTTTTCTGAAGAAAAAAGACCCAGAGGTTATTTTTCTTCATGTAAAACGTACATGACGAAAAATGACCCCGTAGAAAAATGACCCCGCTGTAAACAAGAATACATTTTGGTTACCGATCCAAAAAACGACTTTGAAATTACTTGTACTGGGGGGGGGGGAGGTTACCTTTAACTTCAATTTCACTGATTATTTCCTTATTTTCGATTCAATCTTTTACATTGTCCCATTAAAGTGCGGGGGGGGGACTCAATGTTCATTCAATTTAAATTTAAGAAAATCTTTGTTGCGCAAAAAAGTAGGTGGTGGGCAGGCCCCCTGCCCCACCCCACACCCCCCCCCCCCCCCCCCCGATTCTACGTGCCTGATTTTTATGGAAAAAGACTAAGGAGGCAGGTAACGTAGGTAACGTATTTCTGGGGGAAAGTGATTTTTAATATTAAAAAAATCATTTTACGTGAGTTTTGTTTTCTTCTACGTAATACATGAACATCGATATTCTAAACATGTGTTGTCATGTTGTATTTTATGATCATGAATAGTGACTTTCTTCTTTTAGGGCAAATGTGTGAAGAGTACCTGACAATAGTAAAATTTATATAATACTTTAATAATAAGCACTGATTGATTATTATAATAGGGATTGTTTCTAAACGCGTTGATAAGGGGTTCGGACTCATATGAGGGGTTTACATCCCTCTTGATTTTGATAACACGATCTTTACTGCATCCAAATTTTCTATAACAGTTTGCCACCAGGCTTCTCTAAATAAATCACAAGTAGTAGAAACATGTTCAAAAAGATTTGTGAACAGTTTTTGACATAAACTGCAGATGTGCGGGGAAGGTCTTGGAGAGTCAAAAGTTTAACAATAAATTTACAAAGAGTAACTTCCTGAACGTCGCTATGAATTTTCCATATCCAGTCTGGTCTGCTGTTTCCAGTTATATGTCTAAATTGAGTAAAGTCGTTGTCTCGGAGCATTCGGTTTGATCTGTTGGTTGTAAAGTGGTAAAACACAATGACAAACAATAAATATAACAAACCTTGAACTATCTCAAAAATCCATAAAACGAAATACAAGTTCAAAGCAGAGCAACACGGACCTCCAAATATCAGGGGCCCGTTTCACAAAGCATACTTAGGACTAAGTTGTATCTTAGGAATGATCTTTTTCCTAAGTTCATTACTAACCCGTTTCACTATTCCAATCTTATCTTATGAATTTCCTAAGTTATGTCTTAACTTTAAGATGGGTATATAAAGATGGGTAAAAAAATAAATTGTATTTAATATTACTAATGTAATAGTTGGTGAAATACCTCTAAATCGGGGTAACAAAGTTGTAAACTTTATAATTTTGTATACCAAACAGTATATTTTTAACTGTTTGAAACAAAAAAAGATCCTCACTTAAAGGGACTACTACAACATATCTAATTCAAATATAAGTTGAAAGATACATGTACATATCAATTAAATCATGTGAAATTGTAAAATTTGACAAACAATGGTCAAACTGGAAAAATATTTTTAAACTGTAATTTTCATGTAAACATTTAGAATGTTTCTGATAGTTATGTGTGCAAGTGTATGAAAGGGTGTGTGATTGCCAATAAAAATTTACTTTGTTTCTTTGATTTCTTGTATTACTTTTTAAAATGACAATAAAATTTGAAAAAAAGATGGGTAAATCGATGTCTTAGGAACAAACTTAACATGGCGACTGTCTATCTTAATGAATTATACGCATATTTAATTTGAACTAATATACTAGAATACACGTATCATTAAAGGGCTATTATCAAGATTTTTAATCTTTTCAAAAAGACGCAATATATGTTCCTTATAATTTAAAAATTAATGACTGGCCATAAAATTGCGAGGTTTATATAGTCCAAATTATTCATTTCAAAGCTCCGTCGATAGATACATTACTCTAAACTGAAAACTAAAAAATTGTCAAAATATACCTATATTTCTTCATGATCAGTTAATTTGTTGGTGTTAACTTCAAATTTTTACATTTTTTTTAGATTATCTAATCGCACACGCAGATTGATAGCGGGTATCGTTATAGCTAGTGCACTGATGTTAATTAAATTATTCACGCCTGGGAATCACTGATCTCTTAAATAGTTTGATAAAATCAAGAATAAATACTAAATAAATACTCAATTACAGATTGACTGGATGAATTGTCCTATCCCTCCAAGAAATAAACCTTTTTTACGGGAGAAAATTTAGGTGCTAGGTGTGTGTGTGTGTGTGGTTTTTTGGTGGGATGTTAATTGATTTTTTTGTTGGGGGATGGGGGTAGGAATAACCGGGAAGTGTTTTTAGGAATGTCGACGCTAAATCCTCCATAGGAATGCTGTTTTATACAGTCACTGAAAATCTTGCCTTATATCCTCGTTTTTTCTATCGGCCGAGATGCATTTATTTGTGAATTTCGATTTTTCATTTTGTAAAAACAAAATAAAACACACCATTTTATATCAATCATTACAAGAAACTAGCGTTATAAAAACTTAGTTTAAAAGTTCCACATCTATCCATTCAAAATGCTACTTGTCACTGCATATAATTATTGTATTCCATTTGGAACATACCGTATGAAACAGTAAAATCATCTGGATATTTCAACGATCGTTTTTTAGATTTCGGAATAAGCATATTAGTATACGTTAACACATGCTATTAAAAATGGACCAAGTAGACAAAAAAAAAAACACTCGAACATTCATAAAAATAACAGAAATTATAGCAGTGACCAATATTTTCCATTAATTTATGCGGTCCAAAAAATAATATTAAAATATAAATAACGAAATATATATAGCTGAAAAAATAAAGGATGATCTATCCATTCTCTCAAATTAAAGAAAATAAACTATACGTATTAATAAGGTAATTTTAATCTACTCTTGTATGCATGTGAGTGTAAAAATATTATACATTATTTTAGTACATGTACTTAGACATTACACTATTTACACTCTATTTACACGTTTTACTTTTTTTCTAAGATGTTTCTAGGTGAATAAGGGAATGAATTTTTACATTCATTGAAAAAGTTTACATTTGTGTCATATTGAAATTTAAAGAATTTAGATTGACGGTATCAATTTAGGATTACGAATATGATATGAAAGTGGCTTACATTGTTTCTTAAGATAAGTCAACTGCGATACGCTAAGAAAGTTTTGTGAAACAGCTATGACAAATCTTAGGAACTTCCTAAGTTATAACTTAGGCATATCTTAAGTTCTATCTTAGGAAACATCTTAGGAAATCTTTGTGTGCCTAGGAGGAGTAAGCATCCACTGCTGACCGGTCAAACCCGCAGTGCGCCCAATATTATATCGGTAAAAATGTCATTATCGGGAAAAATGTCGTAATTTGGGGAAAATATCATGATCGGGAAAAACGGAGAAATATCCATGGACAATTCGGGTATTCAATCAATAGTCGAAAGCAGGGGGGGGGGGGTGTTTCACAAAGCATACTTAGGACTAAGTAATATCTTAGTACTTTTTCCTAAGTTCATTACTTATCCGTTTCACTATTCTTGTCTTATCTTATGAAATTCCTAAATTACATGTATGTCTTAACTTTAAGACAGCTAAATCGATGTCTTAGGAACAAATTCAATATGGTGACTGTTTATTTGGTATTGAAATGAATTACATGCACATTAAAGTTGAACGAAAATACAAGAAAACACAAATCATTAGGACTTCTTAAGGCCCTGTCACACCAAGCTGCGTCCCCACGGCGTGTTCACGGCGTTGTAAAATTCATGGAATCGCCGTAGGATCGCAAGGAAAATTGAGAAAAAATGTACACTTTATTTACGGCGTCCTGACGGCGACCGAGGCGTTCTTACGGAGCTCCCACTGCGTGTAAATGCGTTTCCACGGAGTTCTACTTGGCGATTTACTGCGCTAGCGCTCTCGCTGACTTTCCGCCGAGCGCTCATGACGTTCTAGGAGTTTTTACCGCGCGTCCACGGCGTGTTCTGCGCGCTGACTGTGTGCACAAGACGTTCATTACTTCTTAATAGGTTAATATTGATTTGTACTATTGTATTGGAAACAAACAAGAATTTACAATTAGTAAATAAATGATTTAAAAATTGTTTTGATTTTATAAGAAGGTACATTGTAATTGAAACATAACTACTTCTAACCAATTTGTGAAGGACTATGACAAAACTCTTAGTAGTCAGGTCTACAAAAAAGATCCGTAATTAGTTGTTAGAAAACATAGAAAAGATGTGAAAACATCAGAACCAAATGGCATGAATTCCATCTACGTTCATTGATAGGTCTTGGAATATTAGCAATGCTCCTTTTTACATAGTCATCTACATCCAGTTTGATAATTATTACATCGCTTGCTATTGTACAACAGTCACAGATTTCGACAACGCACAAGAAACGCCGTGGGAGCGCGGTATAAACGCAGAAGAAACGTCACGAGAGCGCGATGAACGCAGCAACAGCTCTTTGGGATCGCTGTGTGAATGCAGCCAAATGAAAAACAACTTGTTCAAACGCTGTGGATGCGCAGTGAGAGCGCAGTGAGAGCGCGATAGAGACGCAGTGAGATCCCAAAGGACTCCGTGAGGTCTCCGTGCAAGCGCAATTGACTTATCACTGCGTCTACACTGCGATTAGCTGCGTTTCTTGAGCGCGCCCACGGAGCTCTCGTGGCGCTGTTGGAGATCTTACAGCGCTGTCACGGCGACCTCACAACACTTCTAGGGCGTGTTTACCAGAACGCAGAGCCACGGCGCCTACTTTGTGCATGTTTAAAGAGCGCGCCGTCGCATGGCGTTCTAAAACGTTCAAGGCGATCCCACCGCGACGGACAAAGTTGCCGTTGCGTTGCTACGGCGCTGTAGGAGACTCTACTGCGTTTACCTTGGCGTTTTACACATTTTAAGGACGCAGCGGGATCGCCGTTAAGACGCAGCTCCGGTGTGACAGGGGTTTAACTGAAAACTTTAGAACTATCAAAATATACATATATTTCTTCAATTAACATCTCTCGTGTAGACTTTTAATCTTAACATTTTTTTTAGATTATATCTGGTCGCACGCGCAGATGGGTAGCGGGTATTGCTATAGCTTATGCACTGATGATAATGAAATTTGTCATTCCTGAGAGTCACTGATATCTTAAGCAGTTTGATAAAAACAGGAAAAAATACTAAGTAAAACTTAATTACAGAATGACTGGATGATTTGTTCTATCCCTTCACCAAATAAGCTTTTCTTTTACGATAGAAATTTGAGGTGTTTTCCTTGCGGTGGGGTGAGGGGTTCTTTATTTAAGTTTTTGTTGGGAAGGGTAGTAGTGACCGGCAAGTGATTTAGGTATGTCGATGTTAAATCATGGGATTGCTCTTTCATTAAGAAATTGTTGCCTTTTATCCTCTCTTGCTCTATCGGCCAAGATGCATTAATTTGCGATGTTTCCTTTTGTAAAAAAAAACAAACATTCTTATATCAATCATTACAAGAAAACGCGTAAAATTAAACTTAGTTTAAAAGTTCCACACCTTTCCATTCTAAATCTTACTTGTCACTGCATGGGAGTATTGTATTCCATACTGGAATATACCGTATACTGCGATCTCTCTAATTCAAAAAATACCGTTTTCAAGAATATTTGAGTATACTACATTATTTTTATCTTCTCGTGTATGTATGTGAAGGTAAAATATTATACATAATTTCAGTACATGCACATAGGCACTACACTATTTACACTCTATTTACACGGTTTAATTTTTTTTCTAATTTGTTTCCAGGTGAAAAAGGGAATGAGGTTTTACGTTTACTTAAAAAGTTTAAATCTGTGACATATTGAAAAGAATTTACATGATCGAGATACTAGTGAGTTTGGAATTAACGAAATTATTGAAAAAAAACTGGCTTACAATGTATCTTAAAGCCCCTTTCACAATTGGCGCGCGAGCACTTTACAACACTTTGCGACGCAATTTGTGAGCTTCGCACGAGCTATCGCATACGTTGCACGAGCCCTCGCTTACTTTGCATCAACTCTCGCATTCGTTGCATACGTTTTACTTGTCGTATCAAGTCTCCTCTGAATAGTGGACATGCACACTATTCAGACGCGACCGAACGCGATCCAAATTATCGCAGTGCAACGCACGAACATTAGTCCGAACGTTTTACAACGTTTTGAGTACTCGCAAGAGTGATGCACGATTTTTAAAGGTCGTAAGATAAATCGCAGTTGTTTATGCGCGTATTGTGCGACCATAAGACTGTTGCTCAGCATGCCTATGTTATCTTGCAACGTTTTACTATCATTGCACGACTTATCAGTAATATGCCATGCTTTGCCATTAGTTTATATACCATGTATAAGCATCTCTGTTTCAGATCACAGTTCAACAATATACATTTATTGCATGGTTGTGAGGGATATATGAAGATTTATTTCTCCAAGAAAAACCATATTTCCCGAGGGCATCGCCCGAGGAAAATTTGTTTTCTGGGGTAATAAATCTTCATATTCCTTTAACATTAATGCAAAAAACGTTTTATTATACCGAACATCATATGATTATATGGTTGACTTTTCAAAGGCAATAACGTCGTGATTGTTTGATTTCCTCTGTTACTGTCTCCCTTTTCTGTCATAATTTCGAATCATAGAGAGTTAAGTTGGTCTTGTGATATATAATCATAACGATTAAATATTTTTTTACTTAATCATGCTTGTCTACATCATATGCTAATATCGGCTTTTTCATTCCTATGAAATCGCCCTGTCACCTGACTTTCTAGACCGATTTAATATAATAGAATAATCATATTGAGGTATTACATGTATAATATCTGCTGCTGCATCTCTGTTTCTTACTGGCCTGTTCTTTCGCTTTCAACTGTGTCTACTAAAGCGTCGGAAATGGGCGGTATATATACCCTTTCTGACTCGCACGAGCATTCGTACCATGGAAAGCATGATCGCAAGTCCAATCGCATTGGCGTACGTTCAATAGTCCGATCACCTGAGGCCTGTTCAACAGAGCGGGTGCTCGCGAGCGCTCGCCAAAATTCCCTATACCTGCAACACAAATTTTGGCGAGCGCTCGCGGGCGCTCACTCTGCTGAACACGCCTCTGGTCTCTCGCGCGATCCTATCGCATTATCTTTCAACAGTCGCTTTCATTGTACAACAGTCGTATATAGACGCAAGATATATCGCAAGATTTAATGCGTTTACATCACATAACGCTCGCTTAGATCGTACGACTTTTTTTCAAATGCGATTTTTTCGGCAACAGTTTACGATTGACATCTAATTTTATCGGTCACACGAATATTCAGTCGCTTCTGCTCGTGCGCAAATTGTGTTAGGGGCTTAAGATAAGATTTAGTCAACTGCGTTACGCTCATAAAGTTTTGTGAACCAGCTATGACAAATCTTAGGAACTTCCTAAGTTATAACTTACAATGTAGGCATATCTTATCTTAGGAAACATCTTAGGAAGCCGTTGTGAAACGGGCCTCAGGTGCCAAGGAGGAGTGAGTCTCCTCTGCTATCATGTAGCTATCATCTCTATCATGTAGCTAATTTACAAAACTTTCTTACTGTAAAACTATTTTTGACATATCTTAAGAGCCATGTTATTGCATTCATTACAAATTAGTAAGATTCAACGCCCGCCTATTTTTTCATAGGTATATAGTGCAGTTTATTATTTAATTTTTGATAGGAGGTTAATTTTTATTCTAAAATGAATATTTGCAGGCAATATGCTAAATCTTAATGTATACATACACATTTCATATACTTAGTAATGATTGGTACATAGTTTTATCAAAGTGTCCTTTCTGATTTTGTTGATAAATTTGCAGCTGCATTTGTATGTACACATAAAGAAATCTATTACTCAGGTTAGGAATATGTCCTACAGACCTTTTTGTTTCAACAACAGTAAAGTATGACACCACCTTCCCCCCCCCCCCCCAAGTTAAATTAATAACCTAGACGACTACCATCTACCATTCTGATGAAGGATCTACGATGGGAACAAATATATTATATCTAATTATAAAGATATATGATAGTGTTCAAATTTGATATAAACATACAATAAATGAACACAACCATGGGTTGCATAAATCCTGATGCTTAAGAAAAAAAAACCCAACAATCCTTAAGGTGGGTAAAAATAACTCTTGAAATGCACATGTGGTTGCTGTTGTGAAGACTAAAAGATGGGTACAATCATATACATGTATATCCTTTTCTTAATGTATAGGGATAACATCATTTTTAAATCTAAATTTCAATTACCATCTTACAGTACACAGAACATCATTGAAACTCTGCATTTACATATAGATTTTGCATATCTAATTAATTATTATCTGATTTTTCTTTGGATTTTCAATCTTATCAATTAAAGATAACAGATTCTCAATTCAATAGAATAAAACAAACATGCACAATCACATCATGATAAAGTCAATGGAATCCAAGGCTGTGACAGAGCTTAAATTAAATTCAAAACAATTCCCTTTAGGTGCCCCTTGTTTATACATCTACAATGTATTGCACTTTTAAATATTAGCCTGCATGTATAATTTTTAACTTGGAATGTTTATATGAATATTAATCTTATATGTATTCTCATTTATTTTCAATTGATGGGAAAAAACCCTAACATGTGTAAGAGAGAGAGAGCGAGAGAGTCTCAGATTCATATGAAAACAGTTTTCATTTACCAGCACATGCATTTGTATGATTAGTGGAGTTCAGTCCTACTTTATAACCCAAATGAAGTTACCTAATTTGATTAAACAGCATTGAATAGATTGCAGTTTCGTTAGATCTTGCTAAATTTTGTGAAGTCACTGCATGACATTAAAGTATATGAGAGAAAAGAATTAAATGCAAAATGAGATGTTTACATAATGATCTGCATGAAGACTTCTGAGATTTTGAATTCCATTCAGTTACTTAGAAATTCAGTTATTATCCAAGTCTAATTAAAAGTGAAGTGGGATTAATTTAGTGACCCTTAATCCCAGAATCAATTCTTATACACCCTTGATTTTAGATCCAGGGGTACATATCCCATACAAATTTGATTGGATATGCATGATTCATTACACCGTAAGTAAAAGATATAATGTATTTGTTAAAACTGTCATATTGAGAGACACCCAGCCATATTGATCAATGGAATTAGTTATCTGAATTTGTGTGGGACTATGAAAGGCTGGTTTTCAAGTAACAAGGGAACTGGATCTGAGCAATACATGATGTTGATTTTCTTAGATGTCAAGACTTTCAACTTTGGTGTACATGAGTATCCATGAACTCATTGTGTTAGAATATCATACCCACTGTTATTATATTACCATAAAATCAGTTCAAAATAGATATCTTGCAAGCAAAATTTAATTGTTAGTACATATGTACAGGAATTATAAAAAAGAGATGACTCAGGCATGTACACCATGTGATACAGTTTAATAATAAAGAATGGAAATTAAAAATTAAAGGAACACAATATAAAGTCTATTTATATCTGTTTAATGTCTAGCGACATTATGAATTGTGATCAGGTTTATATTATGTAAAATTAATTCCTTATATGTCTAAAACAATGACCAACAATACTGATTTTATAATTACACTGTTACAGAACAAAAAATAAGGCGGTATTAGTTGGCAATCAGACTTCATAACAGAAAAATCAGCATCATAATGGGACTACATATATTAATTTGGTTTGAACATATTTGAAATCATTGCATAAACATAATATATATAAATAGTTCAAACACAAGTTCTAGCAACTAACGAGGTTCTTACCAAGTACATGTATAACAATTTACAACTGTGTAGAAGTTTAGAATGGAAAAAACATAGAAATGGATATTACAAAAATGGTTAAACTATTGAACGAACATGTATTTATAAACAGTTATTAATTTGTTAGATATGAACGATGATTTCTTTGAGAGCTTAATTGTTGGAATTAAGAGCCCACTGTACTCATTATAAAGTAGTTGTCACAGTAACCTGTATGTCTTAAAGGTTTAATTCAGTGATGCATGTATATTATCATTAATATAATTGCAGTGTCTGGTGGATGATAAATACTGTGAATGCGAATACATGTATATTTTTATGATCAAAATATGAAGATAATTAGGCAGTACTATAACACCATAAACAGTCAATCTAACCATGCATGCTGCAGCTGGCACATGCACTTCATATAGGTTTAGGTCAAAGCTATTTTTATTTCAGGTCATATTAAAAGATGCACATTTAAAGATGTCAACAAATTGCCAATTTTTGCAACAGGTAATTGCATCTACTATAGCTAGAAGTTGTCCTTGCTGCTTGAATTTTAGTTCAATAGATCTCTGTAATACATTGGAGTTTGTTTTCCTCAAGCCAGCAGAGTCAACTATTTATAAAATTGATGAATTTTGCTGTAAATTTGCAAATTTTTTCACTGTCATTGGTATTGTGATATTATATAATTTCATATTTAAAATGCATCATATTAAAGACACATAAACAATTTATGCCTGCAAACAAATAATGTAGGTTGAAAAACAATTTAGATCTTTACTAGAAATCATAAAATTGTAATTGTCTGTTATTTTATCATTTTCATTCCAGAGAGAGAGAGAGAGAGAGAGAGAGAGAGAGAGAGAGAGAGAGCACATGCATAACATTGACCTAAAAGAATTAATAAAAAGATAGTGAGATCAACAGGTTTACTGATAATTAATAATTAGTGTATATTTTGACCCATTTATTCTTCCCATGTACATGACATTGTACATATAAACTTATGTTTCATCAGTTATGTTGCTTGTTCTGGGTGAAATATGAGATAACATCTTTAACCTAAATTGCTAATTCAGTGTGAATGGCATAATTTTTTTATTCGGGTGTTTAATAATGAAATATTATGATTTGATTACTCAGAAAGAACTGTGATGATCCATGGGTAGTTTCTAATGTTGTGTGAGAAATAAATTGTATTAATTTAGTAAACTTTAAAGCATGCAATTACATGTATGATTAAATGCTTTAATTTATTTTAATTTTTTTTTTATCAAAATATATAAATTAACAAAATTAACTTAACAAAAAGTACATTTTAATAATTTAAAGCCAAAGTAAATCTCTTTCCATCTTTTATCATATATTCAATAGGATCAATGAATGTTTTCTTTGAACTTGCATTCTATTGTCAGTAGAACTATATTTTTATTGCTGTATTAACATTAAATTTGGGTTTTTTTTCTTGGGAGGGGGGGGGGCATAAACTCATTTCTTGTGTCTGGTGAAACTAGCCTAGTTCATGAATTTAATCACATTGGAATGTTGTGCTAAAACTGAGTCAGACTAGAAATATGATACTCTGCTGAAACACACATGTGGCAATTATCGAGCCAGGGACAGAGAAAAAGTAAAGAATGGGGGCCCAAGAGAGGATGATGAAAAAATAAGACACATGAAAAAAAAATTAATAAAAAACTTAAACAGATTTTCATTGTGTGAAATGACCAAGACAGTGGAATGCTGTTAGCAATAGTTTCAAATAGATAATCATACTGGATAATAACTAAGTCCTGTAATTTATTTAGCTTGATTTTAACCATAATAAATGTACATTTTATCGTCATCCTTGATCATCTTAAAGATTAACATTAATCATTAATATTGAATAAAAATGTTTTATATATAACCTGCCTGATATTTGTGCATGCTAAGCTGCAGTATTATAGATTATCAGGCCATCTGGAAATATAAGAAATAAAAATTGTTCAATTTATCATCATATAAAACATTAAGACAATGTCATATATTTGAAATAAAAATATCAGAGAGAGAAATGGATTATACTCAGATCATATCAGACAGATCAAATTGATTAAAGACAGATGGAGCTTTTATACACAGGCATCAGTAACATGCAGAGAGAGAGAGAGAGAGAGAGAGAGAGAGAGAGAGAGAGAGAGAGAGAGAACAGAGAGAGGGAGAAACAGACAGACAGAGAGAAAGACAGAGAGGGAGAGGGAGAGTCTGAGTTAGAGAAAGACAGATATATGCAGAGGTATTTAGGAATAAACATGCAGAGAGAGAGAGAGAGAGAGAGAGAGAGAGAGAGAGAGAGAGACTGTAAAAGTGAGAGTGTCAAAGACAGAGAGACAAACAGATAGAGCATACAGACAGATGCAGTCAGAAAGCAGAAGGGAAGGGGGAAATACACACATGTTTAATAGAACAATAGGCTGAAAAAATAACAAGAAATGTTTAGTAATAAATAAACATGTACAACACAGAGAAACAATTTCATGTTGACATGAAGGGGGACAGGTTGAGGGTTGACAGTTTACACTTTCCATGAAATATTCTATTGATCTATCTACTGAGGGACAGGTTGAGGGTTGACAACCTGTTATGGAAAGTGTCTACTGTCAACAGTCAACCTGTTTCTCAGTTGACAGTAGACACTTTCCATAGCATAATTTACTGTCGATCGGGGAACTCATCATTTAAACCTTTGGGTACCCAGTCTGTGTAATGGTGCTTATATCTTTAGTAGCTTTCCACACAATGTGAAATGTAAATATCTACATTTACAAATTGCTTCCTTTAGTTATATGAACTAATCAATTCTGTGTAAACTTTTTCATGATAATTGCACATGCTTATCATTTGACAATTGCATAAATTTGTTAACAAAAAACATCATTTTAATGATTTGGTATTATCAAACATATATATACAATGTAAGCAATGTTAAGTAATTCACCAGGATATAAATTTGGATGGTACTTGATCAAATCTTCTGAGAAGCCCTCCTAGCTTTACAGGATTTGATCATGTGACCAACCAAGTTCATATCCCAATGAACTTTTTAAATTGCCATTTATTTCTTAAACATACATGCACATACAGAGAGAGAGAGAGAGAGAAAGAGAGAGAGAGAAGATATAAATGGCAAGTAAAAGATATAAGTAGACAAGAAAAAGGAGCAAGAGAAAGAGAGAGAAGGAGAAGGAGAGACAAACAGATGGATGAATAGATGGACATGCAGTTGCAAAGAGGTAACAAATAAAGAGACATTAAGAGACAAACATGTAGAGAGAGAGAGAGAGAGAGAGAGAGAGAGAGAGAGAGAGCAAGGCATACCAAGACAGAGAAAAGAAGAGGAAAGAAAGAAATGTGATAGGAATAAGTGTAAACATGAACAAAAACAGCATTTATTTTAATAAAGACAGTCAGACATTCAGACTTAGAGAGAAAAAAATTAAGAGAGAGAGAGAGAGAGATACAGTGCGTTTGTGTGTGTATGTATGTGTGTGAGAGAGATAGTCTCAGAGAGAGAGAGAGAGAGAGAGAGAGAGAGAGAGAGAGAGAGAGAGATGGGTAGCAAGTAAAAGATATAAGTAGACAAGAAAAGAGAGTGAGAGAAAGAGGGGATGATGGATGGATGGACAGATGAATAGACAGACATGCAGATGATACTTTACAACACAAACATGCAGAGAGAGCTATAGAGAGAGAGAGAGAGAGAGAGAGAGAGAGATGGGTAGCAAGTAAAAGATATAAGTAGACAAGAAAAGAGTGAGAGAAAGAGGGGGATGACGGATGGATGGACAGATGAATAGACAGACATGCAGATGACACTTTACAACACAAACATGCAGAGAGAGAGAGAGAGAGAGAGAGAGAGAGAGAGAGGATATATACATACTAGTACATAGCATGAAATATTATTCGTCTATATACCTGCGGATTATTTTACATGGATTTTTTTTATTAAGAGAAAATTTTAAAATGGAGCAGGCGGAGCCTGTGGTTAATAAAAAATACATAAACCGAGAATCTGTAAAAATTCACTCCTCAAAAACAAATATATAAAATAATGTTTAAGCATTAAGCAAAAAGACAGACTAAAAATGAGAGAGAGAGAGAGAGAGAGAGAGAGAGATATGTAATGTGATTTCTTTAAAATTACTTTTTATAATGTTTGGTCAAATGCTACATAGTGATAACGACTGAATTAATGACTGGGGTAATTAAATCGGGCTCGTAATGGTAAATGGAATTTCGGAACTTTTTTAAAAAAAACCCGTAGGTTTCCGAATGTACATGGCGGGGAAGCTGAACATATTTCATCGCTTCGACAAACAGGCTCAAGGTGACCCTTGGAAGGTAGGGAGTATTTCCTGTACTAATACTGATATTGTGCAATAGTATTATTTATTTTGGTTAGGCTTGATTAAACAGGTTTCTTTTTTCGACCGAATTTTGCATATTCAAGTTGATTCTAGGCTAAACGTGTCATATGACGTCACAAATTGATAGCATGCAATGGCTGTCGCCATCCCAGTCGTCCTTTTATTTTAATGTGTGATGGATTGCTCATTACGAATCGCGTATTACGAACATCACAAAATTATTTGTGATTTTTTGAGTGCAAGATGTGGAAGGGTGTATCATACATTTTTATGTATGCTGATATGTTATGACATAACCTGTTAACCTTTCAAAGCTGCTATGTAGGAGAATCTCCCCCTTACCAACTTGGCTAAGGGGGAGATTTTGCGTAAACGACGTTTTTTTTACGTGTAATGCAAATATATATTAATAATACAGTTAGACACCTTATTTTACCATTATAATTAATGCATTTGCAATCATTTTAAATTTTATTATTTCTATGACTACCAGTGTGCAATTATAACTTGTGTTGTGTTCAGAAAACTATTAATTTGTTTGCATGGTACAATACAAGAAGTCAATAGTGCCACCTTTTATATTAAGTCTTCTTATTGTTGAGTATTGAACCATCACTGCATGCTGACATCTAGGGTAAACACAGAAAATTTATTTTGCGTATTTTGAATATGCAGTGAAACCCAGTTAAGAAAATACCAGTAAATAATATTCATTAAAATTATTTTTTGCCTTATATATAGGAAAGATTTTTAATTCACAAAACAACATGTATTTCTCCAGCGTCATTTAAAAATGATCTCTGTTGTAATGTTCATAGCATCCCTGTAAATCATAGTACCGGTACTATAAACTTTAAAAACTCTTGTGAAATGCTTTTACACTTTTTCCTCGAGCTTCACTTTTATCGGTAGCTTGTATAAACACTCAGTGTTCCAAACTCACTTTGAGTTTTACCGACGGTGCTGACCAGACAGAATTAGTCACGACTCACTGCACGTGGCTTGGGTGCTTTACCTGTGCACCTGTTAAGTGACACCACTGGCTGTGTATTGTTTTCTTTGGTGTTACAGAGTAAAATCAAGATGTTTTAAGCTTTCACTTATTTTTTTTATAAGGCCTATGCATAACTAAATACGTAACTGATTTAAGTCAAAACCGGAAGTAATTGTAAAAAGTTAACTGGACTATAACATGTCATACCATGATCACGGTAGACAGTACTTGGATGGATTTTGATATATTCAAGCTACACAGCAGCTTTTATTAAGCTCAAAATCAGAGAAAAACCCACAATGGTTGATGAAATTTGCATGTAAAGATTCAGAATTAGGAGGGGGGGGGGGGGGTATGGGGAAGACAAATACGATTGTGGGAGAAATTTGTCTCCCGCGTGGGAGATAGGTTGGATGCGGGGGATCTTAGTTTTTTAGGCTGTTTTGCGGGATTCTCCCGCGCAATGCGGGAGGGTTAACAGGTATGTTATGATGAGGTTGATTATTGTACACAAACAAAGCCAAGTTATAATTATTTGAGATTTTTGTGTTACTTCACAAGCCAAGAATTTGAGTTTCAAAACAAAGGTCAATGAATAAGCTCAGAATGAACAACTTTGTATTGCCAATATACCTATGATAACTTTCATTGCAAATGTTTATAAGTTTGATCTTGAAGGGATGATAAGAATATTAATAATTTGAGTTGTGATTTTATTGACATGATTAGATTGACTTCAACACTTGAAGCACCGATCAAGCAGTCGTACTCTTTTTTTTTTAGTCCCAATAATTGGTAGCCTTTAGAATCCATTCTTATATCTTGAAATGTTGAGACTCAAGTTCATTAAATCTTAGACTACATTATATTAAATGCTCATATCATAATCACTGTAAACTGTGAAGTCTAAAAGTATTAGTCATGACTAAACCACTTTTTATCGTGGGCGCTTAATATGTGCCGTATTAATTTAATATATGCTCTATGTAATGCCATATCGTTTCATCTTTATATGTATTGCTTTTAGGTCATCTGAGTCACTCAGATGGCCTACTGCAATTGGTCTTCGCCCATGGATGTACGTTGTGCGTTTACAATTTAACATTTTTAAATTCTTGTTGATAACTTCAGGGCCATTTGTTACCACTTTGAATTAAAGTATCTCTAGGATAAGAGGATTCTAAATTGTGAAAATGACAACCACCAGGGGGTCATTGTCAGAGCCATGCAGATATGCCAAAAAAAATTCAAATACTCAAAACTATTCACACATGTTGGAAAAAAACCCAAACTTTTGGTTATAATGTCCATTCATGAAGCTCACCTAAAATGTGAAATTCATTCAGACCACTAGATCAGGGTCATGCAATGGTCTTAAGTTGCAGGGGACTGTTTTTTTGACAACAATTCAGTGTAGCAAGGGATGTGTCGTCGGAACTGTGTAACAGGGTTTGAAATTAACAGTCGCCCACTCGCCATTTGCAACTAAGTTTTCGTGTGGGCGATTTGAAAATGCAATTCCAGGGGCCCACATGGCGATTAAACAATTCCTGATGCCAACACATTTTTTTTTCCAAATTTGTGCAAATGTTTGTATTTAGGTTGATCACTCAGACGCTTATCTTTATCTATCCTCACTGTAAAGCCTAAACGTCTTGATGATCAAGACTACTGAAGGTCATTATCAGTCAAGTGTAGTGTAGATACAAAGTTGTGAAAATTATGACTTCTGAGGGTAGGGTGGGGCCACAATGGGGGGTCGAAGTTTAACATAGGAATATATAGAGTAAATCTTTAAAAATCTTCTTCTCAGAAACTAATCAGCCAGCAAAGCTGAAACTTGTGTGGAAGCATCCTCAGGTAGTGTAGATACAAAGTATGTATTATGTATTATTGTACATTGTCTAGATAGTTTGTATTATGACTCCATTAAGCTGATTTTATCATACCTATTGTTTCTCAGGTGAACGATGTGGCCCATGGGCCTCTTGTTTGGAACAGGTCACATGTTTAATAGATAATAGTACTATTTCAGACTTGCATAGTTTATTAAACTGTAATATGAATGAATCACAGAGGAAGCTTCAGATGCAGAGCTTGATCTCCATTATCAAGGATGCTAAAAAATATATCTTATTATAGGTCCTAACTTCACCAAACTTGAATGGTGATACAGATGCACCTGACAGGCATGGATGTTGAATCTGAGCCATAGGTTGCAGATGCTGGAGCAGGTTAAGGTTTTAATTGCTAGTGCCCTCTGATGATGATATCTTAGTTATTACTGGTCTGAACTTCACCAAACTTGCATGGAGATGCGTCTTATGTATACTGATGCACCTGACAGGCTGAATGCTGAATCTGAGCCATAGGTTTCGGATGCTGGTTGAGGTTTAGTTTTTTTGGAACAGGTCACATGTTTTATAGATGATAGCTTGCATAGTTGATTTAACTATATTATAAATGAAACACAGAGGTTGCTTCAGATGCAGAGCCTGATCTCCATTATCAAGGATGTTAAAGAAATCTCCTTCCTCACTCAAACCTGCTCGATAGATAGATGTGTTTGTTGATAAATGATATCACATGACTCCTATGATATAGTATTGTATGGTATGAAACAATATTGTTTAATATGATACAATATAATTTCATAATATGTAATATTATAAAAAGTTATAAAATACGATATGATATTGTATCAATTTTTTTGATATTTTATGTTATGATATTGTAACATGATATCGTTATGTATAGTATTGTATATTATGATACAATATTGTATAATATTATATTGTATTATTAATTTATTATTTTATCACATGATACTATTACATAAGATATTGGGGGATCGAAGTTTGAAGTTTTACATAGGAATATATAGAGTTAATCTTTAAAAATCTTCTTCTCAGAAACTAATCAGCCAGGAAAGCTGAAACATGTGTGGAAGCATCCTCAGGTAGTGTAGATTCAAAGCTGTGAAAATCATGACCTCTGGGGGTAGGGTGGGGCCACAATGGGGGGAGGGTCAAAGTTTTACATAGGAATATATAGAGTAAATCTTTAAAAATCTTCTTCTCAGAAACTAATCAGCCAGGAAAGCTGAAACATGTGTGGAAGCATCCTCAGGTAGTGTAGATTCAAAGTTGTGAAAATGATAATCCCTGGGGGTATGGTGGGGCCACATGGGGGGGGGGGTATTAAAGTTTTACATAGGAATATATAGAGTAAATCTTTAAAAATCTTTTGCTCAGAAACTAATCAGTCACTGAGTCAGATGATTCTTTATAATTGTTAAGACTTTGGCTCCAGGACAATTCATAGTTCCAACTCGCCTCCCGAAGCCCCGCCCACCTTAGTAACTGTTACTAAATCCCACATAATGGCGATGCCGGGTACATCAGCGAATGTCGCGACTGACAGCCTTAAGTCTATTCCAGACGATTTTTGTGTGAAATATTTGCCAAATAGCTCAAATTTGTCGGAAAAAGCCTTGCAAAAGGGTTTAAATTACTTTACGCAAGGGTACATTCATGATATTAAGATTTTTAACTCCGATGAGTCCGTGCAAGCTGCAGCACGATGCTGGAGATCAATGCGGAAAAATTAATCCCCGCATCGACTTCATTTGGAAATCAAAAATGATTCAATCAATGAGTCGCATTGTTCCTGTAAAGTTGGGTATGTGTTCAATAAATATTACAAGTAACACTCACTTTTTACGTATTTCACAAGGAAATGGTGCAAATGAAATGGCGGTTGTGTATTGAAAAAAAACGTAAACATTACTGTAGTGACGTAAATCTTTTGCGACAGATGTTGCATGCGTTATGAATGAAAATTTCATTAAATGTAAAACCGCATAATAAAGTAAATATATTACCGAATTTATTGTGATAAGGCCATGATTTTAAACAGAAACAGTTGACTAATCCAGTTTTTTTAACTGTTGCCAAAGCATTTTTTGTAGACAAATCATGCATAATTTTTTTTATAGACATTGACAATGATTCATGCTCGTCTGATATATTTTCTTACAGCTTAAATGGTCACTGCTCTCATATAGTTGGCCTCATTAAAAGTTTGCAGGGATTCAAACTTCATAACTTTTCCAATGTACCCGAACAGCAAAGCTGTACAAGTATACCACAGCAGTGGCATGTGCCCAGAGGTTCTAAAATTAAGCCTGTTCCAATCAACCATTTAGTGGTGGCAAGGCCAACAGAATCCCAAAAACGAAAACCTGTCACATGCCAGATTGACTTAGATTAAGAGTATGTGAAATCCTAGATAATTTTTTTTTCTTTTCTTGGCCATTGCATTTTACACTTGTTTACCTGTAGATGCAATATTCAAGATATTGTAAAACAATATATATATACATATTAAGTTAAATGATAAGTTTTCATTATAAGATAAATAAAAACAAATCTCGATTCATTTATTATATTTTAATAATAGACTTCCCAAAGTGTCCACAACTGACATAATGCAGCTGAAAATGTTAAGGGAACCCCTATAGAGTATACAATATCAGCAGGTCACCCACTTGTAAACACCCCCCTTGGTGATGTGCAGATAGGCTCAATATTGTCATATCAGGTACAAAAATTATTACATAAACATATACATGTATTGAAAGATTACACAGATTACAGAATTTGGGACATCACATGTACAAGACTATCAATATCATGTTATTATACATAATTATATTTATAAGCTACCCAAGACTTCTTCTCATTGGCTAAAACTGCTCTTAATACATATGAAGCATTCAGTTTCTTCAACAATTCTAACAGAAAGTGTCACAATTTTATTTTTTTCTGTAAAGATTTAAATAAATAAATAATGTTATATACTACAATTTTTACTGTCTGTGACAAACACATCATGGAATAAAGTCAAGTGACAACATACAGACCAAATTTTGTTAATGTTTTTAAATAATGATGTAGGAATGCGAACAGAAAGCATTTTGTAAGTTTTAACCTTTGCGATAAGTCTTTCAATGTGCACACGATGTTTTGCAATCTTCTCAGTAAGCAGAGTGTCTGAGACTGACATCTGGGATGTAGATGAAGCCATTGGTGGAATATTCAATACCAAATTTAAATTACTTAATTCCTCTCTAATAGTAAACCCTTTATCAGCCATAATAGCATCCCCATCTTTTACGTAACCTTCTAATTTAAGTGATTCAAGAACATTGTAAAATCCAGACTGTTCACAAATTTGTTTATCTGATATACATCCTGTAAACAATTCAGATGCAAAAATCACTGAACCATTTGGATAACAACCAATTAAAGCTTTCAAAGTAGTACTAGATTTATAATCACTGTAAAGCTGACTTTGCAAACCAAGTGCACATGGTGATTGTGTTCTAAATTCAGTACCATCAATTATTACCAAAGTAGTAGGGTAATCATTTTGGAAATCTTTAGGCATGTTATTAATAATTACATCACGATGAGGCCAAATACAAAGTTGACCCAACTTATAATACATCAATGAAATCCAAGTATTAAATACAATTCCAGATGACTGAAGTGATAGTTTAAACCTAACTGACAAATCTTTCAAACCAAAGTTATGTCTCAGTCTATACATAAAGTTAAAAAGAGTCCATCTTGCAGTGACAACATACTAATGTCTTTTCGACCTTTTTCATAATTTACTGATGATCCATCGGAGACTAAAAATGCCAAAAGACCAGCAAATCTTATATATACAATGCCAGTGTAATATTTGAACAAATTTTTCAATTTTCCCTCTCTTCTTATCACTTCGTCGACTCCAAACGATGGCTTTTGATCGTCAGATGATAGTTTGTCTTTAAGTTCCTTTATTTCCTCTTTCAGAGTGCAGATTGTAGCTTCGTACTGCTTCTCTTTTTCTCTTGACACGTGTAGCTCAGTGGCCATTGCAAACATCTCAAATGGAGAAATCCCTAAAAAAATAAAAGATTAATTTCAATCTGATACTTACTTACACTTATTTCAGTTTTATACATTGTGGAGTTTTTTTCAGACAAATAACATTAAGGAGGTTGAGCCACCCATGTCAGATAGTTGTGGCAATACTGAAGTATTCCACCCAGCCCCTGTACCATTGCCACAAGAGTATATGGATTTGAATATGAAATACAAAGATTGTGATCCCATTAAAATTGAATTGCATACAAATTTGAACAAAGTGATTCAGCACAATGGTACAATGAAAGAAAGAATCGTTTGACTGCATCTAATTTTGGGAAAATTTTGCAAAGAAAGTCGACCCCTAATGAAAAGTTTCTGGGAAGCATATTTAACATTAAAAAGATTTCCGCTCCTTCCTTAGAATATGGTAAAACCCACGAAAAGGATGCAAAGTCTAAATACTTAAAAGACTTTCCAGCTAGGCACATCCACACCTGTGGGCTAGTTATTAACAAGGAGTTTGCCTTTTTGGGGGCAACTCCCGATGGTAAGGTGTGCGACAATGGTCACTGTGGTCTTATTGAAATAAAATGTCCATATTCTGCTAGGAATATGACAATTGCGGAAGCATGCGAGAATTTGAGAGATTTCTTTTTGTGTAAAAACAATGAAATCACATTGAAAAAAAATCATGCACATTATGCACAAATTCAGGGCCAACTCATGATCACAGGTTGTGCATTTTGTGATTTTGTTGTTTTCACACAGAAAGATATCTTTGTGGAGAGAATACAGCCCGACCTTCCGTTTATGACCACTATGTTGGAAAAATTGTGTGTTTTTTTCAAAACCTATGCAAAGCCGTTTCTTGCTAAACAAACAGTACAAACTTAAGTTACAGTACAGGCAACGCGGATCCCGTGTTTCCCGCGCCCCGTCACGGTATAAACACATCGAGGTGATCGGCCAGGTGAGACAGGTATACCGCGTTCCCATCACGGTAAACTCATCATCTACCTGTCCCCGCCACGGTAAAATTATCGATGGAAAAATATCGTATACAAGCGGGAGTTATCTCCCCGAATGACAAATAAATTGCATGTTTCTTTATATTTAATGACGATATTTAACCAGATTTTGACAGAGATTATAATCGAAATACTTGGAGTCTTTTTAACTATTTTTTTTTATTTCATAGCTATTAAATAAATTATAAACGTATTTAATTTAATACTTGTGCAGCAATTGCAAATAAAATATTTTCGAATCCATTATCATATTTTAAAAAGGTCGTTAAATTAAATATTATCATGAAATGATTTTAATTGCCAATGAAATTATAAATGTGTACGCAGTGTGATTGTGTTTTCTTAACAATTAATTGGTCCACCTACATTTGCATTGTTTGTTGTTGAAGTCCATGCGTGTCATTTAATGATGAGCAAGTGATTAAAAATTAGGGCTTCCTATAAAATTACCAACCCGGTATTTTTAGCATGTTCCGTTCATTTCTTACAAGGTCTTCTACGTGTAAAGAACATTTTTTGTGAATTCACGTTTTAGTGAATTTGTGTTGCGTTACTTTAGGTACATGTATGGCTCGTCGTTTGTCATTGCGCGAGGATTCCCACTTTCTAGTGCGTTACGTTTGCGACGACAATCTTTAAGTGCGAAGCCGTTAGTTCTTCAAGACTCAGTCTGACTTGAATATTCAGTGTGGAAATGAGTATGACGTTCAGTGGGGCCGGTCTGAGGAAGTCGATCGAGCTGTGGTCCTGCATGCTGGATGTGAGCAGGACATGAGGGCCAAGCTGCGAGAGATGGAAGATACCGAGTGTCTACCAGCCTCTCCTTTCTCATCAACTTCTTTGCCACCTTCGAATACGCCCCATTGTAATGCGAAAAATCAAATAAACGTGTGTCTCTCAACTAAACTATTACAAATAGAGAGTAAGGAGCCTTGAAGATACCCAGAGTTGCATAAAATTATGTAATCGAAAGATATTGTGGGTATCCCATGTCATGGTGTCATGATGGTGTACCAGCTACCCGCCATGACGGAGGTTAGCGTTCGCTCGCGACCGAGCCCTTCTCTCCCTCTCTCTCTCTCTCTCTCTCTTAACAGAATAACTAGATAATTTTTTTTGAGAAGGAAATGTTGTTAAACCGTTCTTATGTTCTTACACATTTCAAAGAAATTAAGAACATGTTTTGAAAGTTTTGCTGTTGATATTTCATGTCGATAAAAAAACATTTAAACATTTCAGTAAATGTATTGATGTCATTTTATGTGTGCATGTACATGAAATCTTATTGAAAGCTACTACAAATATGTAAACCCGTTTCCCCCCCCCCCCCCCCCCCCACACACCGCTTTATGACTGTCAAAGTTAACTTTAGTCCCAATTGTTTTACACAAAGGTGTGAAACCGTCGCACTGACAGGAAATCACTCTACGCTTGAACGCACATAATACACAGGAATGAGGCAGGTAGATAATCTGTGTAACGATTGACAAAGAAGAATTCTACATCAAACAATTTTACTAATAGTTATATCAAATAATTGATTCATTTTACTGCGTTCTTTAACCGCTAAACGTGTTGAAGATGTTCCTTCCCGCAAAAAACCTCCATTATAAACTAAACAAGAGATAGAGAAAAAACACAACGAATTAAACTTTCCAAACACAGTATATCATGCATCACGAACATTGTAAAGAAACTTAACTGTTAAACATACTTCTTATTTTCTTTATTAAAAATAAAACTAATAGAACAAAACTTTATCATGGAGGAAACACGTGGTAGAGCTAGCGGGCTGATTTGATTGACAGGTGCAGCACGTGGACTCAAATCTGAAATTGCATGATGGATTCAATCACAGTGTACCATATTCTTTTATGAATACTAATTTTATGAATATTTAGTATTGGATATTAGTATATTTCACATAAGTGTACGTTAAATTACGCCTAAACGTCTATCTCTCTCTCTCTCTCTCTCTCTCTCTCTCTCTCTCTCCTGCAAGGTGTTGTGCGATTAGACGAAGCCGTACGCGATATAGACTTTTTCTTCTGTCGTAAATAGGTGTGAAAACCCTCAAGGGCATGTGGTTTTTACCCTGAGTTTGTTAATCACTACATGTATACACAGAAAATGATCGTGACTTAAATTTTATCTGTATACACAGGAAACGCATACTGATAACACGTTATGATTCAAGGTGCTTTAACGCAGCACCAAGTTTATATATGAATGATAATTTTATTATTGAATGGAAAAATAGATTTGTTAGTTGATTCCCGACATTTGTTCATTTCTCAATTTAAAACATACACATATATTGACAGTTTACGGCGCTATGCGTGTCATCTTATAAAATGAGAAGATGAAATTGCTCTGCATTGATACGAGTTCATCTAATGAAAATATTGAATTTAAAGATTGTTATAAAAACAGGATTATCAACTAATAGAAATAATAACTGAAATAAGCACGTCAAATACAAAGATATGTGTTCTTATTTACACATCACAAAATTTAACAGCGTAATAATCATGTTATGTTGTAATTCGAATGTAGTTTCCGATTTCATGAAATTCTATTTCATAAATATAATTTATTAAATTTATAATAATATGGACCACAATTTATTTACAATGCAGCTGTTATGCTTAAATCTGAAGTCGCATATTTGACGTGGATTTACGCGACCCGCATTGCCCGTAATGTACAGTACAGGTAAAGTAACAACAAGCAGCAGCGGGAATAACGGTAAATCACACCGTCGCGGTGTCATCACGGTCGCAAACCATTCCCCGATCAAAAACCGCGATGGTGTATCGCGGGAACGATAAAAATACCGTGACGGTAACGCGGGCCAATACGGGATCCGCGTTGCCTGTACTGTAGGTAACTTAATTGAAATTTTTGAATGCTTACAAGGTTCTTCTGTTTGTATAGATATGTTGTTACCACTGCTGGTGTTGTTTGATGTTTCAGTTTCTGTTGTTGAGTTCACATCTTCTCCATGTTCTATATCTGTTGTACTATAAAAAATTAAAAAAAATAGGTAGTAAGAAAGATTCTGCTCTTGCCTTGTAATGCCCACAATCAACTAGTTGATTATAATGGCAAATGTAGTGTGCATGAAGTTACCAAAATTAAAAATTTTAAAGATTAAAATAATAATCATAAATTATGGTACATCACACTACATGTGGTGTTATTTGCAGCGACTATCTCTGATGGTATGTTTTTTCACCCTTTGATGGTACTAAGGAAATCACTTTAACAGTATGGTAGCTGGTACATACTTTATGGATGAATATGTTGTGATCGAAGTAATAATGGATTTAGTCGATTGCTGGTCATTACCTCCGAAAAACTCAAAATTGTCAATTTGTGGGTTTTTACCATAGAAGTTTTTTTTTCTTTGACACTGGGTTACTCTCGGTGAATGTGCTAGTCCGTTTGCGAAGTGGCCTGGTCGGTCGAACAGCTGATCCATCAGCTTGTAATGGGTCAGGAAATTCCACAATCGGTCCATTACCTCCCACGAAATGCTGTAAATAATTCAGTAATAATGACCTCAATGACAAACCATACGGTGTTTAAAAATGTATTACATAAGCGATAACAAGAGCAAAACACACATAAATATCAATTACCATCTCTTGCAATATGAATAAAATAGCCCAATTTTACAAACATGTGTAAAATCGATGCATTTCGAATTTGTACAGTATGCAGGTATGGTATATTCCTGAAGTTCTCGACCAAAAATTGTCGTGAATACAGCTATAGTAATTATAAGACTCAGTGTGCACAACAGTCATAAACATTAAATTATAACCAGCTGTACCTTTGAACAAACAGCTTTGTGTTTGTTTATTCTCTGAATGTTCAACTGTTCGTGTGGACGTCCGCAAGCTTTGATCCATCGAAGACATTTCTGGAGATTAGTTTTCGGTTTGGGGAACAAAATAAGCTTAACACCGTTCTGTAACCTCTCAGGATATCTCTCGTCAACATTACACGTTCCCCACGCACAACGCAATACCATTTTTTAACAAAAACTTAAACTTTCCACAACTTGTCCAAGATTTGTTTGTGGGACAACCTGGCGGCCGATCGAAGCGCTTCTCTGACTAATTATACGGAACATTCTGATTGGCTAATAAAATAGGTTTGATTGACGTGTCGGAACTATGAATTCTTCGGCCTCACAAGAAGGTTCAAAGTTTGATGTAGCTTTTTATCCCATATATAAACAATTGTTAAGGATCTTTTTGAGAACTGCAATACTCAACATGTGATATGACTATCAAATTATCCTGTTAGAAAAGGGACTAATGATTATAAACATAAGAATATCCAGGAGGAAAAATGGATTTTATTCATACAGGACCTACATGTATTATTGTACATTTAAAATGCACCAGTTAACCATTTTATGCATAAAAAATTAAAATGATCTCAAATCGTATCCAAGTCTCTTTAAAGTTTTTGAAACAAGTGACCTCTGATGATAATATCAAAGTTATTACTGGTTCTAATTTCACTAAACTTGCATGGATGATGCTTCTTACGATATTGATGCACCTGACAGTCTTGAATGCTGAATCTTAGCCATAGGTTTCAGATGCTGGATGATGTTTAGTTTTTAGCTCACCTGAGCTGAAAGCTCAAGTGAGCTTTTCTGATCACTTTTTGTCCGATGTCCGTCTGTCCATCCATCCGTCCGTCTGTCTGTAAACTTTCTACATTTTCGACTTCTCTCCAGAACCACTGGGCCAATTTCAATTCAACTTGACACAAAGCATCATTGAGTAAAACGGATTCAAGTTTTTATAAATGAAAGGCACAGTCTTTTTCAAGTGGAAATAATTAGGATTTATTGAAAAGAATCTGGGGGTATAAGCCAAGGCAAATGCCCTAGACCCTCTCGTACGTCTTATACGAATTTATAAACGTACGAGTTAACTAGGTGTTTAAACAGAGGACAGTATTGTCCAAATGAAAATGTCCAAAACTGCGAGAGATGATCAGTAATCGACATTTGGAAGACGTAAGTGCGTTTAAATTTTGTAGTATCTATATATATATATATACTTATATAATTTAAAACTGGCAAATTTGTAATGACAATAACTGACTCATTTACAGAGTTTAATTAAATGGTAATGTTGATTACTTTCTAATAATATTTTATTAACCGTATAATTTATCTCAGTGTAAATAATAAAAATAATGCAGTTGAAAAGGAATGATCTGCATCCCCGCATCAATTAACAGTATGTTTGAAGATATTTTAACCTAAATATATAAACAAAGCAAAGATCAGTTAATAATTTTATCATTCAGATTCATCAACGTATTCCCCTGCATCATCAACACTTGTTTCATACCCCCTGGTTTCAATTACATTACAGTTATGGCTATAGCAACCCAGGTACCAGATCACACTACAAATGTGAGAGCAACAACCCAAAGTTCTTGCTCCGCTCTTGCACTGGCAGTACCATGATGTCACGGCACAATCTGTGAACGTAATCCACAGTTTGTACAGGGTACTGCTCGAGTGTCTAGATTGAAGCCTACAGTGAATCAGGTCGGATTCCATTTGTGACACATCAATAGCGTACTGACCAGTCTCATCGACATGTTCTCTAATGTAAGAGTTTGCCTGGCAAATTTGATAGGTTCCAAAAGTTAATTGTCTAACATCTTCTTCCGACAGAGTGGGAAAGTTAACTGCAGCATCATGTGCATCAATTCTCTTCCAGGATTTAGAGTTAGCACGATATTTGTAATGTGGTTCCGTATCACAGAGATTTTTCAAGACATTTTCATTTTTCTTTGCCATCATTAACATTTGGAAACCATTACCAAGATCGTTTGGATTATCTGATTTTAAGGGTGGTCTGTATTTGTTGATCAAAGAACATACGATTCTAACATAGTCACCTATGGAAGGAATGTGCGAATTACACACCACATTGTCGAAAAATCGCCATTTTTTAAGTCGACCGTTTGCTGCCTCCACTACCCATCGGATTTTAGTAACCAATCGTGATGAATTTGCATCGGATGTAGAATGTTGTGTGCAGGACTTTGGTAAAAAGACTGGCATTTGTGTTTTGAACCCGCATTCATTTAGAAAATCAATGGAATCACGAAAACCTCTATCAATTACCAGAACATCGTTTTCATTGAGAAAATTCAAAATATTGCATCTATTTGTCTCCATTATATTTTTTATTATAGAAGCGTCATTGTTTCTACCATTTGCTAAGTAAGGCCCAAAAACTTCTAAAATGTATCCGGTTGTTGTTGTCACCAAAAATGGTTTCACCAAAGGCCGTCCTTTGTGCATAGAATAAGAAAGTCTTTGGAATTTATACATTGAACTTTTTTGTATGTATAGATACGTACTGTCTAGAACTAATATGACAGTGTCTGATATGGGATCTGAAAACAGTTGTTTTGATATATCTGTCGTATGATTATCTATGACATTTTGTCTAGTAATATGGTCAAAACCAAGGTTGTGTGGAACAAAATCTTTCATAATCGCTTTTCGAGCACTTTCAAACGATTTTGGCTGTTTGTCGCCTACATCGAAATCCACAAAGAGTAGCCAGCAACCCATTCGATAAACCGGACTTCAACTTGAAAAGAAGAATACCAACAGCGTTTCTAACTCTTCAATTTTGTGTATTTCTCATTGACGTTACATGTAAAACTAGATCGTCGAAATTGAGTTTGGAGATTCCCAGTAAAGAATTGTAATCTTCATCTTTGATAAGTTTATCAAAACTTAGGTTGTAAGTGTTACAAGAACCCATTGCTCTTAAGCGAACGTGTTCGAGTAAATCTTGTATTTCTTTAGATGACAGTGCAGAATTGTGTTTCTTATATTTATCAAAGTCAACATCTAAATGATCACTATTAAGCCGTTTTCCAAGTAAATGCTTGCGACAACATTTGCACCCAACTGGTACAAGCAATTGAAAGTGAATGAATGCATCCATTCGTGCCTCTTTTGGTACAACTACTATGTTATTTCTTTCGCAACAAAACACGCATTTGTTATGTGACTTTCCTGCCGATACAATGGGAAGTGAAATACATGGCGAGTTAGTTGTTGAATTTCCTTTAGCGCATACTGTACCTTTGATTTGGCTTGTATTCTGCATTTCGTGCATATTTGACTACTTTTGTCCAGTGTATGTCCCTGTTGTGTTAACAAGGCTTTCAAGGATTGAATATTATGAGATGATAATTTCGGTCGGGGTGTGATCAAATCTATCATAAAGCCCTTCGGGCTTTATTGGATTTGATCGCGCTCTGACCGAAATTATCACCTCATAATACTCAAAGAATGATTCCTTATTCCTTATATAAATCAAAACCAGATAAAACACATCAGCATGTTTACCAGTTGTTTTTTTCACAGTTCTCGCGTGAATGTCAGTGTAGATCTTACCTCCTTCTATCACTAAAACATCATTTAAGGAAATGGTATATAATAGAAATTCATATCTACCGTGTTAATTATGCTTATAATAGGGGAATTCCTATATTCAGTTCAAGATCCGCTCCTGAATTCTCATTGGCTGTCCAAAAATAATACCGGTCAAGGTCAGTAAACATGGCGGACAAATTCAACTTATGTTGTTGACATACACGAAAAATAACCGATATATGGACTATACTTGATATTTTGATTAATTTATGCCATAGACATCTACAATGTTTGAGTTCAGGTAAGAAATGCAAATGTTATTGTCATTTATATACGATTTGAGACGAAATCGTTGTGGGAGTGAATCACACTTGCACCATTACAGAGATCCTATGGAGTTGTAGCCCTCCCCCCAAAAAAAAAATCGGGAGAGGGCTCCATTATTGCAGCTAATCTACCCTCAATGCGATGCGCCGCTCAGGCCTTCAGGCCTTTGATTTTTCTATGGACCTACATGGGCATTTGCCTCAGCTTATTCCCCCAGATTCTTTGCTGATATTTTTAAAAAAATTTCTTTTCAAAAACTATTTGGGAAGAAAAGCTGAAACTTGTGTAGAAGCATCCTCAGATAGTGTTGGTTCATTTGTTCAAATTATGGTCCTTGGGGGTAAGGTAGGGCTACTATGGGGGGGGGGGGTCGAAATTTTACGTAGAATATATAAAAGTAAATCTTTAAAAATCCTCCTCTCAGAAACCAATCAGCCAGGAAAGCTGAAACTTGTGTGGAAGCATCCTCATGTAGGTTAGATTTTAAGTTGTGAAAATCATGACCCCCCAGGGGTAGGATGGGGCCACAATTGCGGGTTGACCTTTTACATAGGAATATTTAGTGTAAATCTTTAAAAATCTTCTTCTCAAAAACCAATTGCCCAGGAAAGCTGAAACTTGTGTGGAAGCATCCCCAGATTGTGTAGATTCAAGTTTTTTAAAATCATGGTCGTTGTGGTAAGGTGGGGCCACATTTGGGGAAGGGCGAATTTTTACATAGAGTTAATCTTTAAAATCTTAAATTCTCAGAAACAAATCAGCCAGGAAAGCTGAAGCTTTTTTTGAAGCATCCTTATATAGAATAAGTACAAATTTGTTAAAATCATAATCCTCGGGGAAGGGTGGGGCCACAATGGGGGGGGGGGGGGGGGTTTGGGTTGAACGTTTTAGGGGTGGGATGGGGTCACAACAGGGGGGGGGGGGCAAAAATATACATAGGAATATAGATAGAATTTTTTTTAAAAATATCTTTTCTAAAAAGCACATGCCAAGAAAAGCTGTAACTTTACTAAAAGGAACCTCAGATAATGTAGATTCAAATTCTTTGAAATCAATATCTTGAACTGTAGGGTGGGGCCACATTGGGATTCCAATTTACAATTTTTAGTTGTTTGATGTAGGTTTATATCCCATATATAAACAATTGTTTCGGATCTTTTTGAGATCTGCAATGCTCAACAAGTGATAAAGATATAAAATCATCCTATTAGAAAAAGGACTTGATTATAAACATAAAATATACAGGGTAAAAAAAATGGATTTTTATTTATACAGGGTCTACATGTAAACTACAATGTCCAGATAGTTTCCATATGACTCCATTAAGCTGACTTATCATACCTATTGTTGCTCAGGTGAGCGATGTTGCCCATGGGCCACTTGTTTGGATGTTTTAAGGCAGGTCTTGCATAAATTATCTAGCACACTTTTTGCACAGTACAGTTTGTTTTGTGAACAGACGGTTCACTTTGTGAATTGTACGGTTCGCTTTGTGAACGGTAAGGTTTGTTTCTTGCACAAACAGTACGTTTTAGAGGTGTAGTAGCACGTTTCAGGGTCTGTAGTACATTTAACTTTTGTTTTGAAAAATAAGGCAAGCCCCAGATAAAGGGCCTATCGGATGCTAAGTAAACCTTGTCCTTCCTTACTCAAACTTGCTTGATAGATGTGATTGCTGATTACGATATATTATATTTTATCATATCCTATTTTTAATTTTAATGAATAATGTGATATAGTATATTATCTGAGGCGTGTTCAACAGAGCGAGCGCTCGCGATCGCTCGCCAAAATTTGTGTTGCGGGTATTGGGAATTTTGGCGAGCGCTCGCGAGCGCTTGCTCTGTTGAACTCGCCTCAGATATGATATTGTAACATAAGGTATGATATTGTAAAATATTATATGATAGTGTAACAATATGATTTTTGATTTATTTTTGTATTAAATCATATAATATATATTGTATAATATCATAATGATTGCTGTTTTTGAGGTCAGTACGATGATTTTGCTACCTGAGAAGTGCAATATTCACCGAGCCCAAAGGACGAGGTGAATATTGCACTTTGAGGGTAGCAAAATCATCATATTGACCAAAAAAACAGCAATACATGTAATTGTTAACCGGGGTTTCCAATGGAAAAAAACGGTTATTAAAATGGTGAAAATGGCGGGCGGGCGGGTGGGCAGGTGGGCGGCTGCCAAAAGGGTACCCTCATTGTACGGATAACTCTCAGTGTTTTCCCCAGAAAATTTTTGAAGCATAGGGGGGGATGTGTCAGAGTAAGTGCGTGGTGCGTCATCAAAGCGCCTAAACCGGCGCGAAATCACTCTGCGTAATAATAATATAACCATTTGATGAAACGTACTACATGATATGTACTATAATTGATGCATTTTCATGAAATCTACATCAACAAGGATCATTTTTTCAATTTATAATTATATTTTGATATCTGTAACTATATTTAATATACAATTTTTCTGGCAAAACTAATAACATTTTTTTTTCAAAATCAGTTTTTTAAGAGGTTGGTCCTCACAAGTTTTCACAAAACACAAGAAATATAGATTCACATTGCAGTTCAACATCTTCAGCTTCTGCCCCACTCCTTCTTCTACATATTATATAGAGGAGATTTTTTAGGGGGGTGTTGAACAAGAAATAGGCAGAAGTCCATACAATTACAGCAAACTTGATTCAACTTATTCTGGGCAGATAATATTTCTTGTTTAAATTGGGGGTTTATATGAAAGTTTCTGTGATATCTTGACACCAGTCCCCTTCCCTGTTTACATGTATGTACACAGTCAATCATTTCATAGGCATACGATGTTTCTAGTCATGTGACTGCAAATAACTAGTTTTTGTTTTCTTTATTATGTACATTTTCTCAAGTTTTCAATATCCTTGCGGCAAATAAAGAGAATATCGAATCCAAGCTAACACCATCGAGTGAACATGTGCTCTTTTTAGATCTTGGAAAATCCACAACATTCGATAATGACGGAGATGACGAAAAATGCATATTATATTAAAACAAGAAGTAATCACGTCTCTATTTATGCATTAATCACCAATTTATAAAATCAGTTTTAATATATTTCAATCATAAGCTAAGTCCTTTAACAGTAAACCACGTGTGCACCCTTGCTGCAGGGTTGCAAATAACATTTTCAAACCCAGGGGCCATGTGGGCTCCCAACTTTTCAAGTTATAGGAGCCCACAAACATTTATAGGGGCCCACTCCACTGATATTCACAATGAAGTTAGTTTATAATATTAAAATATATACATGTAGAATAAAAATTGTAAAGTGCCATTATTAACTTGAATTAGATCCAATTTATTAAATTTGATTCTCTTTGTATTCATACATTTTATAGATGAGATGTTTTGTAATTGTTAGCTTAATGACAAATAAAATCAGTCTCTGTATTTCTGTGTATTTTGGAGGTATTAGTCCAACCCTTTGACCCAGTTACAACCGTTATATAAAGAATCTTATTTTTAAAAAGATAACTTTAAAAAAACGGTTTTATGATTATTTTAGCGTTAATTTGGCAGAATTATTAACTAATTACAAATTACCAACTAATAGTAATATCAACACTAAAAGTTATAAACATCGGTTGCACAGTATGTGGTTGCATCACCCGTATTTATAACCCCGAAAGATAAGACAATCTCGAGTTAATAATTACAACAGATGCTTACTGAAGCTGTGAAAACTTCTTCAGAGTTAGTTAATTATCATTTGATTGCCTTTGGGGTTAATGCAAACGATTGTAAACTCATAATACAGGGCAACCTTAACTTCTCTTACTATCAAAAAGTGACTATTCAATTTAAGTTGGTCCTTGATTGCCCAAAAAATTTATAATCGCCATGTGGGCAACTAAATCTTTAAGAAATAGTCGCCCACAGTAAAAATTACTCGCATTTGCGAGTGGGCGAGTGGTTATTTGCAACCCTGTACTGAGATCGATGTCCAAGTTAACTGCGCTCACTGCGGGTGCAAGTGGTTTTCTGAAGTTTGAGCGGAGAAACGACAATTTATATATACTAATTACAGTTAAGATGTATAATAATTGTAAAAAGAATTTTGCTTTGAAATAAACATGCATAGCGGGAAGCATGGCGGCACTGTGTGATGCATGGCGGGGGAAATTCACTGCATGGCGGTACCGCCGTACCGCCATGCAAAATCACTGACTCCTCCTACAGTTTTCAAGATAGGAAGTTATTCTTTGCAGATCAATTGTACATATATCAGAGGTGTGCATATTGCTAAGATTTTGATTTCTGTCAATTTATGAAAAAAATACCAGCTTTTGAACTTTAAATAGTCATTTTTTTGGCAAAATATTGCATATAGGGTATCCACATTGTACGGATAACTCCTCCTACAGTTTTCAAGATAGGAAGTTGTTCTTTTGCAGATTTATTGTACATATATCAGAGGTGTGCATATTGCTAGGATATTGATTTCTGATGATTTATGAAAAAAGTACCAGCTTTTTTTGTCAAAATATTGCATATGATTACTCCATTTCACTGGATTCGGGTTGACATGGATTATGGATACAGTTCACATAAAAGAAAACCGGGTTTGCTGTCACATTGACAGCTTTTCACTTGTTTTATTATATGATTCCATGAGTAAATCAAACTACTCAAAACACTATTAAAGTCATCGTCCAGCAAATCGGTCAAAACATGGTCATACTAAGAATTTGATGACACCTTCAGTTCCACTTCTGACACATCAAAATTAGTGCTGAAATTTTCGGGTAATTGGTCTCCTTCCTTTACCTCTTTCACACAAGTTTCAGCATGGAGAGTTTTTGATATTTTATCTGACATCCTGCGTTTAATCTCGGGCTCAGTCTGAACAGAGTAGGTTTTAAGACTGGACTCTGCTCGGTGCCCCGTGATGCACATAATGTGTCGACCTGCAAACAAACCTGTTGAGTCCAGGGTGTGTACCAGTGTTGAATGATTAGTGTACCTATGCGATAAGCCTGCTTTTTCAGGTATCCTTGACATCATGTTTCCTAGAGTATTGTGTCCCAGAGGTATGTTATAGTACCAAATATGTGAATTTACATTAAATGTTCTTTGTGGCCTTTGAAAAAATCTATCACACTTTGGATTTAAATGCCTTTTGTACTTCATGAACTATTTCACTGTATCATCATCTATAAAATATCATGTAAATTTTGAGAACTTTTAGAAGACATTGAATATTTTATGTATAATGTATAAGGAGTACTACCATAATAAATCATAAATATGGCCTAAATGTATATATAAATGACCAAATTCTGATACTTAATTAACTTCTATTCATCTGTAGGTTCTTATATCTAGAAAAATGTTATTATAAATAGCTTACAAACCTGGCATTGCGTACAAGTTCTTCCTTCAGCTGTGTTGGCTTCCAGATGATGGTTTTACCTGAGTTCGTCCTTGTCCATGTATATGTAAAGATGCTTCTCGGCATCATGCCCAGCGCTGAAATCTGAGATCCTGAACTGTTGTAAATTTTTACGACCTTGACCGCCAAAATAAAGAACAACATTTACAAAAAATTTCTTCAGGAGTTTTAAGTTGTTTTCTAAATCAAATGATTGGTACATCAGTTTTAAGTCATTCTTTTCAATAGTAGGGTAATGTGAAATTCTCCCTTCCTGTTTAGTTTTGATTCTTTGGTTGCAGCCTTAAAAGCGAGTTGAGATTTTTATACCCCAGCTCCGAAGGAGAAGGGGGTAAACTGTTTTACCTTTTTGTGTCTGACTGTCCATCTGTCTGTCCGTAACAAACATTTCTGTCGCATTTATCTCAGCAACTGTTTATCGCATATGCTTGAAGTTCTAACAAACTTTTTGATTTAGGCATGCCATATCTTGGGATATATTTTTGTACCAATCGGACATCAACTTCCTGTTAAATGACAGATTTTTTGTTTTAACCAAAATTTTTAAACAAATTTTCGTTAAAGATTTCTCCAACTATTTACAGCAGATGCTTGAAATTTTAAAACACTATTTGTTTAGGCATGCCATATTGTGGGATATATTTTTGTACCAATAAAATGTCAACTTCCTGTTAAATATGACTTTGTTTATTTCTAGCCAGAATTATTAAACCATTTTCGTTAAAGATTTCTCAGCAACTATTTATCGCAGATGCTTGACATTTTAACACACTATTTTTTTACGCATGTCATATCCTGGTATATATTTTATTACCAATCGGACGTCAAATTCCTGTTAAATAGGACTTTGTTATAGCCCCCGCAAACGAAGTTTGGGGGGGTATATTGGAATCACCTTGTCCGTCCGTCTGTCTGTGCAGAATTCATGTCCGGCCCATATCTTTCAGCTGATAGATGTGCATTATATTTTCCAGTGAAGTGGACATGCAAAACAATCATAAAGACACGTCTGTCCACCTCTATAAAGAGAATTTTTTATTCTATCAGTAGGTCGAAGTACAAAGATAGGCATTATACCCACATATCTGCACTGATCATATTTCGATTTATCTTGCGAAATTACAAGATAATGGATTAAAACATTTGCAACCTAGCTTTTGCGTAATTTTTCGTAGATAACTTGCGATCATGTTTTCATTTAAAGTTGCATTGCGATTTTGATTGACACCCTTCACGTTTATATAATTGATATTAATTTTGCTCTTGTGCATTTCTTTAAATCAGCTGTAAGTTATATTTTCTTGCACTTTCCCATAATTTGTTTGCTATAGATGGCACGTATATAAAGTACAACTCAATTATATAAAGGGCACTGTGATAAATGATAAAAGTAATAAAGGTACTAAAAGTAAATCAAACAACATGAAACTACAAAAAGTGAGTTAAAGCAGTCTCATCAAAGGCTTGAAGGAAACAAGTATGTGTTATTTCAAACCGAAAACAAATTCTTATTTCGATGAAATCTATATAATGATATAGCACTGAGCTCTAACTTCAACACTGTCATTCCTCTTAACCTTGTAATATCTATTTAATACAATGAATCTGTTTTGTTGAGAAATTCAAATGATTAAACATCATACATGGCAGACACAGCTGCCTAAATTATAACTTCGCATTGTTTTAACTGCCAATTTTGTTGCCTTTTGATTATTGTCGGCATCTTTATTGGTAAGAAGTATATCGAATTGTTCTTCATCAAGTGATGCAAATTGTGCCATTTTGTTTCGCCTGCAAATGATCCAACTGAATGCAGTGAGAAACATGAAATTTCATTGGATCATAGAATAACGATAACGAATCATATCAGTTTGGAAATCACCAATCTATTTTTAGTCCTATGTAGCAAAAATCAAATGTTATATTGACCTCCTCACGTGCAGGTGAACATAACATTCTGTTTTTTCTACATTGTTTGGTATGAGCCAATCAGAGAGCTAGGAATTAATCAATCATATAATAACATATAATTATACATCATAGCATATGATCTGTTGATTTGATATTGTATTATATTGGGATAAAAAAGTCATAAAGGTCTTCCGTTTCCAACGGAAGACCTTTCTATTATTGTGCTGGTTAAGATTATTCTTATTTTTCTTTTTTTTTTTTTTTTCTTCCTAGACGCGAATTTTGAGGCTTCATATCGTGCTCATTTGTGAACGGTTTTTGCTCAAATTTTCAGGGCTAATGGACTTTACAAAACACTATCTTCCTCAATTCATAAAAGTTAGAATTCCCTTTCCGTTAACGAGTTATTCCCCTTTTAAATTTTTTTAGGGCCTTTGGTTTCCAGACAAAGGCTCCGAGACTATGATAGCAGGGAATGGGAATCCAACGAATTTGAATAGCAGAGACATTGTAGTGGTGCACATTAGTTTTTGTTTTTAGATTACGTTTTTTATTTAGGAAAAGGTAGGGGGTCAAAAAACAGGATTCCAAAAAGTGCAAAAATTTAGACATATTTTCCTTTATATCTTTTTAACGAAAAATATTTTGTTAAGACATGTTGAATAAAAGTTGTACAGAATATCAAGGGCTTTCATTTAACACCAATAAAAAAGGGCTGGCCCCTTAAATTAAGGGCAAATAGCCCCTAAAAGTTTTTGCTTAATAACTCAAAAACGGTTAGGATTTTGATATGGCTGTCGCTGGAAAAGTTGTTTGTTGGGATCTCATAAAGGTCGTAACAATGTTATTTTATAAGTGATTTGTGTAGTATGAGTGTAAAAAGCTTTACATGTTGACATGTACCTGTTGTCATTTGACAAGTTAACGAAAGTCTTTGTGCGTACAACTGGCATAAAGTTGCCGCAGAAAGTATGCTGGTTTATACAAGAGGCATTAATTCATAAGAATTTTTTTGTTGTTTGAGTATAAGCTTTTCCTTTAGGAGTTAAAGTCATTGTTGTTAAGTTCTTATAGTGCACAATCATTAAAAACGGCAATTGGAAAACAAAACATTCTTTTTCTTTTCTAGTAAACCACAAAATATGGAATTAAAAAACTCTATGCATTATATTTTAGTTATTAACTCCATGCATTTAAAATCTACTTTGAATCAGAGTTGCATGTGTGTGTACCATTATGTAAGCTCTCCCTTGCCCTCGGCCGAGAAAATCGGTTACCATGCTCGCGGCTGGACTACCTAGCGGTCAGCGGTTATTTAATACACGAGAATTGCGTCTCTCATATATGAGTTTATTTAGCCGCGAACTCAAGAATTGTTTTAGTTTTGATTACACAAAATCTTTTGTGGATTAAACGATTGGATGTCAAGTAAGAAATAGTTCATTTAATTAATAAAAGCAATGTCATTCTCTAAAGCAATAATAAACATAGATCAATTGTGGGGTTTAAGTTTAAAATATATAACTTCTATTTGATAGAGTAAGGTCATTATACTGCAAACTTTTGAAATCTTCCTTGGTTCTGAGCTGTGCGTTTCTGTGCGTTGTACCTTTACGTAATCTATTCTTCGCCCACGGCCGAGGAGATCAGCCACGGCTGCATTACTTAGCGGTAAGCGGTTATTTAATACACAAGATTCGCACACCGCGACTTACACTTACATGCATGTGAACGTGTTTGAGTTAATATAGCCGTATATACAAGAACTGTTTTAATTTTATGTTATAAAAGTTTGTCCTACTTGTATATATATTTAATTAAATATTTGAGTGTAAATGAATATTAACGAACGATATTACTCCAAATCGGAAAAATCGTTAGACAACTAATGGTTGGTTTGTTTAGGTAAAGTACTTTAAAAACTGTACAATTAATGTTTTAAATCAACAACCCCCCTCAAATATTAAACCTTTAAATGATGATCATCCCTCGCACATGGCTGAGGAGATCCGGCGCGAGTGGATAAGTGATCCGCGGTCGGTTCGTGTTTTTGTACATGTTCCTTATGACGCGTTTATGTTTCATATTTTGCACGGACACAACTATATTTTATTATGTTTTCAACTATTATATTGGTTTAAGATGAAAAGATAAATTTATTTTACTTGTACAGTTGATTAAGCATTGATTTATACGATAGCGTACAAGATAGTTTAAAAATGAAATCAAATTATAATCAAAGTTCCATGTTTGCGGTAGGTGCTAGCACGATAAAGGAATGCCCTGAATTGAGGCATTCGATGATTATTTTAAAAAATATGCACATGAGTTTAAACAACTTTAGATTAGGTTCTATCGGTCACATATTAATCACTTCTGTAGTTTCATTGTGGAAACGAACTCATTGCTTCATCAAATACTGATTCCGATTACCTTGAAGTCATTAATTTTCCATTGGCTTTTGACAAAAGAGAGACGCCTGACCATCCAATGAAAACAAATACACAGAGTTTGATTGACAGGTTCAGCCAGGTGCAGGTCTCACCCGATGTCCGAGGTTATGTGTGCTGCTTGTACACAGCCGAATGGTCTCAGTAAGAGTTATCAGTAAGAGTTATCGATGTAAATAAATAATAAAAATACATGCCTATCAAAACATGATCGTGCAAGTTAAAGTTGATTTAGGTTTGTTCCAATAGAAATCATGTTTCACTAACTGTATTTAATATTTTTTATGTATAGCGAATTTTAATATTGTTTCAGTACTGAAACATCGCATGAAAACGTTAAATATACATGTACTCTGTAACTAGTCGTCTTTTAATACATATACCTTTCTTTTGTTTGTTAAAAATTCGTTCAATTTTGTTAAAGTAATGTAAAACACGGGCGCCATTTTGAAACAATTAACTTGTCAGGGAGTTCCGAATGAAATCTGATGAACGTTTCACACGGTTCTCGCACGCTTTGCCCGAAACGCTAAACGGTTTACACGAAACTCTGAAAGGTTTACACGAAACGTTTCTCGCACGTAGGCCGCACGCTTTTTTGGTGTAGTAGTACGTTTTAGGGTCTGTAAATTTTGTCAGCACGCAATTCTAAACTTGCACATAGTCTTCAAAAATTTAGAAATATTTTAATATAGAAGTTATCTTTGTGAAAAGTTTACGTGTTTTGTAGGCACGTTTAGTTTAAAAAAGAAATACAATTCCTGACATGAATCACGAGTACATACTGTTTATAACAATGCTTGCTACCCTTTGAAAATTTAACTAGCCATTAAACATCTCATTTTTTAAAGAATGTTTGAAACGATTACATAAACTCTGCTCGACAAATAGTTTTCCTAAAATATTTTCTTCCTTTCTTTTTTCAAAACACGTTTTATATACAGGCTTTCAATCACAACACGTTTTTATAACAAAAGCAGAACAGAAAATATAGTCATTATAATCGTTTGACACCATATACATGTAACATATATTTTCAACTCGCAGCAACAACGGAAGACCTACTCGGGGCTTTGCCACGAGCTCTGCTCTAGTTAACTATGATTTTCATAATTCATGTTTTATGATCAAGTTGTTCTTAGAAAGATGATGCATCATCTTGGTGAGCTTTGTAATCTATGATTACCTATGTTTTTTGTTTTTGTTTTTTTGTTTTTGTTGGGGGGGGGGTTCTATCAAAGTTTTTATTTAGATAAAAATCTTGAAAGTGAGACAGATATAACGAAGTATAACGAAGTAAATCCTTTGCTCCCTAGGACTCTGTAATAACTGAACCGAGTTTTACTGTTAACTTTAAAACTGTTTAGTACAACAGTAACAGAGGTTGAAGAATGTTGAAGTAATGATGTCATGGTCTATGTATGATTGTATAACACCCTTGAAATGAAGTCTACTTGGTACTATAAGTTTACTTTTAACACAATTGTATATTGTAGATGCGATTACAATCATTCAAACCAGTCCAGTCCAGTCCATACAGTATTGATCAGGGTAAGGTGTAGATTTTTGCACTGTCATGATTTGAGATATATTAGTCAAAAACTATATTTTGAGTAGAAAATATAGATTTCATTTAAAAAAAAGAAATGCTATTTTTGGTGATTCATGCTGGAATGAAGTTAGTTTGCATTGCAGAAAAAATACATAACCTGCATTAGAAAGTTATCTAAATATTTTCTGCGATGATTCTTTCTAGAGCCTGCATGAATCTCCAAAAGTAGCTTTATTAGGTCACCCAAAAAGACTCTGGTGACCTATTGCAATTGGTTTTCGTCTGTCATTATGCGCTCAGATTTTACATTGTGTGTTAACTTTTAAATTTTAACTCCTTCAAATCTAGATGTCCAATATTTAAAAATGTGGAATGATGCATGTAGCCCCAAAGAAACTTAAGGGGCAGGGCAATAGCCTATAGGGTATTAATGTATAAATGTTGTAATCCTCTCAAAGGATAAATCCTATAGCCTAGGGTACTAATGTGTAACTATTACTAATGTGTAGTAACTATTATGATCCTCTTAGTGGACTTAATCTATAGCCCATGCAATGTCCTAATGTGTAATTGTTATAATCCTCTCAGAAGACACTATCAGTATTCAGGGCACTAAGGTGTAAAGGTTAGTACTAATGAGTAACTGTTCCAATTATCACAGAGGACTTTATCATTTGCTTACTTTACAAATGTGTAACTATTGTGATATTATCAGGGGACTTTCTCAACAGCGGAGGGTACTAATGTGAACTTGTTGTGATCATCTCGGGAGTCTGACCCATATAAACCTCTTGGTAGACAATGTCAATAGCCAAGAATACTAATGTGTAACTGTTGTGAATCTCTCAGGGGAGAGTATCAATTATACCTAAGTTACTAAAATGTAAACATTGTGTGTTTTTTAATCAGAGTATACAATATGGCACAATTTTGTTTAAATAATTAAAATAATAACTTGTAGAAATATTTTTAATCGGGATTCAGAAGAATTTACTTCCCGCATTTCATAGAAATGAACAGAATATTTTCTTTCTATGTTTAATTTTAATTGTGTTCAAATTAATGATGAATAATCTATCATTGAAATTGTTTGCATCATCAAATACTGATTCCGACTACCTTGAAGTCATTAAATTTCTATTGGCTATTGACAAAAAAGAGACGCGTGACCATCCAATGAAAACGAATACACAGAGTTTGATTGACAGGTTCAGCCAGGTGCAGGTCTTACCCGATGTCAGAGGTTATGTGAACTGATTGTACACAGCCAAATAGTCTCAGTAACTAGTCTTCTTTCAATACGCGTACTTTTCTTTTGTTTGTTAAAAATTAATTCAATTTTGTAAAAAGATAAGTATATCATTTCTTATAGATTTTTTTCACGAGAATATCTCAAAGGAGTTTTGCCAATCAGTTAAAAGTAATGTTTAACACGAGCGCTATTTTGAAACAATTAAATTGTCAGAGAGTTCAGAATGAAATCTGAGGAACGTTTCACTCGGTTCTCGCACGCTTTGCCCGAAACGATTTACACGCTTTGCCCGAAACGCTGCACGCTTTGCCCGAAACGCTAAATGGTTTACACAAAACGCTTCACGATTCACACGAAACGCTAAACGGTTTACACGAAACGCTTAACAGTTTACACGAAACGTTTCTCGCACGAAAGTCGCACGCTTTTTGTGTGTAGTAGTACGTTTCAGGGTCTGTACTGATGCACCAGACAGACTTGAATGCTGAATCTGAGCTATAGGTTTTGGATGCTAAAGGTGGTTTTAAGAGCTGGTTAAAGTTTTTGTTGCAGGTGCCCTCTGATGATAATATCTTAGTTACTCTTGGTCCTTACTTCACCAAACTTGCATGGATGGTGCGTCTTATGATACTGATGCACCTGACAGGCTTGAATGCCGAGTCTGAGGCATAAGGTTTTGGATGCTGGAGGAGGTTAAGGTTTTTGGAGCTGGTTAATATTTTTTCAGCAGGTGCCCTCTAATGATTATATCTTAGGTACTCCTGGGTCCAAACTTTATCAAACTTGTGTGGATGGTGCGTCTTATTATACTGATGCACCTGAACGGCTTGAATACTGAATCTGAGCCATAGGTTTTGGATGCTGGAGGAGGTTAAGGTTTTAAGAGCTGGTTAAAGTTTTTGAAACAGGTGCCCTTTGATGATGATATCTTAGTTATTACGTGTCCTAACTTCACCTGACTTCCATGGATGGTGCGTTTTATGATACTGATGCATCTTGACAGGCTTGAATGCTGAGTCTGAGGCAGACTAGGTTTCGGATGCTGGATGAGGTTAAGTTTTTTTTAACAGGTCACATGTTACATAGATAATAGTACTATTTCAAACTTGCATAGTTGATTAAACTGTAATATGAATGAATCACAGAGGAAGCTTCAGACGCAGAGCTTGATCTCCATTATCAAGGATGCTAAAAGATAAATCTTAGTTATTACAGGTCCTAACTTCACTAAACTCGCATGGGTGATGCGTCTTATGATACTGATGCACCTGACAGGCTTGAATGCTGAATCTGAGCCATAAGTTATGGATGCTGGATGAGGTTTAGTTTTTATACCCCCGCTCCGAAGGAGAGGGGGTATACTGTTTTACCCTTGTGTGTCTGTCTGTCCGTCTGTCTGTCCGTCCGTAACAAAAATTTCTGTCGCATTTATCTCAGCAACTATTTATCGCAGATGCTTGAAATTTTAACACAGTGTTTGTTAAGGCATGCCATATCGTGGGATATATTTTTGTTCCAATCGGACTTCAACTTCCTGTTAAATGACGACTTTGCTTATTTTTTAACCAAAATTTTCAAACAAATTTTCGTCAAAGATTTCTCAGCAACTATTTATTGCAGATGCTTGAAATTTTAACACAGTGTTTGTTAAGGCATGCCATATCGTGGGATATATTTTTGTACCAATCAGACGTCAACTTCCTGTTAAATGACGACTTTGCTTATTTTTTAGCCAAAATTTTCAAACAAATTTTCGTCAAAGATTTCTCAGCAACTGTTTATTGCAGATGCTTGAAATTTTTACACAGTATTTGTATAGGCATGCCATATTGTGGGATATATTTTTGTACAAATCAGACGTCAACTTCCTGTTAAATGACGACTTTGTTTATTTTTAGCAAAACTTTTCAAACAAATTTCCGTCAAAGAATTCTCAGCAACTGTTTATTGCAGATGCTTGAAATTTTTACACAGTGTTTTTTAAGGCATGCCATATAGTGGGATGTATTTTTGTACCAATCAGACGTCAACTTCCTGTTAAATGACGACTTTGTTTATTTTTTGCCAAAATTTTCAAACAAATTTCCGTCAAAGAATTCTCAGCAACTATTTATTGCAGATGCTTGAAATTTTAACACACTATTTGTTTAGGCATGCCATATTGTGGGATATATTTTTGTACAAATCAGACGTCAACTTCCTGTTAAATGACGACTTTGCTTATTTTTTAACCAAATTTTCAAACAAATTTTCGTCAAAGATTTCTCAGCAACTATTTATCGCAGATGCTTGAAATTTTAACACAATATTTGTATAGGCATGCCATATCGTGGGATATATTTCTGTACCAATCGGGTCTCAACTTCCTGTTAAATGACGACTTTGTTTATTTTTAGCCAACATTTTCAAACAAATTTTCGTCAAAGATTTCTCAGCAGCTATTTATCGCAGATGCTTGAAATTTTAACACAATATTTATTTTTGCATGCCATATTGTGGGATATCTTTTTGTATCAATCGGACATCAACTTCCTGTTAAATAATGACTGTTTATTTTTTGCCAAAATTTTCAAACAAATTTTCGTCAAAGATTTCTCAGCAGCTATTTATCGGAGATGCTTTTTTTTACACAGTGTTTGTTTAGGCATGCTATATTGTGGGATATATTTCTGTACCAATCGGATGCCAGCTTTCTGTTAAATGTCGACTTTGCTTATTTTGCATATTCACATCAGAGCGGGGGTATCACTAGTGAGCATTGGCTCACAGATATCTTGTTTGGAACAGGTCACATTTTATAAATAATAGCTTGAATAGTTGATTTCACTAAAATCTACCGTAATGTCTCGTGTATAACACGCACTTTTTTTCACCCCAAATTTACTCAAAAGTGGGGGGTGCGTGTTATACATAGGACCTAATTTCTACCCCGTTTTTTTCAGGACATATTCAGCTATCCCCAGCTACACTAAGACAACCCATATCATGTCATGTACTGTGATCTACCGTTTACAAAACGATCTGGTCGATTAAAACATCTTATTAACGATCGGGTCAATTAAAACATCTTATTAACGATCGGGTCGATTAAAACATGATATGAACGAATATTTACAAATCCTTTAAAAAAACGTACATTAAAAAATAAATTTAGCAAACTTTGTTGTTTATTGTGTTCCTGTGTTATGTTCAAGATCACCATTTTGACAAAGCGTGATCAATAGTTACGCAACAATTTCCGGTAGCATATTTTGTGTCTCGTGCCCGACGATATATTGTAGTATAGTGATATTACATGAACTTTGGTAAGTAAGGTAAAAGAAGTTTTAAAATAAAATTGTGTTTCCCATTTTATGTTCGATTTCTTTTAAGTTTAGTTATTGAATAATGAATTCAACTTAAAACGTTTACCGGTAATTAAATAGACAGTGTCACTGATAGGGACCCATTATACGCTCCGCTTCACATAGAACACCGTTATACTTGATCATTGTTTATTTAGCAATAACAATAGCACAATAATAACAGGTAAGACAAGGAATATCTTGATTGTATACTTATAATACACGACACACTCAAACATTATGTAACTCGTAAACACTCAGCACTAGCTTTGATGTACATGTACATACATGTACATGTTAATACGCTATCAACAATTATTTCGTTTATTTCATTGTCGACCCATCGCCACGTCTTTTTCTGTGAATCCGTAGAATTCTTCTTTCTCACAGTTGCTGTCGCTGTCAAATAGATGTTCGTTTTCTTCCTCTGTCCATGGGAAATCGCTGTCTGCTAAATAGGATCGTCGTCTTCATCCTCGTCTTCTTCTTTCTCGTTGTCGCTCTTGTCATCCCAAAGCAGGTCGTCCTCAATCCCGTCCAGGGCGTTGGAGATCCCACACCTCTTGAAGGCTCTAACTATGATCATCTTAGGAAGCTCCAACCATGCGTCTAGAATCCACTGGCATATGGTAGGGAGATCTGGCTTCCTGCGTAGTCCCCCTTTTGTGTAGCTATGGTCCCCATTCAGCATCCACTCGTTCCATTTTCTCCGTAGACTGTTCTTCATGGGCTTGTTGATGCTCACATCTAGTGGTTGCAGTATGCTGGTCATTCCTCCGGGGATGATGGCTGGTGTCGTCTTCTTCTTTAGTAATTTCTTTGTCTTCTCTGTCTTGTGACATCTGAAGGCGTCCAGTACAAGTAGGCTTGGCTCGCTGGGTCTTGTCCTCTTCCCCCATACAGTCTTGATCCAGTCGTGCGTCAGGTCTTCATCCATCCATCCTTTTTCGTGTACTTTAACTATCACTCCGTCAGGAAATTTCTCTTTAGGCAGAGTTTTCCTCTTGAAGATGACGTATGGCGGCAGCTTCCCTCCATCGGCTGTACACGCAAGCATGACTGTGAATCTGTTCTTTTCATTTCCCGTTGTCTTAATGTTGATAGTTCTCAGTCTCCTTTGGTGGCGACTGTAGTGGTGTCGGGAATGTCGAAGGTTAGTGGCGTTTGATCAGCATTCCCGATCTGATCAGGGGCGTAGTCGTTCCTTTTTCTTTGCTGTATAATGAACCGCTGGAAATCTGTGACTTTTTCCTCGTAGTCTTCAGGCAGGCGCTGGGCTATGTGCGTTCTTCTTCTCATTGACAATTTGTGTCGCTGGAAAAATCTGTAACACCATCCCTGGGAGGCCTTGAAGTTCGCAATCTTCATCTGTTTGGCGATGATCTTTGCCTTGATCTTTACTTCTCCCATGGATACGCCAACCCCCTGCTGCCGCATGTCCTGGATCCAGGCGTTGAGCTGTTCTTCCATCTGTGGGTGGAAGGTCTCTCTGCCATCTTCTTCTTTGGGAGTTGTTGAAGCCGGTCTTTCTTCAGCCGCCACTGTCTGATGTTCGCCTCGTTGACCTTGAATTATCTACCCGCAGCTAGGTTGCCTTTCGTCTCAGCATACTTGATGATCTTCAACTTCTCCTCCGTTGTGTAGGAAACTCTTTCTTTACCCATCATTGAATTCTCAGATGATGTTTGATACCGATGTAAATCATACCCCCATATTTATGTAAAATTGTAAGAACGAAAAACAATACATATTTTGTAACTCCGCCCATTTAATTATGATAAAAAGCGGCTTGTGTTTTTTTTAGATGAGACACTGACACTAATATCGCTTGGGCTAAGTTCCAATCACGAAATTGCAGTGATTGCGCTTGGGTTTCATTACGATAAAAACGGCTTGTGTTTTTTAAGATGAAACACAGACACTTATATCGCTTGGGCAAAAATTGCGCTTGTGTCATAAAATTATTATTAAACATCGATAGTTCTGTGGGAAAATTACAAAAATTGCTCTTGGGTTATAAAATTATCATTAAACATCGATAGTTCTTGGGAAAATGGCGGCCGTCGATTTTCATTGTATTTGCTATGTTCCGATCACAAAATAACAGAAATTACGCTTGGATTTTAATATTATCATTTAACATCGATAATTTTGGAGGGAATGGCGGTCGCTGATTTTTGTCATTTTTTGGGTGCGTGTTATACATAGGACCTGCTGTTTTTTTACCAATTTTTGGTCAACTTTGAGGGTGCGTATTATACACGAGTGCGTGTTATACATGAGACATTACGGTTATTGAATTGCAGAGGTTGCTTCAGATGCAGCGCCTGATCTCAATTATCAAGGATGCTAAAAAAAATCTCCAACCTTACTCAAACTAACTTGATAGATGTGTTTGGTTAAATGATATAACATGATTCCTATGATATGGTTATTTATGATATGATACACTAATTGTTTAATATGATACAATATAATATGAAATGTTATATTGTGAAAAGTTATATGATACGATATGATATTGTATAAATTTTTTGATGATATGATATTGTATCATGATATTGTTATGTATAGTATTGTATATTATGATACAATATTGTATGATATTGTATTATATATTATTTTATTACTGTACATGATATTATTTCATATGATATTGCAATACATGATATAATTGTTATTATTGTATCATATTAATTATAAAATATTGCATTATATATAATATCATATATTGTATATGATACAATAAATTATCTGTAATTTGTGATTATGTATGTTTTTTTCAGATTCAAAGTATTAATTCAGAACCCTTTTCTTTAGTTTTCTTGGTATTCAGTTCAAGGTTAATTTGAATGGCATATTAATGGCTAAATATTTATGATTTCTCTTGCATATGGTCTTGTTGAGATGACAGTAGTGCAATTTCATGGGCAAAATCGAGGTCCTCTAAAATTGACATTATGAACCAAGTAATGCCTCATCTCTTGTTTTCTACAATACCCAGTTGATGGCAATCAGAAACAAAATGGCAGAGATAATCCATCTATATCTGACTCCTGACTTGACTGAGAACCAGTCTCCTTGTTAGTTAGAATGACTGCACATACAAAATGTGTATGTACTTGATGAAGGATACAAATTTCTCTGGCACTTCATAAGCTCTTACTATTTTCAAAGTGTGTTTCTGTGAATACTGTCAAAGGCTATCTTGAAATCTATGAAATTTAGGTATAGTGGAGTAGTGGTTTTTTTGGCACGGACAAACAAATTTGTTTATATGAGCACTGGACTGGACGTGGTATTTTTTTTATTTTTGCAAAGCGTATATAATGTGGGGATCGGCGATTTAAGACTTTTTAATTGATTAAATCTTAGTCACACTTATGCTTTCCTTTAATGGTCATTAACATCTATCAAAACAAGCATTTAATTCAAGTAGAGTGTAACTTCAAGTGACATGTGAGAGTTCTTAGACATGATGTTACAGACTAATTATTATGTCAACTAGCCCTGACAAGAAAGGTAGAAGATAACAAAACAATAAAAGAAAAAAAAAGTTTATGACATAATGAAAATGGAAAACTGATTTTTTAATGTTTTATATGAAAAATAATACCTGATTCTGAATGAAGAAAATAAACATATGTCAACTGTTTTCCCCAGGCTGGTTAAATTTAAACAGGGCTGACAATAATCTAGCTGTACAATACCCACAAAGTTATTTTTTACAAGATAAACAATAGAATAGGATTCACGCATGATCAGATAGGATTAATGCACGATCGAACAATATACGTGCATGATACATTAGGAGTGATACACCATTGGAAAGGATAAACAATGTTCAGGATAAACCTTATTTATAATCGTGTTAAAGGTCATACGCAAGGAAATAGCCAATCAAATTGAACTTAATCAATTGTAGTTCCATATATATGGAGACAATTTCTTTTCTTTCTTCCTTTTTTGGCACCTTATTTTAGGCCTATAGTATTGATTTTGGACTCAGTGGCGAGGAGAATTATTGGAATTGTCACACTAATTTCAATGGAATTATTTTTTTAGATGCGCATGATGCAACTTCCTGGATGGTGCTGAGCCTGTTTGTCAACATGTGGAACCCACGTGTACTTAGGGGTAGGTATGTTTACTCTCAATTATCTCTCTTAGAAACCGCATAAGGCATTATTTTTCTGATCTAAAATTTTTCTTGAAGCATTTAACTAAAATTTCTCGTTCATGAATTATTTGCTGAGAGTATAGTTAATTAATTACCGTAACTGAATTAAAGCTATATAGTAACATATAGTGAAATTAATTCCTTGTGTGAGACCTAAAGAGAAACATGAACTTTTATTTAAATTGCATTTTTTCGAATTTCAGGAGTTGTCTCCCTTGTTAAAGATCAACAATGGCGGATAAACAATGCGGGATGCTGTCTTGTCACCATACTTGCCAACTGACCCGATTTCGTCGGGTCACCCCCGATTTTTCAACCCTTCACCCGATTATTTTTTATGACCCGGCGGGTCATGCTTTTCACCCGATTTTTGTCGAACAACCCGAAAATCTCCCGATTTCCGGATTTGGTTCGTAAATTACGTTGCGCGTTTGACTTCCAGTTATGAACCCAAGCTGAGCTTGGATTTACGTAACACGTAAACAATGCCGATGGCTATAACAGACACATTAAGTGTAATTATTATCGTGAGTTGTTTTGACTAAGCGAAGGTTTAAATCATTAAGTGTGATGGCTTCCAATAAGAAAACGTCTTCATCGGGGCCAGCGGAATCAAAACCAACAAAAAGAAAACGATATTTTTGTACCTATCAATTAACATATCTGGGAAAATGAATTCACATAAGTAAAACAAAGTAATCGAGTACAAAACGAGGCTTTTATGTTCTATATAACGCACATTTGAATATTGGATTTTGTGCCCAAAATGATCTGACTAAACATTCAAAAACGCTAAGTCATGTATAGGATGCTTTTTAATACACATAACTCTTCCAAGTCACTTACAATGCCATCATTTACAGAGTTCAAAAGCAAGGTTAATGTAGCAGAAACTCTTTTTGCATTTTTTTTTGCTGAACACAACCTACCATTTTCTGTGTAAGATCACTTTGCAAAATTCAAAATCAGCAACTGTTAGTTAAAATGCTTCTTTGCAATAAAGCATTACACATAAGTTTTTAACACATATTTCTATTGTATATACCTATGAAATGCATGGTAAAAATGTCGTGAATGTCGTTACGCGCTATGACCAGATTTTTTACTTTCCAAATCTGGTCATGACCAGATTTTCACATGTTGGAGGTTGGCAAGTATGCTTGTCACCAACGGTGAAATTTGACACCTGTATACCCGTATTTCAATCAATCGTCTCAGTCCTCGTTGTTGTGTACATCAGACAGGTAAGAAAATCAAGATAATTGTTTGCAATCATTTTAATCAGATAAACAATGAAAAATATAACATATTTACATGAACTGAGAACCCCATAAAAGGACATTTCACATTTTACACACTCTCATCATTCACACATTACCATACATTCAGTGCACATTATTTAAACAGAGCAATCATTAAATGTAATACAAAATTCATATGATAGGTATAATATAACAAACATTTCAAACATGCTAACTACACCCCCACCCACCCACCTATGATACCCCCCCCCCACTTAGCTACTTCCTGTTTAACTTTGGATCTGTTAGTGACTTACTATAAGTGTCTTTAGACTTTTTATCATAGAGCTGATATCTTTTAGTTCTATAAAATTTTCTTTGGAATTATATTTTAATAGTTTTTGTTTGATTTTAAAGTAATTTTGCCTATTTTGCTGTTGTTTTAGATGATGGACCACTCTACTTCCTTTTACAACAGGTGCCCCTACAGATTCACAAAGTTCCAATGTTGAATTTCCATGACCCTGATTGAGTGAGTGCACAACTTTATGTATTCTACTTTCAAAATTTCTACTACTTGTAATACATTTTGGATTTGATTTAAAATATGCCCTATTAACAGATTCAGATTTTTGTGTACAAGTGTGATACAGAAGGGTTCCACTTAATCTGATCGTGGTTAAAGTGATTATTCGGTTAATGTGATATAAAATCAAAACACCAATCCATTTGCTATATAAGCCTTTGTAATTTCTACTGATAATCTGATTGGGAAAAAATGTCATTTTCGGTTAATCTGATACGATTTCTGTCGGCCGATCAAAAAATCAAATAACGTTTTCACACCTCTTCCACCATGTCCACACCTTGTATATACCTCTCACTGTGTAAACAGCTTGGCACGTGCCTAAAACTTGCAAATAACGGTGCTTCAGGGGATTAGTCACAGCTCAACGCACACAGATGGTCAGCTGGTCGATAGATGAAAGATACCGACATCGATAGTTCAGGACGATCACATTCCAGACGACACTTGCCTAGGGGCAATTTTGATTGAAAGAAATTGAGAGTAAAGAGTGTTGCTTGTTTCTGATTATATACATGTTTTCACGCATACAAACCATTTGATGAGCAATTATGGCAATTAGTTCGTGTGTATGTGTACGCGCACTTATGGAATTCGGCTTTGAACTGATGTCGCTTAAATTGTTACAATTTAAGTTTATAAACTAAGGTACAATGAGCTTTGAACACTAGTTACAACATGTCATATAAACGATACTTTAGCTTGTTCGTAATTATGCCGTTTCTATAAGTGTGCATAATTCATGGAAGACGAGTCCAGGGACCAAGAAGAGAGAAGTGAGGACGAGGCAGACGAGACAAAGACTGGGGACATTGAAGATGAACTTCCCACAAATGTAAATGGCGTCAACAAGTGCATGGAGTACGTGCGAAGATTCATGGAGGAAAACGGCTGTGACAACTTCAGTGACTACTATGGACTTCTAGAGCAATTTGAAATGATCGCCCTAAAGAAGAAAAGGCAGTACAGAATCACAGAAATCATCGACTGGATTCCGTAAAAATCGCTCGTGTACTGATATGTAACTGACAATCATGTAATGATTTTATTTTGTAGTGCCCATAGAAAATGTTTGTAGTTTTAGTGCTGAATAATAAATTCATAAAAATAAAGTTGTTTTTCTTTCCGGAAAGATTAAGATTATACATGACTGAGGATCATTCTATCTATAAACACACTTCCGGTTTAAGATGGCGTCCAATACATCGTATGATTATGTATAAGAGCAATCACATGCAAGTAAATAATGATTTAATCTGTAAAACCAGTAAATAGCGATTAAAAATCCAATAAAAATACTTTGTAATTATTTTATTATAATATTTATTACATTAAATCGTTAAAATAGAAGTGTGGTTGAAAATAATGCATATACATATATGAATAGGTTGTTTATATTTTATGATTTCCTTTATGAAATGCTAAAACTGGTTTATGTGATATTCGGTTAATATGATAATTTTTGCCTGACAAACGGACAATCAGATTAAGCGGAACCCTCTGTATTTAATTCTATCAAGATTATTAAGTCCCAAAGTCAGATTTATACAGTCTTTTAACAAGCACATGTCTTCTGTCATGCTTAATTCAAAGTCACGAGGCAACACTGAAGAGTTCCACTTGTTGTTTTTCAGTCCGCGACAGGAGAAGGAATGAAGTTGTCCTTGGTAGCAGCTGTTGATGGAACGGACAGCAGTTTACATGGCCTGTTTCATCAAAGGTACGGTATTTTTCTGACGATTAGTCGGTATTTTTTTTCTCTGAAGCAGATCACCCGACTTATCGTCTTGTTTGACTTGTCGTAGGCTCGAGGTCAGAAAATTGTTAAAAATAGCATTTAAATCTTGGTTTTAATAATCTTGAGTTGGCTGTGTGATTGAAAATTACGTTGTTGAATTCACTGTTCATCTTTAATAATTATCATTTCACTCATCTGTTAACACTTAAATACATAATTATAACAACAGTTATGAAAAAATGTTACATTGTCTTTAATAAATTAAAAGTTTTACCGTTCCGTTTTTATAGACACATTGTTTCATGGTTCTATGTATCACTAATAGTATAAGATAACATTGCGCAGTAAAATTGAAACCAAATTTGAATGGAAGAAAATATTGCAGTAGGTCCGGGGGATGTTTTTTAAATTAAATTATTTTATTAGTAAAGAGTTGTTAGTGGAAAGTATAAATCAGAAATATTTAATGGTCAAATTCAATCTTAAAACACGTAATCGGCAATTATCAATACTACTGTTTATACAATAGGCTGACACCGGTTGTGTTAATAATCTTGCCTTAAGGCTGAGATCTATATGGCAATTTCACTCCTTGTGTATATAAAGAGTACCGTTATAAGAGTGGTTATAGTTCATTGATTAATTATTGTCCAATTCTTTGATTATTGTTTGGTAAATTTTTTTTGGAAAAGTATGTATGTCGTATATCGTCATTATCAAGTCGTACAAATGATCGATCTATTTCTAACAGTGACTATGTAAAACAATAGCGTGTAACCGCATTACTGGATACAAAGTAAACAAGTTTCATCAAATCATATAGTAATTGCTAAGCTTTCTGCACTTGAGATCCCCCTTTGAAGTCCGACACGAGACAGGTGCATGCCCATGACACCGGAAATTGTTAAACAAACATTGACCACGCGCTGAGTCAACAGGTGGCTAGTTATGTAACGGCGAATACACTGGCGATAGTCAGAGTGGATAATTATTTTAATGCTTGGGAATAAAATATTTCTGACAAAGTAAGTTTAGTTTAGCATAACATGCGATATTGGGAATTGTTTAAAATGCAAGCGACTTTGTAGATGTTGCAGGTACAGGTAAATATCGGTATCTCGAACATGGGATATCTCGAATACCCCGGTTATGTCGAAGTCGGCCGCCGGTCCTGGCCGTTTTCCCTATATATATGATTTAAAAAACTACTGATATCTCGAATACTGTTATCTCGAATACCCCGCTTATGTCGAAGTATGTTTACGGTCCCAATAACAAATTTTACCTGGGTTATCTCGAAGTGAAGACAATTTTCCGGTCTGCTAATTGCACCCCGCATGTCGTGTCCTCGTTATTCTCGCCCGCGGCAATTCACACCTTTTCTCAAGACTGATAGTCTATTAACTCCACGCTTAGCCAGTGCAGCTATCGATGACACGGTAATTGTTATAACAGCTTGGATATATACTCCGGTGATTGATAAAACAAACAAGTTCACAGCTCCCAAAAGTAAGCACCCCTAACATTACCGATAATATGAATAATGATGCACGCTACTTATAAAGCAAACAAGTTCACGGTCACTCAATTACCAAATAGCGCAGCGTAAATTATCGTATAATCGATATCGATGCATGATCAAAGTGAACTTCTACTTAATGAATAACAACCAAAAATATATTTAATAACACACACTTTGTCTTTGGCTATAAAAGATGGTACAGAATTCTGTACATCATTCAACAACATGTCTCAACAACGTGATTTATTTATATTCTGAAAAGTTGTATACATGTTGTATACATGTACATTATGCTTGTATGTTTGATTAACTGTTATTTAAAATAATTGTAACGTTTCATATAAATTCTTATTTAAGTGTATATGTGCAATGTCTATAAATGTCTATAAATAAAACATTGTTTCAATATTCCGTCTTTTTTTCCGTTCATACCGGTTCTCAAATTATAGTGCATATAAGGACTTCCTGTGTTAACATGTCAGGACAAAAACAAAAACGCTAAAGGAGTCGAAGAATTTCGACTTCGGATATCTCGAACACCCGGATATCTCGAAGTTTTTCCGTGGTCCCCCGAACTTCGAGATATCGATATTTAACTGTATTTGAAAATATGATGCATAAGTATAAAGCGTAATTATTTAACTGTTAATCATTGATAATAATTGGTAGCAGTATCGGGGACATCATGGCATCATGCACTGATAATGTAACTGCAGTTTTAATACGCCATTTTGAAGTGATAAGATCGACATATGGTCTAAATCGACGTATCGTAGGATTTTGCTAAAATTTTGGCCAAAAATGAGGAATTTGACGAGTCATCCGCATCGACAGGTCATCGGGAAAATACGGCAAGTCACTGAAGTAGTGTTTGTAGCAGTTTTCGTACTCGGTCCTGCATCTAAGCTTCAGGTCCAGGGCAAATCTCCTATGCATGGATTCTCTCATAGCTTTTGTTCTTCCATAGTTAATAGTTTTTGTTTGATTTTAAAGTAATTTTGCCTATTTTGCTGTTGTTTTAGATGATGGACCACTCTACTTCCTTTTACAACAGGTGCCCCTACAGATTCACAAAGTTCCAATGTTGAATTTCCATGACCCTGATTGAGTGAGTGCACAACTTTATGTATTCTACTTTCAAAATTTCTACTACTTGTAATACATTTTGGATTTGATTTTAAATATGCCCTATTAACAGATTCAGATGTTTGTGTACAAGTGTGATATTTAATTCTATCAAGATTATTAAGTCCCAAAGTCAGATTTACACAGTCTTTTAACAAGCACATGTCTTCTGTCATGCTTAATTCAAAGTCACGAGGCAACACTGAAGAGTTCCACTTGTTGTTTTTCAGTCCACGACAGGAGAAGGAATGAAGTTGGCAGGACTTTCCGCACTGTCCTTGGTAGCAGCTGATGATGGAACGGACAGCAGTTTACATGGCCCGTTTCATCAAAGGTAAGTCACTGGAGTAGTGTTTGTAGCAGTTTTCGTACTCGGTCCTGCATCTAAGCTTCAGGTCCAGGGCAAATCTCCTCTGCATGGATTCTCTCATAGCTTTTGTTCTTCCAGGAAACGTGACTGCTGAATGGAGCCTTAGCAGTCTTGTTTCTCTGAGATTCAAAGAAGTGGCGCAGGTCTTTGAGGTTTTCAATCATATGCCCTTGCTTTTCAGATGCACCGGAAGCAGCAGCACTATCTCCATCACTGGTGAAATGGGAAATGATGAGTGGACAGTCATCACTTTGCAGCTCACTGATGCATTCCGCAGCCCATCTCTTTTTGTCTTTAATGGTGGTCTCTGGAGGAATGGTTGCAGTGCAGCCATCATGTCCGGGGCAGGTAAATTCCTTTTCCTTGGCTCTAAGATGGGTGCCTTTCTTGCACAGTTTATTGCCACAAAACACTGCCACAACATTGTTCTTCTTGGTAACATTTTCACTTAATGTGTATGTAACTTGTGTGGCAGCTTGGAATGGTGTTTTCCCTATCGCACTGAAGGTGGCATTGTTATACCGGGCATCTCCTTCCGCTCTTATAGGTGTATTGGCAAGTCCACATTTCTCGTTAAGCTCTTGAATGTCCTGCCTTATTTTCTTCATGCTGTTTTTGCTCACATCAGTGATGATTTTGCTTACTTTGTTGCAGGTCTGATGAATGTTGGTGGCTGATGCTGGTTCGATGTTTGCGCAAAGAAGCATACCACGCATGCCCTCTGTTGTAAGGCTGGTACCCAAGTGGCCGACAGCCATGGCAACATTAAACTGTGCGGCTCTCCGTCCCCTTCCTGATCGACTGACTTCCTCGTACAGCTTTTCACGGTGACTGGTGTAATGGCACATCTTACATCGAATGTAAAGGATCCATGCCAGGCCTCTCTTTTCCTCCCCATGCTGGTTCCAGTCCAGTGAACCGTCAAAGTCCCGGAATTTCTGTGAGTGCTCTTTAAATGCATGGTTCCATAGTTTAACAGTTTTTTCTTGATGGAGCACTTTGAAAAGTCTGGAATTGGGGTTCGGTGACTCTGCATCCATGTAGGAGTCTACCAGCTGCACTTCACTTGGCCCGGGTCGCAAAATCTTCATTTGACTGCTTCTACGCTCAGCATCGCTTATTGTGAATATTCCATCCTTCTGCTGCTGTACGACATCCTGAAACTCTTCTTCACTCAGCCTTTTTATAGGACATAGACACTGTAGTGGGCTGGTGGCCCCCCCCCCCCCACCACTAAGCTACTTCCTGTTTAACTTTGGATCTGTTAATGACTTGCTATAAGTGTCTTTAGACTTTTTATCATAGAGCTGATATCTGTTAGATCTATAAAGTTTTCTTTGGAATTTATATTTTAATAGTTTTTGTTTGATTTTAAAGTAATTTTGCCTATTTTGCTGTTGTTTTAGATGATGGACCACTCTACTTCCTTTTACAACAGGTGCCCCTACAGATTCACTAAGTTCCAATGTTGAATTTCCATGACCCTGATTGAGTGAGTGCACAACTTTATGTATTCTACTTTCAAAATTTCTACTACTTGTAATACATTTTGGATTTGATTTTAAATATGCCCTATTAACAGATTCAGATGTTTGTGTACAAGTGTGATATTTAATTCTATCAAGATTATTAAGTCCCAAAGTCAGATTTACACAGTCTTTTAACAAGCACATGTCTTCTGTCATGCTTAATTCAAAGTCACGAGGCAACACTGAAGAGTTCCACTTGTTGTTTTTCAGTCCGCGACAGGAGAAGGAATGAAGTTGGCAGGACTTTCCGCACTGTCCTTGGTAGCAGCTGATGATGGAACGGACAGCAGTTTACATGGCCCGTTTCATCAAAGGTAAGTCACTGGAGTAGTGTTTGTAGCAGTTTTCGTACTCGGTCCTGCATCTAAGCTTCAGGTCCAGGGCAAATCTCCTCTGCATGGATTCTCTCATAGCTTTTGTTCTTCCAGGAAACATGTGACTGCTGAATGGAGCCTTAGCAGTCTGTTTTCTCTGAGATTCAAAGAAGTGGCGCAGGTCTTTGAGGTTTTCAATCATATGCCCTTGCTTTTCAGATGCACCGGAAGCAGCAGCACTATCTCCATCACTGGTGAAATGGGAAATGATGAGTGGACAGTCATCACTTTGCAGCTCACTGATGCATTCCGCAGCCCATCTCTTTTTGTCTTTAATGGTGGTCTCTGGAGGAATGGTTGCAGTGCAGCCTTCATGTCCGGGGCAGGTAAATTCCTTTCCCTTGGCTCTAAGATGGGTGCCTTTCTTGCACAGTTTATTGCCACAAAACACTGCCACAACATTGTTCTTCTTGGTAACATTTTCACTTAATGTGTATGTAACTTGTGTGGCGGCTTGGAATGGTGTTTTCCCTATCGCACTGAAGGTGGCATTGTTATACCGGGCATCTCCTTCCGCTCTTATAGGTGTATTGGCAAGTCCACATTTCTCGTTAAGCTCTTGAATGTCCTGCCTTATTTTCTTCATGCTGTTTTTGCTCACATCAGTGATGATTTTGCCTACTTTGTTGCAGGTCTGATGAATGTTGGTGGCTGATGCTGTTTCGATGTTTGCGCAAAGAAGCATACCACGCATGCCCTCTGTTGTAAGGCTGGTACCCAAGTGGCCGACAGCCATGGCAACATTAAACTGTGCGGCTCTCCGTCCCCTTCCTGATCGACTGACTTCCTCGTACAGCTTTTCACGGTGACTGGTGTAATGGCACTTCTTACATCGAATGTAAAGGATCCATGCCAGGCCTCTCTTTTCCTCCCCATGCTGGTTCCAGTCCAGTGAACTGTCAAAGTCCCGGAATTTCTGTGAGTGCTCTTTAAATGCATGGTTCCATAGTTTAGCAGTTTTTTCTTGATGGAGCACTTTGAAAAGTCTGGAATTGGGGTTCGGTGACTCTGCATCCATGTAGGAGTCTACCAGCTGCACTTCACTTGGCCCGGGTCGCAAAATCTTCATTTGACTGCTTCTACGCTCAGCATCGCTTATTGTGAATATTCCATCCTTCTGCTGCTGTACGACATCCTGAAACTCTTCTTCACTCAGCCTTTTTATAGGACATAGACACTGTACTGGGCTGGTGCCCCCCCCTCCCCACTTAGCTACTTCCTGTTTAACTTTGGATCTGTTAGTGACTTACTATAAGTGTCTTTAGACTTTTTATCATAGAGCTGATATCTTTTAGATCTATAAAATTTTATTTGGAATTTATATTTTAATAGTTTTTGTTTGATTTTAAAGTAATTTTGTCTATTTTGCTGTTGTTTTAGATGATGGACCACTCTACTTCCTTTTACAACAGGTGCCCCTACAGATTCACAAAGTTCCAATGTTGAATTTCCATGACCCTGATTGAGTGAGTGCACAACTTTATGTATTCTACTTTCAAAATTTCTACTACTTGTAATACATTTTGGATTTGATTTTAAATATGCCCTATTAACAGATTCACATTTTTGTGTACAAGTGTGATATTTAATTCTATCAAGATTATTAAGTCCCAAAGTCAGATTTACACAGTCTTTTAACAAGCACATGTCTTCTGTCATGCTTAATTCAAAGTCACGAGGCAACACTGAAGAGTTCCACTTGTTGTTTTTCAGTCCGCGACAGGAGAAGGAATGAAGTTGGCAGGACTTTCCGCACTGTCCTTGGTAGCAGCTGATGATGGAACGGACAGCAGTTTACATGGCCCGTTTCATCAAAGGTAAGTCACTGGAGTAGTGTTTGTAGCAGTTTTCGTACTCGGTCCTGCATCTAAGCTTCAGGTCCAGGGCAAATCTCCTCTGCATGGATTCTCTCATAGCCTTTGTTCTTCCAGGAAACATGTGACTGCTGAATGGAGCCTTAGCAGTCTGTTTTCTATGAGATTCAAAGAAGTGGCGCAGGTCTTTGAGGTTTTCAATCATATGCCCTTGCTTTTCAGATGCACCGGAAGCAGCAGCACTATCTCCATCACTGGTGAAATGGGAAATGATGAGTGGACAGTCATCACTTTGCAGCTCACTGATGCATTTGCAGCCCATCTCTTTTTTAGCTCACCTGAGCTGAAAGCTCAAGTGAGCTATTCTGATCACATTTTGTCCGTCGTCCGTCTGTCCGTCTGTCTGTCCGTCCGTCCATCCGTCCGTCTGTAAACTTTTTACATTTTGAACTGCTTCTCTAAAACCGCTTATCCAATTTCAACCAAATTTGGCACAAAGCATCCTTATGGGATGGCGAATATAAATTGCAGAAATAGAAGTACGATCTGTATTCAAAGCGGAGAAAACCTTGAAACTGTAGAAAAAGGGGGTGCATTTTTAAAAATCTTCTTCTCAAGAACTACCGAGGCAAATTCAACGTAGTTTAGCATAAATTATCCTTATGGGAAGGAAAATATAAATTGCAAAAATTAAGGTCTAATTCAGTTTCAAATCTTACGAAAATAATGATAAAGGAAAGGCGTGTTTCAGCTTCGATTCGGTTCGGCATCCGGTAAAATGGGTAGGCAAGACTTGGCCTGGTCAAAACAAAAGATTGGCAGTTATTAATCTGCCAATCTCATTAAAATTTCAGGATATTTGATGGACCAGTTATATTTGTATTCGCTGTAAATATTGCAGCAAAATAATGCGTATTTGGAATTGACGATTGCCGATCTACCCCGGCTTTTATTTTGCCACGGCCCGGGTTTGCATACCCATTTTACCAAGACTCGTATTCCATACTTCTAAAACGAGGTTCTTTGTTTAAAGCAGCCATGACATTATACGAAAAAGGGTTGATCTGACTATGATGAATTTGCTTGTTTATGCAACAGTTCATGTATGAAGGGAAATTTTTGAAACATGCAAAATATATTGGTGCCGATTTTGTGAAGTAAATTGAGGCTAAATATTTCAATGCGTTGACAGATTTCACACATGACGTTGGTGTTAGCTTGGACTGATTTTCGTTTCGTATTCATTATTTATGCTTTGTAATTTAACCTGGGAACTCTCGTATTTCGTGATTTTTACGTATCAATTCAAACAGAGACTTCGGTAGATCAAACAGTTAACTCTTTACCTGCGCAAATTAAGCAAAATCTGATGTATCAAAAAAGTACTGAAATACAATTCATTCTATCGGTAATTCGGCATTATCTTTTTCGTAATGGTAGATTAATGCAATAGGTTTTGTTGAGATTGATGCTCGGCATTTTCTCGAGTTTATTCAGTTTAAATAGAGTTTGATATCGCTGAAGGAAATATGTAGGTATATGTACATGTGTATATATGATTCATTTCGAAAAAATAAATTGTGTTCTTTATTTGTTATAGTGCATGCATGTTTCTTGTGTTTAATTGTTTACAATTTCTATTTACTAACCATATTTGAGTGTTAAGCTTCGAATTATAAGCAATTAAGATACAGAGATTTGCTCACAATTCTATGTTTGTACACAGATCTTAAAAACTAAAGATTAAAAAAGTAAAAAATTTGTCAATATTTATTAAGAAAATTTTCAAAGTCTGTTCTTCCAGAAACCAATTTTAACAACTTATTGTATTGTAAACTTAACCTTTTTTCGTCATTATTACTCCTACTGTACATGTGATCCTTGACTGTGTTTGTGTACATTTGTATAAACTGATTTTGAACCTTAAATACCAATGAACTGGTCTTGAGTGAATAAAAGAATTGAAAATCTTAGGCCATTGTAAGCCTTCTGTCTTACAGGATCCTATTGAAGGTCAGCTCAAGCTTATGGATGACAAGTCCAGTATTTCTTTCTCAAGCGGTTTTATTAAGCGTGATCGTATAGTTACAATAACATCAGCTAATAGCAGCCCAAATCAGGAGTCTCCACAATCTCATTTCATATGGGTATATATTAAGGTTTTACTTATGATGGACAGTTTTGACTAGTTCGGCCCATATACGACGATCATGAGTGAACATTTAGTGTTCAAAATTAAGATTAATATTTTATTTCTAAATAAAGTAACAAAACCGTCAAAACTGCCAATCAAAGAGTCTGGATGCAGGATGTGGGTCTCCGAGTCCTGGGTCTCGGAGCCCCCCACCTAGTATGAGGCATCACTTACTCACAATACGTTCATTCATACACGGCATAAAAGGTTACAAAGGTTAATATATAGAATACACAATACATGACTCAATATAGAATACTAGGGCTATCGTTGCAGACACAGAATCGCCAAATAGGTCACATGTTGTTAAACTCTCAATTTGGATGTTATTCTGCCCGTATTATGCACCTGGTTTCATAACATCATTTAGGAATACTACGCATTGCTACAAGAGTCACAGAGTTCATTCTGTCAATTATCATTAACACCATTCAGTGCGCAGCATCTAGGTACACATAAATATCATAGTGACCATTATGTAATACTAACAATTCAAGGTCATAGCATGGCTATCTGTTTACATACGTCCCCCAAACAAAAGAAATATCCCGAAGGGAGATTTCTCATGCCTGGCGCCCGGAATAGGAAAGCGTCCTTGATCTACCCTTGATCAGACGAACTTCCTAGTGACATACCAGTCAGAACATCTATGTTAAGAGATAGTAACAAGTGACATGTTTCCACCTCCGGCTTGGAACACCATTCATCTATAAAAACAAATCCATAACCAGGATGTATACATGTTCATAAAATCATATAGCTTGATTATATCGCATTACAATCATGAAAACAATAATGAATAAAGTATGATAATAATGACCAAGATGAAATAACCATAGTTGAATATAATCTTAATTCATCATCAAAGTAATACTAAGTATGATTAAGCTTAATGTCACATATATACAAAGTCAAGGCATGCTTGTAAGTTCACAAAATATCTCTTCCTCCTTAGGGGCGAGGTTAGCGTCATAGGTTCGGAGTCCATCGGTTTCTTCCTGCAGTTCTCCAGAGTGAATCACCGAATGCGAGATTTATATTAGCACAAGATAACGCACATTTATACTTTTACACATTTTACACAATTCACATTTTTAATTTTCACTAACTTTCACAATTCCGTTATAAGGAATACACAACTTCTTCACGGTTGCAGCTTAATTATTCATCCATCATCGGCACCCGTGGATAGAGGGTCGGCGCGGATGGCGAGGCGACTTCTCGCGGAGCGTCTCCTGCGTTCCTCTGTTGCGTAGACATCGCGGCCTTCTCTTCCAGGTATTTACGTGCCAGCTCTTGGTCCGGTCGATAGTATTTGGTCCATGGATAGTCTTCATTTTCCTCCTCTCCAAGAAATTGTTGTGCTAGTTTAGTCGAAATTGTCCCCGTGTTACTGGTCAATTTTCGAGTTGCGATTCTTCCGCTTCGTCGGGGTTTCTCTTGGATCCTAGTGACTTTCGGGATTGGTTCAAGTTCAATAAAGTCGCTAGAGGTCCTTTTCTCTGGATTCTCACAACAAAATACAGTGTTTTTGGAAGAACCTTTCTTATCTCCGTCACTACCCCTTTTTCGACAACCTGTCCAGCAACCACTACAGCATATACCACCCCACTTTTTAATAGTTGTACGTTTCTTAATACAAAGTCCTATCGTTATTGTTACTGCCAAAGTAAAACACACATAAAACCAGGGGCTTCCCACCCAAGACGAGGATTTCATGGGTTGCAAATTAATTACTGGCAATTCCGCCATTAGTGCATTCATAGGGAAAATTTTAATATCTTTAGTCATAAGACATTAAACCATGAAAACCTGAGCAACCTTGTCCCAAACTCAAGATGTTGATCGCAAAATTTGATTGTTTTTACGAATTATCTTAAATCACTTACAAAAATTAGTCTTACAGTTTCTTTACTTATTCGCTGTCTCATGTATTTCGAGTATATGTTAAATCTCTTTAACTTCGCATATACCTTCAAATAACCGAGGTGCTGAGTCTGCGTTTGCTAGTCGGCGTATCTCAATACATGTTTTATGTCACAGGGGGTCATCCTGTCATACCTTTTTAAAAGCGTGCAATATATACAAAGCTAAGCTTATTCAAGATTATTTACATCTACACTATACATGTACGATAAATTTAACTTATTTATCCTACTAAATTGAGTAATTGCTTCATAATAGCCAAACAATCCTCAGTATGCCTTTGTTTGCTATTTCCCTTACGGGGCTTAGGGACTAGTTTACGCGGTTTAGGAATTGGTTTGAAGCCTCGACCTACTTTAGGGACTATTTCATCTATTTCCATATTTTCATCTAAGTGTACATTTGGGTTATCTAAGGGTATTTCATAGTCTTGACCACTATTTTCATCACATTGTTCTGACTCACGGGTCTCATCCGATTCTGAATCTACGGTCTGATCATTCTCGTGTTTATACTGCTGATCATCCATGATCTTCTTAGCTCTTATACGTCTTTGAAGTTCTGCTAGGGGAATATCCTCTTCGTCTGAAGATCCTTCTCTTTCCCATTGTTTGGACTGTATAGCTCTTTCCAATGGTTCAGGTTGCATGTCTTCATTTTCCGACGACGATTCCTCTTCTGGTGGCACCACATAGTTAGTTTTTCTTAGAGTTCTTCCACCATCTTCAGTAGTTTGTGAAAGGGGCCAGTGCGAAATATCTGCCAGTCTTAATTGTCGTGCATGGCATTTGGTGGTTAATCCAGTCAATTGGTCTCTCACCACGAAACTAACTGGTCCTTTCTGCTCAATGATTCGATAATATGGTAGCCACTTTTTATCTAACTTATTTTGTCTCCTATTGTTCTTAAGGTAGACAGGGTCACCTACTTGAAAATTTTCGTCTTTGCTTTTCTTATCGGCCTGCGCTTTCTGTTTCTTATTGGCTTCCTTCATATTACGATGTACTAACAGGAAAGCTTTATGTTGTTCTTGAAGGGCGATCTTGTGTTGATCTTCTCCGGCATATCTCCTTCGAGGTTTCATTAACGTATCAAGAGGTAATACGACATCTCTGTTGTACATAAGGTAATATGGAGAAAACTTTGACGAATCGTTAGGATGGAAACGAATGGCTGCCAACGTCTGATTAAGATGAATATCCCATGTTTGAGCGTTGTCTGTTGTTTTCTTAGCCATCACGTCATGTAGAGTTCTATGAAATCGTTCTACTTTACCATTACCTTGAGGGCTGTAATAAGATGTTTTGATATGGTTGATATTCAATTCTTTTAAAGTTTCTTCCACTTTCTTATTCACATTTTCTGTTCCGTTGTCTGTGAGGATTTGAAGAGGACAGCCATATCTTGGATATATTTCTTCTAAGATAAGATGTACTATGTTGTCAGCTGACTTATCAGGAACGGGAAAAGCTTCTGGCCAACCAGAGTAAATGTCAATAAAAGAAACTATGTACTTGTTTCCCGACAAGGATGTTGGATATGGTCCTGATAGATCAAGTCCTACTTTAGCCATTGGAAAAGGTGGTATATCTGTCTCTTGAAGTGGAGGTTGATTTTTCTTATTGCTCCTCGTTTGGCATACTATACATCCTTCTATATAAGAGTATAACCTTTTGTACAAATTTGGTATGTAGTACTTTTGTCTGATTACGTCATATGTTTTGTCCACTCCCATATGTCCAAGTCCGTCATGATATTGCTGCACTACTAAAAGTTCTAACTCACGTGGTACATACAGGCGAAGTTTTGGGCCTTCTGAGTCTCCATCTGAAAGATAGTACATTAAACCATCAATTTCCAAAAACTTCTTTTCTTCGGTTGCCGTTGCTGTTCCTTTATTTAACCGATTCTTCAGTTTCTTGATCTGCTCATCGTGTTGTTGACTTTCTTTGATGTTGATTTCTTCTGGTAGATCAATAAAGGGTTTGACCAATTCGTCGTGTTGTTTAACTTCACATCTGGCTAATCTCTTAGGCGAAAAGGCATTGGAGTTAAGTACATTCACTTCAAAGAAATTGTCCTTAACATCTGGTTCATCATGCTCTGATTGTTCTTCCTCTTCACACTCGAGGTTGACTGTCGGTAATTGGGATAAGAGATCTGCACAGCAGTTAAATCTTCCTTCTATGTACTCTACCTTACAGTTATATCCTGCAATACTTAATGCCCATAGTTGAATTTTCTTATTTTGCATTGGAGATTCTAAGATATACTTGAGCGGCTTATGGTCTGTTCTTATAGTAAACTGAGCACCGTGTAAATAATGGTCTAACTTCTGAAGGGCGTAATGGATTGCAAATGCCTCCTTTTCTATGGTTGACCACTTTTCTTGAGTTTTACTCAGCTTGTGGGATAAGTAATATATTGGCTTATCTTCTCCCTCATCTGTCTTTTGAGTAAGGCACGCTCCAATACAATTGTCGCTGGCATCGGTGTACAGGATGTAAGGCTTATTAGTATCTGGATATGCTAGTAAAGGCACTACCGTTAAACTTTCTTTAATAAAGTCAAACGCTTTTTGACAACATGGTGTCCATGTGAACCTTGCATATTTTCTGGTTAAGTCAATCAATGGTTCTGCAATCTTAGAGAAGTTCGGTATAAATCTCCTGTAATAACTACACATACCTATAAAGCCACGAACTTCTCGGACTGTAGTGGGCGCTGGTAACTTTCTTATAGCTTCGACTTTCTTTGGATCAGGTGTAACGCCATGTTCATCAATGATGAAACCAAGATATTCCGTCTGTTCCTTGAAGAAACTACATTTCTTTAGCTTCATTTTAAGTCCATGCTTCCTTAGGCGGTTGAAAACGTCTTGAATATGCCGAAGATGATCTTCCGGTGTCTCTGAGAATATAAGAATGTCATCCAGGTATGCGATGGCAAACTCCTCTTGTCCTTGAAGAACTATGTTCATCAGCTCTTGAAAGACTGCTGGTGCATTACTCAACCCAAATGGCATCCGGTTGAATTGGAATAGTCCTTTGTGACATGCAAAGGCCGTTTTTTCTTTACTTGAATCTTCTAATTTCACTTGCCAATATCCACTCTTTAAGTCTAGTGCAGTGAAATATTTTGCCTTACCTAGTAAACATAGGATGTCATCAATCAACGGTAGCGGGAATGATACGGGTTTCACTATCTTATTCAAGCTTCTAAAGTCAACGCACATCCGGTCTGATCCGTCCTTTTTCTTCACCACTACTAAGGGAAATGACCAAGGCGATTGTGATCTCTCAATTATCTTTGCGTCCATCATTTCCAGTATGGCCTTGTCAATTATCTGTCTTTTATTTAAGGGTACACGGTAGGGTCTGTTCTTTATTGGGTGGTGATCTCCAGTTTCTATCTTCATTTTAACAGTATCAGTCACTCCAAGGTCACTGTCTTTCTTTGCAAATAAATCATTGTTTTTGCTCACAAGTCTTTTGATTGAGTGTTCAAATCTTCTAGGTACATCAATTTCTTCTTTTGTGTCTTGAGTAGTCTGTATTTCTGAGATTTCCTTCTGTTTTAATGCGGTAATTCGTCCTACTATGTAGCCTCTTGGAATTTTATAATTTTTGTTAGTTTGGTTAACGAAGATCATTGGAACTTTCTTATCCTTCCGAACTATACAAACGGCGTCTTTTAAATATAGTCCTGGGTCTTCCATAATGCAGTTATTGTCTATGCTGTTCACTTCAACCAAGTCATTTTTTTCCAGAGGAAAATTGTTATTTATTTTTCCATAGAATACAGTCACCGTGTTTGGTCTCATAATAAGTTTCTTAGGAGTTCTTACAATAGCTGAGATGTGTAAATCTTCTTTAAGTTCCGCGTATACTTTGCCATCAATACGCATGAGTCCAAGATCAAAGTATAAACGAACATTGTTTTTCTTGAGCCAATCACGGCCGAGAATCATGTTTCGGTTGAGTCCCTTTGTCACATAAAGTTTGTGGTCTAAAGTTAACCCTGAAATCTTAAAGGAAATATTTACATACCCTATCGCAATTAAAGAATTGCCATTTGCTGCTTGTAAAGAGGGGATGTCATTATTAAACAACTTGGGGCGGGGAAATAGATTATCATACATTTTCTTACTAATTAGAGATACGGCTGCACCTGTATCTACCAAAGCTCTAAATTTATTTTTACCTACTTTTAATAAACAGCTACTGGGGTTGTTAGTAAAATTAATTTCATATGTAGGTCTTTGTTTAAAGTTCTTTCTTCGGGCTTCAACGAAGGAAGAACGTCTTAGTTTTCCTGTTTTTGTTTGTCAAAATAAGAGCGCGATTTGAAATTTTGAGACGATCCCCTATTAACTTGGTCGCTAGATTTATATGTTCGGCCTTGACGATTTGATGGTCTGCCCCGATTTTGCTGCGTTCTTTGATACATATGCGAGCCCCAACAATCTGCACGCACATGACCTACTTTACCACAATTCCAACATTCCACAGGCGAACGGGGTTTCTGCTCTATATTATGGACGGGTTTGTTTTGACTGGGTCGTTTATTTATTTGAGGACTGGACCTGACTTGGGGTTTATTTTGAGTACAAAATCGAGCCCTATGACCCGTCTGTTTGCATTTAAAACACCTACTATTACGCGCATGGTCAATTTCCATTGGTTCTACATGCCTTGTTTCTACTGAGGTAAGATTATCTGCTCTATCCTTTAATAAGGGAAGAGTAGTATCAACATTTGAAAGAGTTCGTCTGTTGTCATTACTTTGTACAATTTCTGTCATATTTGACCCTCTTATCGCTAGCCTCTGTCTCAGATTTTGTTCTCGCATTGCTATTTGAATTGCGGATTCTAAGTCTTTAGGGTTTTCTCGCAAAATTTTCATTCTGAGGTAGTCGAATGTCAACCCGTCACAAAAGATATCTACTAACTGTTGTTGTATCAAAGGATCTTTTAGTCTGTCATTACTGTAGGCGTCTTCCGCGATTTGTAATAGTCTCTCGGCGAACAACTGAACACTTTCATTTGAATTTTGTCGAGTCTTACGCATTACTGCTAACGCGTGTTGGGGGTCTGTTATTTCTGCAAATCTATTTTTAAGGGATTCCTTAAGATCGTTCCAAGATGGGATTTCTTCAGACGCATCTGTTTCATCTAAATACCTTTTAATATAATCCCCAACTGAACCCTTACTCGTTATGTATGCAAGCATGGGGATCTCATGACCTTGTTTCCCAGACATAACACTGTACTTTTCAACTTCCTTTATCCACTGTTTAAATTTTTGAGCATCTCCCTCAAAAGGAGTTATCACAGAAGATAGGGGCACTGAGAGTGCGGCTGTTATAGCTTTAACTTGACCAACGAAAAAATCTTTTTCATCATCCTGATCTGAGACTCGGTGTCGAGTTTCACGGGTTTCATACGGCCTAGCATCATGATATGTTTCAAAAGTATTTTGTTTAATCTGCTCTTTTTCTTGGGATTTTTGACCTGTTTCTTGCCCTTTATTTTCATTGTTCTGACCCAACCCCGCGAATTGTTTTTCTAATTGCTCCATTTGATTTTTAAATTCTTTTTTATCAAACCCATCACCTGTCGCCATATTGGTTGCTTAGACAAAGTTGTTTACTTCGAGATAGCTATAAGAGACATATAGAAATGGTTCTTACCTTACTCTGTATTGAACTTCGCTCAATCCTGGTCACGGCACCAAGAAAGTTCATGTAAGCCTTCTGTCTTACAGGATCCTATTGAAGGTCAGCTCAAGCTTATGGATGACAAGTCCAGTATTTCTTTCTCAAGCGGTTTTATTAAGCGTGATCGTATAGTTACAATAACATCAGCTAATAGCAGCCCAAATCAGGAGTCTCCACAATCTCATTTCATATGGGTATATATTAAGGTTTTACTTATGATGGACAGTTTTGACTAGTTCGGCCCATATACGACGATCATGAGTGAACATTTAGTGTTCAAAATTAAGATTAATATTTTATTTCTAAATAAAGTAACAAAACCGTCAAAACTGCCAATCAAAGAGTCTGGATGCAGGATGTGGGTCTCCGAGTCCTGGGTCTCGGAGCCCCCCACCTAGTATGAGGCATCACTTACTCACAATACGTTCATTCATACACGGCATAAAAGGTTACAAAGGTTAATATATAGAATACACAATACATGACTCAATATAGAATACTAGGGCTATCGTTGCAGACACAGAATCGCCAAATAGGTCACATGTTGTTAAACTCTCAATTTGGATGTTATTCTGCCCGTATTATGCACCTGGTTTCATAACATCATTTAGGAATACTACGCATTGCTACAAGAGTCACAGAGTTCATTCTGTCAATTATCATTAACACCATTCAGTGCGCAGCATCTAGGTACACATAAATATCATAGTGACCATTATGTAATACTAACAATTCAAGGTCATAGCATGGCTATCTGTTTACACCATTCTTTTTTTCCATTTTAAATGCTGAATAGGAAATACCAAGTTAAAAATCTTAAGCTGAATGTAATAAAGTCATGTCAACAAAATATGACTCAAACCTAGGGAAACTGTGAGCTCTGTATCTTGCTTATAATTCTACGATTGACGCTGAAATTTTGGTTGAACATTAGAAATTCTATATGAATTAGAGTATGTTAAATACTTGTACAAAAAAAAATAAAAGAATGATATTCTGTATATACCTACTCTCTGGGGTCCCCTCATTATACAATAAATAATGTGAAATCTACATCAATTTTGATAGTTTTTCAGACACGAGTAAATAAAAACGACATCTTTAAAACAGTTTCCATAGTTTTGACACATTTCTGTTATGGGGATAAAATAATTATCGCTATTCCTAAGAAAATATCACAGCGGAAAATTATCCTGGTTTGTACGCGAGGTAAATAACAGTCATTTAATTATAATGGAAAACAAATTAAATTTTTGAATGTTTTAATTTGAGGAATTGAGCACATTGAGGTACAATTTTCTTCTTCTCATCTATACATGAAGGATTTTTTAAATAAAATACAATAACTATTATATATTTTTTTTAAATACAATAACAAGTAAGTAGTTGATGAAACAAATGTACCTATATGCTTTCATATATTTTGATCGCTTTACAAAGTGTGTGTGGGGGGGGGGGGGGGGGGTGGTGGCGCAGAACGAAAATATAGGGAATTGGAAGTTAACAACTTAACAGTGTACCCCTACCAAATGTTTAGTTTTATATCTTGCGTAGGATTTTCTTATTCTGGTAAAAAATAGTATTTCATGAAGGTACAATGTCAAAGATTACGTGTATGCAAAAATAATTGTAAAATTCGAATACTTGACAATATTTATTTTTTGTTATTCTACCGAGGGACCATATGGCACAATATCTTTTGAACGCCAATTGTTGCTCAGGTGAGCGATGTGGCCCCATGGGCCTCTTGTTTGTCTTTAATGGTGGTCTCTGGAGGAATGGTTGCAGTGCAGCCATCATGTCCGGGGCAGGTAAATTCCTTTCCCTTGGCTCTAAGATGGGTGCCTTTCTTGCACAGTTTATTGCCACAAAACACTGCCACAACATTGTTCTTCTTGGTAACATTTTCACTTAATGTGTATGTAACTTGTGTGGCAGCTTGGAATGGTGTTTTCCCTATCGCACTGAAGGTGGCATTGTTATACCGGGCATCTCCTACCGCTCTTATAGGTGTATTGGCAAGTCCACATTTCTTGTTAAGCTCTTGAATGTCCTGCCTTATTTTCTTCATGCTGTTTCTGCTCACATCAGTGATGATTTTGCCTACTTTGTTGCAGGTCTGATGAATGTTGGTGGCTGATGCTGGTTCGATGTTTGCGCAAAGAAGCATACCACGCATGCCCTCTGTTGTAAGGCTGGTACCCAAGTGGCCGACAGCCATGGCAACATTAAACTGTGCGGCTCTCCGTCCCCTTCCTGATCGACTGACTTCCTCGTACAGCTTTTCACGGTGACTGGTGTAATGGCACTTCTTACATCGAATATAAAGGATCCATGCCAGGCCTCTCTTTTCCTCCACATGCTGGTTCCAGTCCAGTGAACCGTCAAAGTCCCGGAATTTCTGTGAGTGCTCTTTAAATGCATGGTTCCATAGTTTAGCAGATTTTAACCGGGTTTTACAAAGGAAAAATCCGGTTATTAAAATGGTGAAAATGACGGGCGTACGGGCGGGCGGACGGGCGGCTGCCAAAAGGGTATACCCTAATTGTACGGATAACTCCTCCTACATTTTTCAAGATAGGAAGTTGTTCTTTTGCAGATCAATTGTACATATATCAGAGGTGTGCATATTGCTAGGATTTTGATTTCTGATTATTTATGAAAAAAATACCAGCTTTTGAACTTAGTCATTTTTTGGCAAAATATTGCATATAGGGTACCCTTTCACCTTATCCATTTCACTGGATACGGGTTGACATGGATTATGGATACAGTTCACATAAAAGAAAACCCGGTTTGCTGTCACATTTACAGCTTTTCACTTGTTTCTTGATGGAGCACTTTGAAAAGTCTGGAATTGGGATTCGGTGACTCTGCATCCATGTAGGAGTCTACCAGCTGCACTTTACTTGGCCCGGGTCGCAAAATCATCATTTGACTGCCTCTAGGCTCAGCATCGCTTATTGTGAATATTCCATCCTTCTGCTGCTGTACGACATCCTGAAACTCTTCTTCACTCAGCCTTTTTATAGGACATAAACACTGTACTGGGCTGGTGGTGCCCCCCCCCCTCCCCACTTAGCTACTTCCTGTTTAACTTTGGATCTGTTAATGACTTACTATAAGTGTCTTTAGACTTTTTATCATAGAGCTGATATCTTTTAGATCTATAAAATTTTATTTGGAATTTATATTTTAATAGTTTTTGTTTCATTTTAAAGTAATTTTGCCTATTTTGCTGTTGTTTTAGATGATGGACCACTCTACTTCCTTTTACAACAGGTGCCCCTACAGATTCACAAAGTTCCAATGTTGAATTTCCATGACCCTGATTGAGTGAGTGCACAACTTTATGTATTCTACTTTCAAAATTTCTACTACTTGTAATACATTTTGGATTTGATTTTAAATATGCCCTATTAACAGATTCACATTTTTGTGTACAAGTGTGATATTTAATTCTATCAAGATTATTAAGTCCCAAAGTCAGATTTACACAGTCTTTTAACAAGCACATGTCTTCTGTCATGCTTAATTCAAAGTCACGAGGCAACACTGAAGAGTTCCACTTGTTGTTTTTCAGTCCGCGACAGGAGAAGGAATGAAGTTGGCAGGACTTTCCGCACTGTCCTTGGTAGCAGCTGATGATGGAACGGACAGCAGTTTACATGGCCCGTTTCATCAAAGGTAAGTCACTGGAGTAGTGTTTGTAGCAGTTTTCGTACTCGGTCCTGCATCTAAGCTTCAGGTCCAGGGCAAATCTCCTCTGCATGGATTCTCTCATAGCCTTTGTTCTTCCAGGAAACATGTGACTGCTGAATGGAGCCTTAGCAGTCTGTTTTCTCTGAGATTCAAAGAAGTGGCGCAGGTCTTTGAGGTTTTCAATCATATGCCCTTGCTTTTCAGATGCATTGGAAGCAGCAGCACTATCTCCATCACTGGTGAAATGGGAAATGATGAGTGGACAGTCATCACTTTGCAGCTCACTGATGCATTTCGCAGCCCATCTCTTTTTGTCTTTAATGGTGGTCTCTGGAGGAATGGTTGCAGTGCAGCCTTCATGCCCGGGGCAGGTAAATTCCTTTCCCTTGGCTCTAAGATGGGTGCCTTTCTTGCACAGTTTATTGCCACAAAACACTGCCACAACATTGTTCTTCTTGGTAACATTTTCACTTAATGTGTATGAAACTTGTGTGGCGGCTTGGAATGGTGTTTTCCCTATCGCACTGAAGGTGGCATTGTTATACCGGGCATCTCCTACCGCTCTTATAGGTGTATTGGCAAGTCCACATTTCTCGTTAAGCTCTTGAATGTCCTGCCTTATTTTCTTCATGCTGTTTTTGCTCACATCAGTGATGATTTTGCCTACTTTGTTGCAGGTCTGATGAATGTTGGTGGCTGATGCTGTTTCGATGTTTGCGCAAAGAAGCATACCACGCATGCCCTCTGTTGTAAGGCTGGTACCCAAGTGGCCGACAGCCATGGCAACATTAAACTGTGTGGCTCTCCGTCCCCTTCCTGATCGACTGACTTCCTCGTACAGCTTTTCACGGTGACTGGTGTAATGGCACTTCTTACATCGAATGGAAAGGATCCATGCCAGGCCTCTCTTTTCCTCCCCATGCTGGTTCCAGTCCAGTGAACTGTCACAGTCTGGGAATTTCTGTGAGTGCTCTTTAAATGCATGGTTCCATAGTTTAGCAGTTTTTAGCTCACCGAGACGAAGTCAGGGGGAGCTTATGCTATACCCTCGGCGTCAGTGTCGGCGTCGGCGTCCAGACCTGGTTAAAGTTTTTGTTGCATGTCCTGTATCTAAGCTATTACTTGTCCTATCTTCTCCAAACTTGCATGGATGATGCATCTGGACCTACTTATGGACTTGAAAGACTAGGATGCTGAATCTGAGTCCTAAATTTCAGATGCTGTAGGAGGTTAAGGTTGTTTGACCAGGTTAAAGTTTTTGTTGCAGGTGCCCTTTGATAGCAATATCTAAGTTACTGCAGGTCCATACTTCACCAAACTTGCATGGATGGTGTGTCTTATGATACTGATGCACCAGACAGGCTTGAATGCTGAATCTGAGCTATAGGTTTCGGATGCTGGAGGAGGTTAAGGTTTTTGGAGCAGGTTAAAGTTTTTGTTGCAGGTGCCCTTTGATAGCAATATCTAAGTTACTGCTGGTCCTTACTTCACCAAACTTGCATGGATGTTGTGTCTTATGATACTGATGCACCAGACAGGCTTGGGTGCTGAATCTGAGCTATAGGTTACAGATGCTGAAGGAGGTTAAGGTTTTTAGAGCTGGTTAAAGTTTTTGTTGCAAGTGCCCTCTGATGATATCTTAGTTACTACTGGTCCTAACTTCACCAGACTTCTATGGATGGTGCATCTTATGATACTGATGCACCAGACAGGCTTGAATGCTGAATCTGAGCCATAGGTTTCGGATGCTGGAGGAGGTTAAGGTTTTTAGAGCTAGTTAAAGTTTTTGAAACAGGTGCCCTCTGATGACTATATCTTAGTTATTGCTTGTCCTAACTTCACCAGACTTCCATGGATGGTGCGTCTTATGATACTGATGCACTTGACAGGCTTGAATGCTGAGTCTGAGCCATATGTTTCAGATGCTGGATATGGTTAAGTTTTTTGGAACAGGTCACATGTTTAATAGATGATAGTACTATTTCAAACTTGCATAGTTGACTAAACTGTAATATGAATGAATCACAGAGGAAGCTTCAGATGCAGAGCTTGATCTCATTTATCAAGGATGCTAAAAAATATATCTTAGTTATTACAGGTCCTAACTTCACCAAACTTGAATGGATGGTGTGTCTTATGATACAGATGCACCTGACAGGCATGGATGCTGAATCTGAGCCATAGGTTGTGGATGCTGGAGCAGGTTAAGTGTTAATTGCTAGTGCCCTCTGATGATGATCAGTGATTGGGAAGGCCAAAAATGTCAATGGGACTATGGCCCCACAGTTATTGATTTTAATGGGCCATTTTCATAATGAAAGGGCCATCTATTTATTCATTGGGGCCATTTTGTAAAATTGAAATTATCAAGGACCAACCTAGAGCAAACAACTTCTATAAAATTTAAAAACTTAACGAACTGGTTAAATTTCATTTATTTGATGTGTTTATACATTTCACTGATGCAATTTTTGTTATGGTGTTTGCTTAATGATAAATAAAATCAGTCTCTGTACTTCTGTGTTTTTTGGAGGTATTAGTCAAACCCTTTGACCCAATTATTACCGTTATGTAGAGAATCTTTCAAACTTTGAAGATAACTGTAGGGAATGGTTTTTCTTATTATTTAAACATTAATTTTGCGAGTTATTAAATAATTACAAGTTACAACTAATTGTAGTATCGACACTTAAATAAATAAACATCGGTTGTAATTTTCATTGCAGTGTGGTTGCATCACCCGTATTTATAACCCCTACAGTAACGATAAGCATGGTAAGACAGTCGTGAGTTTTAATAATCACAACAGGGATTAATCGAGGCTGTGAAAACGTCTTTTCAATTAGATAATCATCATTTTACTGCATTTGGGGTTAGTTTACATAATTGAGAACTCAGAATACTGGGCGACTTCAAGTTCTCTTTCGGAGGAAATTCTGGAATAATCTACCACGCATAAAAGAGTGGAAACGTTTTTATTGGTTGTTTATTTCTGTTTTACCAAACACGACCAATGAAATTTGATGTTTTAAAACAAATGTATTAAAAGACGATTAGCTAAGTCGTACAGAGTAAATTTCCAGCGGACATCGCTAAAACTTTTATAACCGATGAGAAATTTGAATGCGCACTTCGGTGCGTAGAGTAATTGATCTAATGCGCCATTTTTCTCTTAAATGCGACTATGGCGCGTGGCGCAGGTCCTTCCCAATCACTGGATGATATCTTAGTTATTACTGGTCTGAACTTCACCAAACTTGCATGGAGATGCGTCTTATTTATATTGATGCACCTGGCAGGCTTGAATGCTGAATCTGAGCCATAGGTTTCGGATGCTGGATGAGGTTTAGATTTTTTTGAACAGGTCACATGATTTATAGATGATAGCTTGCATAGTTGATTTAAATATATTATAAATGAAACGCAGAGGTTGCTTCGGATGCAGAGCCTGATCTCCATTATCAAGGATGCTAAAGAAATCTCCTAACTCACCTAAACTTAAATGATATAACACGATTCCTATGATAAAGTATTGTATGATATGATTCAGAAACACTTTTGTTTAATATGATACAATATAATATCATATGTTATATTGTAAAAAGTTATATGATATGATATTGTATCAATTTTTTTGATATTTTATGATTTGATAGTGTATCATGATATTGTTATACCCCCGCTCCGAAGGAGAGGGGGTATACTGTTTTACCCTTGTGTGTCTGTCTGTCTGTCCGTCCGTCTGTCTGTCCGTCCATAACAAAAATTTCTGTTGCATTTATCAGCAACTATTTATCGCAGATGCTTGAAATTTTAACACAGTGTTTGTTAAGGCATGCCATATTGTGGGATATATTTTTGTACCAATCGGACGTCAACTTCCTGTTAAATGACAACTTTGCTTATTTTTTAACCAAAATTTTCAAACAAATTTTCGTCAAAGATTTCTCAGCAACTGTTTATTGCAGATGCTTCAAATTTTTACACAGTATTTGTATAGGCATGCCATATCGTGGGATATATTTTTGTACCAATCAGACGTCAATTTCCTGTTAACTGACGACTTTGTTTATTTTTAGCAAAAATTTTCAAACAAATTTCCGTCAAAGAATTCTCAGAAATTGTTTATCGCAGATGCTTGAAATTTTTACACAGTATTTGTATAGGCATGCTATATCGTGGGATATATTGTTGTACCAATAGGACGTCAACTTCCTGTTAAATGATGACTTTGTTTTTTTTTTGCCAAAATTTTCAAACAAATTTCCGTCAAAGATTTCTCAGCAACTATTTATGGCTGATGCTTGAAATTTTAACACACCATTTGTTTAGGCATGCTATATTGTGGGGTATATTTTTGTATCAATCGGACGTCAACTTCCTGTTAAATGGCGACTTTGCTTATTTTTTAACCAAAATTTTCAAACAAATTTTCGTCAAAGATTTCTCAGCAACTATTTATCGCAGATGCTTGAAATTTTTACGCAATATTTATACCCCCGCTCCGAAGGAGAGGGGGTATACTGTTTTACTCTTGTGTTTCTGTCTGTCCGTCTGTCTGTCTGTCTGTCCGTCCGTCCGTCCGTCTGTCTGTCCGTCCGTAACAAAAATTTCTGTCACATTTATCTCAGCAACTATTTATCGCAGATGCTTGAAATTTTAACACAGTGTTTGTTAAGGCATGCCATATTGTGGGATATATTTTTGTACCAATCGGACGTCAACTTCCTGTTAAATGATGACTTTGCTTATTTTTTAACCAAAATTTTCAAACAAATTTTCGTCAAAGATTTCTCAGCAACTATTTATCGCAGATGCTTCAAATTTTTACACAGTGTTTGTATAGGCATGCCATATCGTGGGATAGATTTTTGTTCCAATCAGACATCAACTTCCTGTTAAATGACAACTTTGTTTATTTTTAGCAAAAATTTTCAAACAAATTTTTGTCAAAGATTTCTCAGCAAGTGTTTATTGCAGATGCTTCAAATTTTTACACAGTATTTGTATAGACATGCTATATCGTGGGATGTATTTTTGTACCAATCTGACGTCAACTTCCTGTTTAATGAGTACTTTGTTTATTTTAAGCCAAAATTTTCAAACAAATTTTCGTCAAAGATTTCTCAGCAACTATCTATTGCAGATGCTTGAAATTTTAACACACTATTTGTTTTGGCATGCTATATTGTGGGATATATTTTTGTATCAATCAGACGTCAACTTCCTGTTTAATAATGACTTTGTTTATTTTTAGCCAAAATTTTCAAACAAATTTTCGTCAAAGATTTCTCAGCAGCTATTTATCGCAGATGCTTGATATTTTTACATAGTGTTTGTTAAGGCATGACATATCGTGGGATATATTTTTGTACCAATCGGACGTCAACTTCCTGTTAAATGAGTAATTTGTTTATTTTAGCCAAAATTTTCAAACGAATTTTCCTCAAAGATTCCTCAGCAGCTATTTATCGCAGATGCTTGAAATTTTAAACACTATTTGTTTATGCATGCCATTTTGTGGGATATATTTCTGTACCAATCGGATGCCAGCTTTCTGTTAAATGTCAACTTTGCTTATTTTGCATATTCACATCAGAGCGGGGGTATCACTAGTGAGCATTGGCTCACAGATATCTTGTTTTGTATAGTATTGTATATTATGATACAATATTATATTGTATCATATGATATTGTATAATATTATATTGGTTTCTGTAATTAACAATTATATCACGCTGAACTGTATTATATGATATTGTTATATTATATATTATCGTATCATACGATATTGTATAATATGATATTGGTTTATATGATATATAATTGTATCATATGATACAATATGTATGCATAATATTCTATTATATAATATTTTACTTTATCACATAATATTGTAATCATTTGATATGATACAATGTTATATCAAATTATATTGTATCATATGATACAATATCATATTATGTATCAAATAATATACAATATCATACAATACAATATATCATACTATATTATACAATATAATATCATATGTTTCAATGTTATGATGTATTATGTAATATGATATTGTATCATATAATACAATATTGTATTATATATAATAATGTTGTATTATGTGATCAAATACAATAAGGTTTAACACAATACAATGTCATGTCATATTTACAATATCATCTTTGTTTATTACAGTATTTTATTGTATTATATGATATATATTGTAAGTATGATAGGATGCAATATTTAATTTTATATTATTATATTGATTAATATATGAACATATGATTATCATACAATTTTTTAACAGATGATATATGATTTTGTGTCAAAACAGAATCCATGAATATCCAAGATTATAAAGTATGATTTTCATATAATATGATAAAGGTGGTCTCATAGGGGTGATGCCTCGTCTCGGTGAGCTTTGTAATCTGTGATTACCTATGTTTTCTTGATGGAGCACTTTGAAAAGTCTGGAATTGGGGTTCGGTGACTCTGCATCCATGTAGGAGTCTACCAGCTGCACTTCACTTGGCCCGGGTCGCAAAATCTTCATTTGACTGCCTCTACGCTCAGCATCGCTTATTGTGAATATTCCATCCTTCTGCTGCTGTACGACATCCTGAAACTCTTCTTCACTCAGCCTTCTTATAGGACATAGACACTGTACTGGGCTGGTGGTCCCCCCCCAACCCCCCCCCCCCCCCACTTAGCTACTTCTTGTTTAACTTTGGATCTGTTAGTGACTTACTATAAGTGTCTTTAGACTTTTTATCATAGAGCTGATATCTTTTAGATCTATAAAATTTTATTTGGAATTTATATTTTAATAGTTTTTGTTTCATTTTAAAGTAATTTTGCCTATTTTGCTGTTTTTTTAGATGATGGACCACTCTACTTCCTTTTACAACAGGTGCCCCTACAGATTCACAAAGTTCCAATGTTGAATTTCCATGACCCTGATTGAGTGAGTGCACAACTTTATGTATTCTACTTTCAAAATTTCTACTACTTGTAATACATTTTGGATTTGATTTTAAATATTCCCTATTAACAGATTCACATTTTTGTGTACAAGTGTGATATTTAATTCTATCAAGACTATTAGGTCCCAAAGTTAGATTTACACAGTCTTTTAACAAGCACATGTCTTCTGTCATGCTTAATTCAAAGTCACGAGGCAACACTGAAGAGTTCCACTTGTTGTTTTTCAGTCCGCGACAGGAGAAGGAATGAAGTTGGCAGGACTTTCCGCACTGTCCTTGGTAGCAGCTGATGATGGAACGGACAGCAGTTTACATGGCCCGTTTCATCAAAGGTAAGTCACTGGAGTAGTGTTTGTAGCAGTTTTCGTACTCGGTCCTGCATCTAAGCTTCAGGTCCAGGGCAAATCTCCTCTGCATTGATTCTCTCATAGCTTTTGTTCTTCCAGGAAACATGTGACTGCTGAATGGAGCCTTAGCAGTCTGTTTTCTCTGAGATTCAAAGAAGTGGCGCAGGTCTTTGAGGTTTTCAATCATATGCCCTTGCTTTTCAGATGCACCATAAGCAGCAGCACTATCTCCATCACTGGTGAAATGGGAAATGATGAGTGGACAGTCATCACTTTGCAGCTCACTGATGCATTCCGCAGCCCATCTCTTTTTGTCTTTAATGGTGGTCTCTGGAGGAATGGTTGCAGTGCAGCCTTCATGTCCGGGGCAGGTAAATTCCTTTCCCTTGGCTCTAAGATGGGTGCCTTTCTTGCACAGTTTATTGCCACAAAACACTGCCACAACATTGTTCTTCTTGGTAACATTTTCACTTAATGTGTATGTAACTTGTGTGGCGGCTTGGAATGGTGTTTTCCCTATCGCACTGAAGGTGGCATTGTTATACCGGGCATCTCCTTCCGCTCTTATAGGTGTATTGGCAAGTCCACATTTCTCGTTAAGCTCTTGAATGTCCTGCCTTATTTTCTTCATGCTGTTTTTGCTCACATCAGTGATGATTTTGCCTACTTTGTTGCAGGTCTGATGAATGTTGGTGGCTGATGCTGGTTCGATGTTTGCGCAAAGAAGCACACCACGCATGCCCTCTGTTGTAAGGTTGGTACCCAAGTGGCCGACAGCCATGGCAACATTAAACTGTGCGGCTCTCCGTCCCCTTCCTGATCGACTGACTTCCTCGTACAGCTTTTCACGGTGACTGGTGTAATGGCACTTCTTACATCGAATGGAAAGGATCCATGCCAGGCCTCTCTTTTCCTCCCCATGCTGGTTCCAGTCCAGTGAACTGTCACAGTCTGGGAATTTTTGTGAGTGCTCTTTAAATGCATGGTTCCATAGTTTAGCAGTTTTTTCTTGATGGAGCACTTTGAAAAGTCTGGAATTGGGGTTCGGTGACTCTGCATCCATGTAGGAGTCTTCCAGCTGCCCTTCACTTGGCCTGGGTCGCAAAATCTTCATTTGACTGCCTCTACGCTCAGCATCGCTTATTGTGAATATTCCATCCTTCTGCTGCTGTACGACATCCTGAAACTCTTCTTCACTCAGCCTTCTTATAGGACATAGACACTGTACTGTGCTGGTGGTCCCTGTCCTTTTCTGGCCCTTGTTGTGAGGAATGTTTTCTTTTTTGTACTGATGTTGATGCAGCCACTTTGGTCCTTTCTTTGGTATGATTTATATTGAACTTTACACTTGTAGACTTTTTCTTATAAAATGATGTTGTGTGTGGTGCAAATTTTTAAGTATTGTAAACTTTCATCATTTTAGAGCCGCAATGTCGTCTAAGAGGAACCCCATCTTTAATGACTGATTGAAAAGCCTCATCACCCCCCATTGCTTAAGAACCTCTTATCTTTATCAATAGCCATTAATCAGTGACCACCGTTATGAAAGCTCCAAGGTACATTATTTAAGACTCTTCTGGCACCATTTTTTTTTATTCTCTGTCTTAATTTGTCTTAGAATTAAAATTAACAACTTTTTGCTAATTAATTTCAATATTTAAGTCATTTTCCTTTTTTTTAGCTAATTAATTTCTATTAATTAGAGATGAATTTTTTTAAAGCACATACACATAAACTCTAACATTTCAGGTTTCATTTCATTCCAAGCTCTTTTCTCAATAACTCACTAATTAAATTTTATTGAGTTTTGAAAAGATGAACTGTAGATGAATTTTAACAGAAATTTACTCCAGAATTCAGCAATCTGTTAAGAAGAGTTATCTCCTACTTTTTAAGCCCTTAGGGTCAAAAGTAGATTTTCATACACTAGCATATAGGAGATAGATACCTACTAGACATTTTCTGCAAATTTCATTAAATTTCATAAACTTTAAGTTGTCTTAAAGGTCTTACGCAAGAAAATAGTTCCATATATATGGAGACAATTTCTTTTCTTTCTTCTTTTTTTGGCACCTTATTTAGGGCCTATAGTATTGATTTTGGACTCAGTGGCGAGGAGATTTATTGGAATTGTCACACTAATTTCAATGGAATTATTTTTTTAGATGCGCATGATGCAACTTCCTGGATGGTGCTGAGCCTGTTTGTCAACATGTGGAACCCACGTGTACTTAGGGGTAGGTATGTTTACTCTCAATTATCTCTCTTAGAAACCGCATAAGGCGTTATTTTTCTGATCTAAAATTTTTTTTGAAGCATTTAACTAAAATTTCTCGTTCATGAATTATATGCTGAGAGTATAGTTAATTAATTTACTGAATTAAAGCTATATAGTAACATATAGTGAAATTAATTCCTTGTGTGAGACATTAATGATCTTCACGTTTAACCTGATAATGGCAGAATTTGAGGAAGAACACGTACAAATCAAGATATACTTGACAGATGTTGGGTTGTAAAATCATCGCTGCATCATTTATAGAATGTATAAAAATGACCAGCTAAATTTTTTTAACAAAAATTATGTACTTAAATGATCTATAGATCCTCTGTTTTGTTAATATTGTTTTCATTACTGAACACCCTAGCCGATCGCTGTGAACATTTCAACCAGAGATCAAATCACATGGAAAATAGTTGGTTCAATTGAAATATAACTCTGTTTTAAGTAAATATAAAAGCTAAAGTAAATTAATTTCTCTCTATAAAAAAATGATGCATTAAAACACAAATTATATTACATACAAGTTAAATAAATAAATACGCAGATACAAATTCGCGTACAATTTGTTAACATTGTTTTCATTACCTCACACCTTAGTCGATTGCCAAGTAAATTTCAGCCTGCAGATCAAATCACACGGAAAAAAGCAGACTCAATTAAAATACAACCCTTGTTTTAAGTAAATATAAATTATATCATAAATTCTTTTGTTTCTGTAAAAATGCATAAAAAAAGAATTATATTACAAGATTATTGGTTGCTTATGTCAAGTCAACCTTTAAGAGTTTTGCCTTAAGGATGACGTTTACTCAGAATGAAAAAAAAATCCACTGATGATAATGAAAAACCATCTATTGTGTGTTATAGACCTTTGCTTGTTATGTTATTTTTCACTTTCAGAAAAGTAGGTCAATGACCTACTTTTTGAGTTAATGGCCATTGAATATTTATTGAAAAATCAAGAAAAATCCCATAAAATTTTACACTACAATTGAGATTTTCTTAATTATAAAAATATTACAAATAATTAACACTTTAAAAAAATAAGATACAGTTTACGAATTGTAGTGGCACTAAATAAGTACACAACATTAAGATTTCAGCATTAATTTTTAAAAATAATTCAGTCCGAATTTCCTCTATCAGTTTTCAAATCCCTACCCATTTTTTATTCAATTTTACAAAAAATTGAATGATGATAATACAAAAACATTTATGATAATGAACTACTTATATTGACCTTATTCTGTTGGCATAAAATTTATATGAGGTCAATGATCAAAATTTTGAGATATGATGTCTTTTATCGTTTTTAAGCATTTTTCAATATTATTATTATTCGTGCCATAAGATTATTTTAATGAATAAGTGAGGTAAAACCAACGGAAAATATGCAAAATTACGCAGACTTAAATATAAAATCCTAACTTATAATATTAGACATACTGCCAAAAAACTTTTAGCAGAAAACAAAATCTGCAAAATTTAGTCCGAATTTCCTCTGTTTGGCTAAAAGTCAATTTTTGTTTGAGCATAATTCCATAATAAAGTAAAACTATTGAATGTTTTGTCAATAATAATTCATTTCATAAATACTTTTTGTGTTTAGAACAATTTTCACTCATTACATTGAACTTTTTAACAATCGGAATTTGAGAACTCAAACCCTGAGTAAATAACACCCTTAAGGTAAGGTTTGCGGTTACAGGGAGACAACTCACACATTTTCATTGTGACGTAACACCAACTATCCTTTATTTCAGTTATGACGTCAAAAATTATGTGACGTCATAATTGATTTCAGTTTTTTTTATTTCGCGGGTTTTTTTAGTTTCAATGAAAAAATAAGAGGACACAAGCATTTTATCAATTTCCACGAAAACGAAATCCGCATCATATGGTTTTGAATAGTGTTTTAGAAACATCAGATTACACATATTCTAAGATGCTTTTTTCCTGAAATCGGTGGACTTGGAAAGGTTTCAAATAAGATGTTTTCGTTTACATAATAGTAGTCCAAAATTAAGACTTTTGTTGCATTTTATTCTATTTTTAGATAGTTCATCAGAAATTAATAAAAGTGAATCATGATATTAATATTGATATTATTTTTGAACATTTTAAGCATAAATAACCCACATAATAGTCACATATAAAATGTACATATTTTCACGAAATTGTTTACATTTCATCAAAATGAAAATTGGAAATCATGAACTTTGACCTTTTGTAGTTATAAAACAGGACGGGCAAAATTCATTTGAATTCCATGAGAAAAAAGACTTTAGTATAGTGAACCAAATGGTATGTAACTTTGGTACAACCTCTAAAAAATGCAAGCCGCAAACCTTACCTTAATCCTATCTATGCCTGCTGCTTTTCCTGATGTCAAGGATTTGATGGTTACTGTTATTTTTTTCTTTTGTTGGAGGATCAGTATTGAGGTCAGTCAAATAAAGTGGCTCACTCAGGCTTAGATCTAAAAGTCTTGCACAAGGAAATAGCCAATCAAACTGAACTTAGTCAATTGTAGTTTCATATATTTATAAATAGAGGCAATTTCTTTTCTTTCTTCCTTTTTTGGCACCTTATTTTAGGCCTACAATATTTAATTTGGACTCATTTGCTAGGAAAATTATTACTTAATGGAATTGTCACACTGAATTAGGCCAAAGAAAAAAAATATGTGTGTTTCTGGTTTCCCGACCGACCCTATTTTTTATGCGCCGACCCTAACACTTTTAATTCCAAATCCAAATTACCAACCGTAATTGGTTTAAACAATAGAGTATTTACAAATCAGAGTTCAAAAAAAGCTTGTAACAATTCAATAGAAATTCAATAGAAAACACCACTTATCAAAGATTTCTAAGTGCAGATTGACAGTATGGATGAAAGTTATCCTTGGTTATTTTAGCTAAATTATCAATGCAATAAATAGTTTCATAGGGCAGTGATGTGTTAAAAATTAATATAAAGATTTACAAGAAGAAAGCAGAGGCAAATTTTTTTTTTATATTTCTGGGTGTGGAGACTGCAGACATCGTAAGTCTTTAAATAGGCCCAACAATCATTCACATTATAAATATTTTAAAGTGCTGCAGTTCCATTGCAAATGAAATTTTTAAAATTAGTCTTAAACCAATAATTATGTATTCATTTTTTGGAGGGAATTAGGCCAAAAAAAAAAAAATGGGCAGATTTCAACCAAATTTGTCACAAAGCACCACTAGGTGAAGGGGATTTAAGTTTGCATGTTCAAATGAAGGGCCACGCCCTCTTTAAGGGGAGATAATTGAGAATTATTGAAAATTTGTTGGTATTTTTCACAAATCTTCTTCTCAAAAACTATTCGGCCTGAAAAGCTTAAACTTGTGTGGAGGCATCCTCGAGTAGTGTAGATTCAAGTTTGTTCAAATCATGGTCCCCGGAGGTAGGGAGGGGCCACAAGAGGGAGATCAAGTTTTACATAGGAATATATAGAGAAAATCTTTAAAAATCTTCTTCTCAAAAACTATCAGGCCTGAAAAGCTCAAATTGAAATGGAAGCATCCTCAGGTAGTGTAGGTTTGTTCAAATCATGGTCTCCAGGGGTAGGGTGGGGCCACAATGGGGGATCAAGTTTTACATAGGAATATATAGAGAAAATCTTTAAAAATCTTCTTCTCAAAAACTATTAGGCCAGAAAAGCTCAAATTACTCTCTATCTCAGCTTTGTTCTTCGATAGTGTTCTTGGTGTTTTTGGTTAACCATTTCCTGGCTCTCTTTCTGTATTTACAAGTTTTTTCAGCAGTTTGTTGGTAGGCCTGTTTGATATTCTTCCATTGATTTTCTAATGAGCTATCTTCTTCTTGCTCAAGGTTTTTTAGTACTCTAAATTTGTTTCTCAGTTCAATACAGAATTTTCTTTAAACATATATCAGGCTTGTTTAGACAGTTGGTATTGATGACCTCTCTCTTTGACTTGTTGTTTTCCTTCGGGTAAAGTCTTTCACCACTCTTGCTCCTATAGGCCTTTCTCTGGTATTCCACCCTCTACTTTTCCAGTATATATTTGGAACTTATGGCAATAGCTGTTTTGATACGGAATGTTGTGGGTTTGGCAGGTAGGTATTGCCTGAATATCATGGCCTGGAGCTCTTCGTAGGGGATTTTGAGACACATCATTGCAGCGAAAGTGCTTACTGATGTGTTCAAATCTGGATCTAGTCATAATTTCAGAGATGGATGGATTTCAAAATGGCCACATATATCCATGCTATGGAATAATTTGGAATTTTGATCACGGAAATGTACATATAAATTCCCAAGAATGCCTTCATTTCCTCAAGTTTTACATCTTTCCACTGATGGTTGGGATTGGTTTCTATGACTCTTGTGGCATATGCATTGGTTTCTCTCACCAAAATTTCAAACAATTTTTAAGGCATCGAGCTATTGCTCTGCAGCCTTCTAGCGATCGTCTGGATTGGCAATCATCCAAAAATTAATGCTCTGCACCGCCTTTAAAATGCGCACAAGAAATAAGTTCCTTTAAGTATTAAACATATTACAAGATTTTTATTCCATTTATTCAACTAAATTGTGTACAAAGACCCATCTTTGCCTCCCTGGTTATTAACAACTCATTGCATAAGTATTTGCTGAAACTAAAAAATGGCGGGTGAATACAATAAGGTAACATTTACTAAAAAGTCATTAAGTTTATCGCTTACATTTTAATTGGAGACCGTGCCCGATAGAAATAAAATTTGATATGTAAATTTACTTTTTATCTGGAACGGACTCCAAAATAAATGTAAGCGATAAACTTATCCAGTGATTTTGTTGCAATAAGAAAACACGATAATGCAGTTGGTTTGGTCGAGCATTTTAGATAGCACATGTTGTGGATTTGTTTGTAAACAATCATACCATATAGGTAATCTTGTTTCAAACGGGAATTGATATAAATAAAAGTATGTTTTATCATTATAATTAGGGACACACTGTTAATTATTCAAATTATGAACCTGTGAAAATTGTTTAAAGACTGTTTAAAGCAGAAAGAAAATATTTTTTTGATTTTTTGAAAGGACTATGTGCGGTATGGTCAAATATCTGCCCCCGATTTCAACCAATTTTTAAATAGTATCGTATAAAAATAAAATCTTCACAAATCATTGTAAAGAGGATGCCTATAACTTTTATAATGATTTTAGTCATCATTGCTCACTCCCTGTTTATCTGTGATGTCCCCTAAATGACCTTATTCCCGCAAATTTGCAAACAAATGAAGATATTCTCATTTTTGCTCTATATTTTGCATTTGGAAGTATAGAGCGCAGGTCTGCTCAAGTGCGATTTTAACATATGTTTTTCTTCAGATAGTTATACATATTATACTAAAAAATGGTACTTGAGCAAGCCTGCGCTCGATGTTTCCCAGTCGAATAACCATCGGAAAACACCCATATTTTGCTACAAAACATCAATTTATCAAAATAATGCAATATTCATGACGTCATTTCTACATTATGACGTCACTGTGGTGATAACCTTTTACACCTTTATTGCCAATATGATTTTAACTATCTTTCACCTTATTTAAAAGCTCTTTCTAAAACTTTGATTTTGGGGGGCAAAAATTGCATAAAACCGCACTTAGTCCTTTCTTTGATATTTGTATCCATGATGAGTTATTGTATTATAAACGCATCACTACCTATTTTATAAGGAAATATACTGATTTTTGTTTTTAAAGCAGCACAAAACATAATTCATTTACTTTTTTATTCTAGTACTATTTGATATACGACTATTAGTAGAGAACTGGAGAAATTCAAATTATTGATATCATATATTCTATATATTAAAAGAAAATGTCAGCTCGACGCCTTTGTGGCCGTTCCGGCCTTTGATTTCAGTAAAGAATTTAACAAAGAAATCAAGTTTGATTTTCCACGGTCCGAGCTCAAAAGTTGCACCTACTGCCTCCATAAATAACAATTTGTTTGGTTTTAAACCAGGTTTTCCAACAGAAAACTCCAGTAACTGTTATTGAAATGCATTGTGAAAATGGCAGGCGGGTGGGTGGGCAGCTGGTTAAAGGGTATCCTCATTGTATGGATAACTCCTCCTACAGTTTTCAAGATAAGAAGTTGTTCTTATGCAGATCAATTGTACACTCATTAAAGGTGTGCATATTGCTAGGATTTTGATTTCTGATAATTTATGAAAAAAATACCAGCTTTTGAACTTTGTCATTTTTGGGCAAAATATTGATTTGGGGTTCTCCATTTCTCTGGATATGCTAGGTAATGTTTATCAATTAAGGGTTGACATGGATTATGGATACAGTTCACAAAAGAAAAACTGGTTTGCTGACAGGTTTTCACTTGTCTCAAGTAAGGCTGCCAATTGCTAGATCTTCGTCTGCACTGTCTGATTTTGAGCTCAAATTTACGAGTGAAAGATCTTGTGTAGATACAGGAGAAACAGATGTATCACTTCCAATTTGGGGAACATCAAAAGTATCGCTAGTATTCTCAAAAAATCCCCAAGAAAACTCTGAATTATTCTTGCTGTCTTTGTCTGCCATCTTCACTATGTGTTGTTTTCTCAAAATATCTATCACACTTCTAAGCTTGGATTTAGGGGATTTCCAATGCTATATATGGGAAATAATGCTATAAATAGGTTGAGTTAACATTTCTCTCTGTCCCTCTCATTAGTTTTTCTGATTAGGTGACAAATTCATTTCTGACCAATCACGACTTACTTAACAAAGATAAATTGTACGCAGTTTAAGAGTTAATATTCAAGGGTATCAATTTTTGTGGATAAAGTAAAAATCACAGTTTCAAGGATATGCAAATTTGTGGCCAATGACCCTATTAATTCAAAATGTTATTAGAAATTGCACTTCAAGTAACACTCATTCATGGAAGAACATAATAACAAAATCCCCTTAAAATTGGCATTCAACAAATATTGATGAAACCACAGTACCTTTTTTTTTTCAATCTTAACTTTTGGGTTAAATATAGGGTTGTCTGTGCAAAGTTCAACAAGGTAATTAAACATGATTACATCTATTAATAAACAAATCACAACACCCTTTAAAACAATTCAAAATGAAATGAAAATAAATTATCAATTTAAATTCCATAAATGCCTTTACGTACAGTAAATTGATCCTAATAAATGAATTACTTTTGATGTTTATAAACCAGCAGTACTAGGATATCATCTATCTGGTACCTTCTTTTTATTACTTGTGCACTGTCTCCAAAGCAGTTAAAAATGAAGCTATCGAACCAAGTGTATTTCCTTTACTTTCAACTGAGGTGAATCTAGTACATCCTGTGAATCTACTGGGTATGGTGAATAGTTGAAGTAGTAGAAGAGACTTGTGAGCAATTCCTGATATTCCGTCATTGCGGGGATGTTCTCTGCTGCTGGTACAAAGAGCTATCCTACATAATTTACAGCTGGTGAAATTGACACTTTCAGCATTTCTAGGTCTTTAACTCCATTACTTTAAAAAAGTTTAAAGGAGATCTGAATTTTGTCAAAGCTGAACCTTCTTTCACCATCCAATACATTGTTTTTAATGTAATTGTAACTGCACTGTGTTTTCCAGACAGTTGTTTGTCTTGTGATTTTTTCAAGTTTTCTGGTAGACTAGGAAGAATCATAGCTGTTTGATGGTCTTATGATTAAATGTGATCTCTTAAGGAACTTGTCTTGGTACATGTCATAGTATTGGTGTTCTCATTATAGCATAGCCAACGATATAGACTGAGCCATGCCATTTGAAATTTGTGTGTGTCATACGTGTGATTGTCTCAGACTCTTGATGTATTTTTAGCTCACCTCTGATCTCTGGTCTGTCTATCCATAATTTTTTTACATTTTCGACTTCTTCTCCTGAACCACTAGGCCAATTTCAACCAAACTTGGCACAAAGCATCATTGGGTTATAGGGAGTTTGTTAAATTAAAGGGCCAAGCCATATTTTAAGGGGAAGTAATGAGGATTTATCGAAAATTTTGTGATTTTTTAAAAAATCTTCTTCTCAAAAACCAATTGGCCAGAAAAGTTGAAACTTGTGTGGAAACATCCTTAGATAGTGTAGATTAAAATTTGTCAAAATCATGGTCCTCGGGGGTGAGGTCAGGCCTTAATAATGGGGGGGGGGGGGGGGGTTCGAATTTTCAGATTGGTGTATATAGAGTTTATCTTAAAAAATCTTCTTCTGAAAAGCTGAAACTTGTGTGGAAGCATCCTCAGATAGTGTAGATTTAAGTTTGATAAAATCATGATCACCATGGGTAAGGTGGGGCCGCAATTGGGGGTGGGGGGAGAGGGTCGAAGTTTTATATCTGAGTATATAGAGGTAATCTTTATAAATCTTCATCTCATACACCATTTGACAAGAAAAGATGAAACATGTGGAAGCATCCTTGGATAGTGCAGATTCAAGTTTTTTCAAGTCATGGTCCCCAGGGGTAAGGTGGGGCCACAATCTTTTAAAATCTTCTACTCAAAAACCATTAGGTCAGAAAAGCTGAAACTTGAGTGGAAGCATCCTAAAAAATTGCAGATCTAAGTTTGTTCAAATCATGGTCCATGGGGATAAGGTGGGGCCACAATGGGGGTCAAATGTTTACATAGGAATATAAAGAGAAACTTTATTTTATATCTTCTACTTAGAACACAACTCGCCAGAAAAGCTGTATATTGTGTGAGGTACATGTATCATCAGGTAGGGTAGATTCAAGTTTGATCAAATTATTATCCCCGGGGGAAGGGTATGGGCACAACGGGGAGGGGTTAAATCTTTACAAAGGAATATATTGAGAAAAATCTTTCTCTAAAAAAAAATCATTTTCTTAGAAAAGGTGCAACATTAGTGAAAGCAACCTTAGATAGTGTAGATTCAAATTTGTCAAGTTATATTTTTCAGTAGTAGGGTGGAGTCACATGGGGGGTCCAATTTTACAAAAGTAAACATTTTAAATTCACCAAAACTCAAATGTTATAATTTATGGTTTTAATGATGTGCAATCACTTCAACATATTGTTGATTCTTTAAAATTGTTAAGAATTTGGCCCCTGGACAATTCTTGGGCTTCACAAGTTTGATGTACGTTTATATCCCATTTGATTTAGATCTTCTTGAGAACCGTAAAGCTCAATATGTGGAATGACAATACTTTGACAAAAAGGGATCAATGATAAACAGAATATGCCGGGGAAAAAATTGATTTTTTTTAATACAGGATCTGTTAGCCTACATTGTCCATATTTATTTTGTATATAACTCAATGAAGCCGATTTTATAATGTCTAATGTTGCTCAGGTGAGCAATGTGACCCATGGGCCTCTTATTCCAGCATCCTCCTCACTGTCACACTTGGTAATAGACACGCTTTTTAATTTTGAATTGAAAAAAATTTAAAAGCATTTGCTGGCTACTGCCAGCTTTGATCACTATCTTTTTCTTTGAGGACATTATTCTAAGTTATCATTTGGTATATCATACTAGTATTTGATTTAAATAAGCGCTCAAAAGATTAATAATAAATGCGCAACTTTCATCGATTGGCGAATCAGTAGATGCGGAATGTAACAAAAATATTACATTGTACATAGTCCTAGCATAGCTGGCTATTAGAAGATGAATTTGATCAGCCATTATTTCTAATCAGTATCTAAAATATAGGCCTTTTTGGCTACTTTATTATATTTTTTCTGCCATTTTCAATTTTTATCAGCAAATGGCAGACGGCCAACGGCAATCTGAAACCCTGCCCCCTTCCCCTTCAAGTCAAGAAGACTAGCCAGCAGCGACAGTAGGTCTATAGGTCGATCCATGTCTCTAGACACTTTTCACTACCCAGTGGTACCACTACCAGCAATTGCAGGTAAGTATTATATAGATTATTATCTTTTAAGGTGACTCTATACACCCACAGTTTATTCCAATTTTCAATAGAAGATCACAAAACATATACTTATCAAATATTAAAATGATGATAGGGATGCTATAGGTATTTTAAAAGAATTTTCAAATGTTTTTTCGTGTTTTTGTAAAATAATTTTTAAAAAGTTAGCTATTAACAAATTGAGAGAAATGTTTTTGTCATATGATGGATATTTCCTTCGGACACCTAAAAATTAATATAAAACTTCTTAACATTCAAAAATTTTATTATTGCAATTTTTTTAGTATTTCCCTAAAACATAAATTTTCATATTTTCTTACTCTGTTGACAAATCATCTGAAAAAGCTGCTTGGTAAGATAATGTATTTTAATAACTGTGACATAAAAAATTTGAATAAAAATCATTGCAAATAAACCCAAAAAATATTTTAAATTTTATTTGGTATGAAAGTTCCTCAGGTAAGAGTAATCGTTCCTAAGTCCTAAGGCCCAAACATCTTGGGGACATTTCATTTCTGAGTTAAAGAAAATTTCCAAAAGTCAAAAAAATAAAGGGGAAAATTAACTAATAGGATTCATGTATCCCAACCAGAGAGAAATTCAAAGCCACCCTCTCATCCCCTTATGATGGTTAGGAACATCTGTTAATATTAATGTGAATTAAAGTATATTAGTATAATTAAAATACTTTCACCAGTTTAGAACTTTCTTTTAGAGTATTCAACCAAAAAATACGTTTAAAAATGTTCTTGTCCTGAACGGGATTCGAGCTCATGACCAGATTTGATTTGTAGATGATTTCAGATTTGTAGTGAACCCACTAACCCACTGAGCTATGCTGTAATATACCGAAAATCAGAAAGAAACTATTTAAAAAATTATACTTGATTTTATTGTTTTTTACGATAAATAATGCGACAAAACGTGAAGGTGTCTCATTACTTGTAAGTAATGATTTTTCCAATTAACAAATTAAATCGAAGACTATTCATTTAACATTTTTTTTTTAAAGAGCGGTCCCCATACAATTTGCCTCAGTTTAAATCAGCTAGTGCCGGAACTGCATGCTTCCAGATTTACTTTTTTGCGTAAGTGGTGTATAGAGCCACCTTAAACGGGTTTTATCTGAAGAAAATCTTCTGTTCCTCTCAGTAGACTGTATCATTAGCCTAGGGAACTAATGTTAACTTGTTGTTATCATCTAAAGGAACTGTATCACCAGCTCTAGGTACTTATATGTTGTAACTGTTATGATATTCTCAGGCGACTGTATCAGTAGTGTGTGAATTTAAACCTTTGATCATCTCAGGCCATGGAAGACTGGTGAAAGTTGATGTTTGCGGTTTGCATGTGTAGTGTAGTACCAAAAACTATGTAACTGTTATGATGCTATAGATGGACTGATAGTGTATAAATAGCTGAGGGTATTTATGTGATATTCTCTGTTGACTGTATAATTAGCATATGATACTATGGCTACCTGTTTTGACCCTCTCATCAGAGGACTATCATTTGATTAGGGTATTATGTGATGCAACTGCTGTGATTTTCTTAGTGGATTGTACCAATAGCATAGGATACCAAAGTTAAACTGTTGTGATCCTTTTAGTAAAATGTATAATTAGCCTAGGGAACTAATGGAACTTCTTGTTTGCATGTTCCAATCTTAAAAGGGTGATTTGTGTTTTAGAAATTGACATTGTGTAACTTTCGGAGTCTAGTGTTTTGTTGTGTAATTTGTGCAAAAAATCTTGACTCTTAAAGCTTTGTATACAAATGTCAAATTGCAGCAAACACATTTATCTTGAACAATCATCATTTCCCATGCTGTTTTATTTTTTTTTTATACACCCTGGAAATGAAGTTTGATGGGTTATATAGGAATCACCTTGTCCATCTGTCCATCTGTCTGTGAAAAATTTGTATCTGGTCCATATTTTTTTTTTTGGGGGGGGGGGGGGGGAGAAAAATTGGAAGTTCTTACTTCACACAAAGATTGCTGAAGACCAAAGAGTGTGTCATGACCTTCACTCAGGGTCATTTTGGCAAGGTCAAAGTCACTGGCAGGAAAAGTCCAAAATTTGTGTCCTGTATGTATCTTTCTTATAGAGAAAAATTTGAAGTTCTTACTTGACACAAAAATTACTTATAACCTTAGGGTGACCTTGACGCAAGGTCATTAGGGCATGCAAGGTCAGAGATAGGAAAAGTACAACATTTGTGTTTCTTTTTATGGAGAAACATTAGAAGTTATTACTTCACACAAATATTGCTTATTGTGTAATGACATTGACCCAAGGCATTTAGGCAAGTTAAAGATCATGTTTTTAAAAATGCATAATTCCAGCTGTCTGTGTTTTGTTTTGTAATAATGGAAATGATAAGAAGCTAAAATTTGACACAAAGCTTGCATATGTTTTGCCTCATAAAATTAAATTTTAGTTTCTCACTCCTGCCCACTTCTCTGAAAATGCTTTTTTTTTGGAGAAAAAATATGGCTCGGTATTCCAAAATTTCAAAAGATTTAATGGCTGCTTGACATGTGGATTAACGTTTGATTCCAGTCATATTTATTTTCAAGAGGATGCAGATGTCTTCATGCATTAACAATTAAGTTGATATAAAAGTGAATTTAAAGAAAAAAAATTAATTTGTGTACTCATATTATTAGCATTAACAATTTTTAAAAATAAAGCAGTTGTTATATATAGAATATGGACGGTGAAATAGAGAGAATCCATTATTTTCTATAATAGAAAAAAACTTTGAGTGTTGATTTTTCTTAGCGGAGGGTATCATTTGTGAGCTTACTCACATTACCTGAAGTTGTTTTTGTCTAGAGCTCAAATCAAAGAATCTCACCATTCTTCATTTGTTAGAGTTTTGAATCTCTGTGTCTGTCATTGTCGTAAATTTTTCTCATTTTCATTTTCTCCAGAACCACGGGGTCGATTTCAACCAAACTTGGTACAAAGTATAACTTGGGGAAAGGGATTCAAGTTTGTTAAATTTTTACATAGGAAAATATAGAAATATTTTGTTTAAATTGTCTGGAAAAGCATTCAACCAGAAAAGCTCAAACTTGTGTGTAAATACAGGTTGTTCATATTAAATTTAAGTTTAATCAAGCCATGATTACCTGAAGAAAAGTGTAGCCAGAAATGCAGGATTTTTTTTCAAAGGAATAGAGACGAATTTTCTCACAATTACTAAAGCAACAAAAGGGTATCTACGATAAAGAATATGTCAATAAAATTGGCACATTTTTAACTTTCTGTGCAAGATCTATTTTAGTTCTTAGTTTTCAAGAGATATTGGTTTTGATACTGCTTGATTTAGGCACTTACTCACTGTAATGCTGATTTGATCAGAGTTCTTAGTATTGTTGCTCAAGTGAGTGATGTGGCCCTTAGCCTCTTGTTAAAAATTTAGTGTAATATTTCATTATTCTTTTCTATTTTGTGCAAAGGAATAATAAATGTTTAAATGTATTATTTATTTAATCATTTTTTGCCTAATTTATCCCTATTTTCTACATTTTATTTTCTTTATATAGTATATTGCTATGATTTATTATGTTTCTCATAATGAAACATTTTAACATGTTTAATAAATAGCAAGTTTCATTAATACCTTTGCATGTGACTGTTCACAAGATTCAGATTGTTCTGGTTTTTGGTTAAAGAGGTATAGCACACTTAATATAAGATTTGGCCTCAAATATAGCCTTTTGCATACATCAAACATTTTCAATATTATACAATATTTAGTTTAAATATGTTCAAAGAAACGCAAATTACACAATCACTATGCTCTAAGAGTCTTAATTATCTTACACGACATCATTAAAATATTCCTGTTTTGTTGGGGATATAGAGGAAAGTAGTTAGTATACGATAAAAAATTGGATATTTGAATATTTGAATCACTCTAAACCAAAGACATCTGATTAAAATTACATGTATGTTTTACAGGTATTATAGTACACGTTTAGATTGAATTAGTTTTGGTTTAAGATGTGGTCTTCGTACTGAAAATTAGACAAATATTTCAATTAGTGTCTTTTCTATTCCAATTATGTATATAGCCATATATATTGAAAATGCATCTGCTGAAAATGTTAGATGCGTGGCCTGGTGGTAACGCGGAGGTCTTTTTAATTTTATGGTCGCTGGATTGAATCCACTAAGTAGTAATCTTTTTTTTCACTTAAATTGAAACATGAACAGAATAGAGAGGTTAAGTTACATATATCTATTCTTCTGGGTTTTTCTCTTCACTTAAATTCCTCATTAATATTTGTAGCAGACTTCATGTATTTTGTTTAAGAGTTTCTATTTTTTACATTAAATCTACAGTATAATTAGAGGTGTTCCAAATAAATAGAAAGAAGATGGGGGAATAAGATGGCGCAAATGCCCATTCGGTTTAGTAGGTAAATACAATTTTGAATTTATTTTTCCCCAATTAAATCTATTCAAATATATTATAATACAAGTTTACAAAAGCAAAGTTTCTAACTATTGTCAGTTTTAATACATTTAACAAAATATAAGGGGAAAAAAATTATCGAACATAAAAACCCTAGGATTATAAGGATAGCTTATGTCAGGTACTCTAACCACTGAGCCGTTTCAGACACAACAAAGTGGGCTTTTTAAATATTATGTGTGACTTTGGACACGAACTACCGGACTTGTATTATTTTTTCAAAACATTCAATTGTGATACAAAATGATATTTTTAACGTATAGTGGGTCATCTCTTCACATTTTTGTTCATCGAAATCGGTTTGCTTTCAAATAGACCTTTAGTTAATTAGACTTTGAAAAAAATATGGAGCACAGACCCATTCTATAAAAGAAAATGCCTTAAAGTTCTAAAAAATGACAGTATTTGCAGGTTTTGATACGTATACGCCTGTTTGAGTCAACATATTCCAAGTATTGAACATACCTACAGGTTAAAAATCAATGATTCGTTAAATATATACTGTTTTTAATGATTTAAAAAATAACCCATCAAATTTATTGACCCTTTAATTTTTTAGTAGCCTGTCCCACCGTGTATGGGCATTTTACACGCCTTATCCACCCATCTTCATGTATGTAGGCCCTAGCATGTATTTGCGTTTACCTAATAGGGTGTGTCTTACATGAGATTGAACATTGCAAATTTTCTTTGCAAACATGAAGGGAAATATACTCTTAATGTAAATATTAATGTGTAAATGTTGTGAATGTTGTGATCCTCTCTGTTGACAATGTTAATAGCCAAGAGAAATAACATGTAACTTTTTTGGATTGTAGAAATAGCTTCACATATTTTTTATGTGTCACTGTTATGATCCTCTAAGTGGATAGTACCAATAATGTAAGATATATTAAGTGAATTAATAGTTTAGGGTACTAATGTAAAGTTCTTGTTATCCTCTCAATAGCTTAGGATATTAATATGTTAATTATTGTTAAACTCTGAGGGAACAGTTTAAAAAGCCAAGGAAACTTACAATGTGTATAAAATGTGGTGATTCTTCAGTTATTGCAGCAAAAGCAAAGGATACTATTGTGTAACTTTTGTCAACCTCCATGTGAACTTTATTAAAAGCTAAGGTTCTAATGTAGTGATGTGATCTTTTCAGTAGACAGCATTTTAAAAAGACCTTGGAACACTTATTATACCCCTGCAAACAAAGTTTAGGGGGGTATATTGGTTTCACCCTGTCCGTCTGTCTGTAGACGCAACTTTGTCCCCCCTATAGAATTTTTTACTACTGCATGGAACAGTCTGGAAATTTGTACATATGTTGATCACCATCTGAAGATGTGCACCTGCAATTTTTTTAAGATCAGACAAGATCTAATGATTTTATGTCTTTATGTCTTAAATAAATTGATTTTTTATAAGTACTCTATCAACTGACAATGCAACATTTTTGTTTGTCAATGATAAATTCTTAGGAGCTAATAAGCACATCAAAGACAAGTGTGGCTGAATTCATTTGTCCCAAGGGGGCCATTATCTGAGCCATGGTTTAGATGGAGCATATGTTTAGGGAAATTTCTGATATGAAGTTCCATTGTACCACAGGAGAAAGTGTCAAGACTTTTATTAGAAAGATATTCAAAATTTTATCAACAGAAGAGCATTGCTTGGCTACTGGTATTTCCATTTACTGCAAAGGGAGGGGTTATTGTCATTTTGTTCATTTTTCGTTAAAACAATTAAATTAAAAAAAATATCACCAGACACATAAATTTGTAAATGTATTACTGTTGTATGTATTTAAAGTGAAATTCTGACAATTTTGATTTTAATTTTTCTTTGTTAACTTTTTTTTTACAGTTTTAGAATTTTTTTTATTTTTATGTGTTCCAAACCTTTATTATTCAATTCAATTATTTGTCCCCATTTGAAATTAGCCTTGCGGGGGTATTAGTCCCATTAGGACAGTTCTAATGTGTAACTGTTGTGATTCTCCTAGTAGTATTGTCACCCAAGTGTACTAATGTAGTGACTGTTGTGATCCTCTTTTTGGGCTTTGCATATTTAAATACCCGGTAGCTTAGATTACTTATGTATAACTGATGTGATCCTCACAGTAAACTGTATATAGCCTTTGGTACTTATGTACTGGTATATCTGTTGTAATCCTCTCAGTAGATTGTATCAAGATCATAAGGTACTAATGTTAAACTGTTGTGATCTCATCAGTAGATTTTATCAATTGTCTAGATTACTAAGGTGTAACTGTTTTGATTCTCTCAGTGGACTCTATCAGCAGCCTAGGGTACTAATGTTTAACTGTTCTAGTCCTGTCAGTATGTATCAATATGCATGTATTATGTGTATGTCCTATCAATGAACCCTTTTGATAGCTGACGTTTTCTTGAATAGAGTCTATAGATAGCCTTTGGTAAGAACATATAATAAATATGTATAACTGTTGTGATCCTCCCAGTAATTTTTGTATCAATACCCTAAGGTGCTTGTGTGTGCTGTGATCCCCTCAGTGGACTCTGAATCTTTAAGACGACTAATGTATTACTATTGTGATCCTCTCCTTAGACTCTATCAATCCCTTAGGGTACTAATAAATTCATGTACTGATCCCCTAAGTGGAATCTCTCAACAGTTTAGGGTAATTCTGAGCCCCTACTCCAATATCAATGAAAATCAGAGGGGAGGGGGAGGTTTCGATATATCGTGGCCATAATATTTTGAGCCCCCTCTTCAAAGGGAATTGGAAATAGGAGAAGGTTACAATATATCACAACCATTATATTTCAAACCCCCTCTCCAATAGAAATGAAAATTAGAGGGTGGTTTAATATATCGTGACCATTATATATTGAAACCCCTCTCTTACAGCAATGAAAATCAAAGGCGGATTCAATATATCGCGGCCATACTATTTTGAATCCGCTCTACTGAAGGAATTTGAATTAGGATGGAGATTCAATATTTCGCAGCCATAGTATTTTAAACACCTCCCCACTGGCAATTTGAAATGGGTGGAAGAGGGGTGTCAATATATCACAGTCATAACCTTTTGAACCCCCTATCCAAAAGGAAATGTGAACCAGAGGCGTGTTCAGTATACTGAGGCATGTATTGAACCAGGGGTTTAGTATCTAGAATGGGAGTTCAATATTTCGAAAAGTTGGATTCAATATTTCTCGGTATCAAAATATTATATGACACTGGCTCTCGTGCTTTTTCCCCTATTAATGTATAGAATTTGTGAAGGAAAAAATTTCTGTATCTGTTTTCAGCTAGATAATAACAATTGTTACAAAAGCGACACACTTTTAGTGAACACCCATATTTTAAATAACTTTCATTCCAGAGTAGACTTAAATCTGAAAAGTCTCACATAGCAACCAGGCAGGACGGTTGTTCATAGAAGTAACCAGAAAAATATATCCTCTATGGTCTACTGTGTCTGAAATTGTGTGCTCAGCATTTTCATTGAGAGACAGCCACAACAAATAAAGCAGCCTGTACGACAGTAAAATAACATAAAGCATTGTTTAAAACGTGTCCCATCAGTTTTATCCTGCTGTCAGCTAACATGTTCTTTCAATTATATTCATATTCTTTGGTGCAATAATGAATTTCCACAAATAGACTAAATCAGTAACGAAAATTTTTACAAACACAGAAGTTATAACAGTTCGAGCTATAATTTCTCTGCCCTCAGGTTCTAACTATTATTTTTTCATATTATTATCTCCAAAATTGTTTGATAGATATCAGTGTTTGTCAGAGGAATATGTAGTCCAAAACATTGCAAAAACTCTTTTTAGAGCTGGTTATCAAGTCAGCAGTCACATCATCAAATATTTAAAATATGAGCTTTTATTCAGCATACAGCATACTTCCGTTGAAATATATTTGCTTTTGATTTGACTTATTTTGTGAGCAGTCGGTTTTTTTAGCGCAGTTTGGGATTTTACCGATCAAGCTCGGAAACATCAAGGACCCCTTCCATGGGTTTCGAAATTTATAGGATTATCTACTAGTTCTATACCACTACCACTGTGAAAATATGATGATGTACTCATCAAGTTTTTAAGATTTGATTCACTACCTTTAGAACACTTTTTATTTTCTTGTTATTTCTATTCGAGAAAATCTAATGGAAGTCCTGGGTCTGGTATTTTCAGGATCTTCTACTTGTTGTATATCACTACCACTGTGAAAATAAATAGTGCTATAGAATTAAACAAAGAAATGGTAACTCTTGTTCTGGTGAGCGGTGTGGCCCATAGGTCTTTTGTTAGGGTCATCTACCATTGGCTTAGTACTACCACTTTGAATATTTGGTTGTGCGGTCATCTCTATTTTTTTAAATTCAGACTCATACTCATAAAACAAAATTCATTATAATTGGATTTTATACAAAAAGATCGGAAACATCGAGGTCCTCTTCCTTAGGGCCTGAAATATTTAGGGTCATCTACTAGTGGTATACCACTACCATTGTGAAAATATTGTGATACATGTACATGTATGGTCATATCTAGTATTTTAGACTAGAGCCTCTACATTTAGACCACTATTCAATTTTATGAGATTTTACAGATCAAGCTCGGAAACATCGAGGACCCCTTTAATGGGAACTGAGGTTTTCAGAATCACCCACAAGCTGTATACCACTAACACTGTTAATATATGATGTTGTGTTCATCTACTTTTCGAGATAAGTTTCCCTACTTATAGCACATTTTCATTTTCTCGTTATTTTACACATAAAAATATTATAACAAATTAAAAATATCCCGGGGGCTATCCAGGGGTCTGATATTTTCAGGGGCATCTATTATTTGTATACCACTACTACTGTGACTATATGATGATGTAGTTATATCTAGTATTAAATTCATTTTATACTTCAGAACAATATTTTATTTACAGGATTGTACACAATGGGCTTGGGGACATACGTTGCCTTATCTCATATTTTGAACTGTACAAATGCTCGATAAATATTAGTGTATTCGATAAGAATTCGAAGTCCAAAGCAATGCAAAGCATTTTTAAGAGTTAATTATCAAGTCAACAGTCACATCTTTGAATGTTTATAATTTCACGTTTGTTTAACATACTTCCGTTGAAACATCTATGCTTATAATTAACTTGATCTGTGAGTGACTTAAAAAGGGCACTTGAATCTGTCTTAAACTAGATCGAAAAATATCATAGGGATGCGTCTATCTATTAGATAACAGTCTTATTTGAAAGTAAAACTCTCTATGAAATGCGTGTAATGAAACAATGACAATAACAAACTGTCAACCATCTCAAAAATCCATAAAACGACATATAAATTCAAAGCAGAGCAACACGGACTTAAAAAAAGATAGAGGTAGGATCAGGTGCCATGAAGGAGTGAGCATCCTCTGCTGACCAGTCATACCCGACGTGTACTTTTTGTCGTAATCGGGGAAAAAACAGAAATTTCCGTAGACAATTAGGTGATGAATGTCTAACAATTCGTATGAAAAACTTCAGTCAGCAAGCGACCCAGTGTAAAATTGTATCTGCTGACAAAGCCGTTGTATCGACCATAGAACTTACGAAAAGATGACTTCAAACGAGACTGTTGATAGTCCTACATTATCAACTTGTTCGTCAGTAGCTTCCCTCACCTTAGAAACTGTTCATACGAAGAGCATGCCCTTGCGTATCGAATTAACTGAGAGGCAAAACACCATATGCAGGTTATGAGGTTATATTGCTACATAAGTAAGGAAAGTTGACCATAGAAAAATTGAAGTCATCCCGTTTATCATAAAGTTTTGTTGATAGGTTACCACCAATGTCCATTTCCAGTAAAATATCCTAATATGAAACAGATGACGCAGACTCAGTGGTATCTTTTATTTCAAGTTCGCTGGGATATATCGAGTCGACGTAAGTATGGAAATAACAATTGTTAATTGATAATACGTCGTCAATTTACCTGAATGTTGAGTTGAAGACCACAACGAGTTCTTTATTTTTTCACGTGCAAGTTTTTGAATAAATTCTGCTTCATATGAATACAAAAATAGGTCTGCTAACAATAGGGCACAATTAGTATCCATGTAAATTCCAGCAGACTTTTGGAAGACTTGATTTCAAAAAAACTACACAAATGTTGTCTATCAGAAACTTGAGCATCTTTTTAATGTCAACTTCAGAGTACATGTACTTGCGTGTGCAATCAGAATGGTTTTTAACAAAATAAGTTTTTAGATTTATAATGACAAGGTACAATGTATTTTTACGAATTCCACTTTTATTGAAGAAACAATTGTCGATGATATCAAAAAGCCTAGAATTTAATTTGTCATGGGGAATGGTTGTATAAAGCCTTGAAAAATATGGATGCTATTGATTTTGGTAAGATTTTGTGACCTCAAAGTTTCTAAAAATTCTTTAGAGTATTTTACTTTTCACATTTGATTCACACCATCTCTAGAGTATATTGTTGTACAGTACTTAAATGAGTGTTTCTGCCCTTGCGCTTGTAATGCTTGTTAATGCTATGGAACCTGTAAAGGGAACAGATTAAAAATTATTCTGATCTGGTTTCAGCTAAAAACAACAATTGTTACCAAAGCGCCGCGCTTCGAATTTACACCCTTATTTCAAATACAAATGTAGCTTATATTTTAGTAAAGGCTTAAACTAACAATTGTCATGTATTGCATCAAATCTGGGCTATTGTTCATAGAGTATATAAAGTATATCATTAAGGTACTACTGTGTGGGAATTTTGTTTGCCTGTGGCATTGTCATAGCGATGTTGCCTCAACAAGTAAAACAGCCTGCAAGTCCGGGATTCTACATATAATTGACGTCTGCAAAACAGTGAAAAAAACACATTTTACAATATGTTAAAATTTTATCCTACTGTCAGCTGTCATGTTCTTTCTTAAAATTATTAATAAATTATGAAAACGATTTATAGAAATTAGTGTCGCCTTGACAGTTAGGAAGTTAAAGACTTTTGAAATCATATTTGAAGAGCTGGTTATCAAGTCAACGGTCACAAATATTTAAAATTTGAGGTTGTATTCAACATACAACATACTTCCGTAGAAATTTATCTGTTCTTATGATTGACTTGAGTTGTGAGTGACATAAAAAGGGCAAATGAATTTAACTTTACTAAGATTGAAAAATATTGTAAGGATGCGCTTAGCCATTGGATAACAGTTTTATTTGACGGTAAGACACTCAATGAAATGCTTCTTATAAGTGTTCCTCCTCGTGCATGTTTTCCCCGTTAAAGCATAGAATCTGTAAAGGGAACACATTAAATGTTCTGATCTGGTTTCAGCTAGATAACAACAATTGTTACGAAAGCACCGCGCTTCCAGTGTACACCGTTATTTCGAATTATATTTTAGTGTAGGATTAATTTTATATTTGTTTTGTATTGCATCAAATTGTATTGCATCAAATCTGACCTCAACGAGAAAAACAGCCTGCAAGACCGGGATTGTACATACTACAGACGCCTGCAAGACGGTCAATAAACACACTTTACAACATGATATGAAATATTGTAAAAAACATGTTGCATTAGTTTTATCCTACTGTCAGCTGACGTGGTTGTTAAACTATGGTTTAATTGTATAATATCCACATATAGACTCAACTAGTATCAAAAACATCTTAGAGACTCGGAAGCTTCAACAGTGTGAGTTATGATGATTCTCCGCTCATGCAGGTTCAAACTTTTTTTTTTTTTTAGTTGGAATTATAAAAATGATTGATAAAAATTAGTGCCTCCTTTACGTTTGGAAAGTTAAAAGGCTATTGAAAAAAAGTCAACGGTCACATCGTCAAATATTTAAAATTTGAGGTTGTATTCAACATACAACATACATCCGTTGAATATTAATGTGTTCACATCATTTACATGATTTGTAAGTGACTTAAAAAGGACACATGAGTTTGACTTTATTAAGATTGGAAACTATTGTAAGGATGCGCTTGGCCATTGGATAACAGTATTAGTTAAAGGTTGAGACACTTAATGAAATGCGTCTAATAAGTGTTTTCGCTTTTGAGCATGATTTGGCCTTTTAATGCATGGAATCTGTAAACGGAACAAATTAAAAGTTCTGATCTGGTTTCAGCTAGATAACAACAATTGTTACAAAAACGCTGAACCTCGATTGTACACCGTTATTCCGAATTCCTTATATTTTTGTGTTGGATTAAACTAATAATTGTCTTGTATTGCATCAAATGTGGGCTATTGTTTATGAAACCAACATAAAGTATTAATACCATAAGAGCGCTACTGTGTTGGAAATTTGTTTGCATGGGCATTTTAGAGGGATTTGGTCTCAACGAGAAAAACAGCCTGCAAGTCCGGGATTGTACATACTACAGACGCCTGCAAGACGGTGAAAAAACACACTTTACAACATGATATGAAATATTGTGGAAAACACGTTGCATTAATTTTATCCTACTGTCAGCTGCCTTGTTTGTTAAACTATGTTCATAAGTCGTGGTTCAATCGTATAATATCCACAAATAGACTCAACCAGTATCAAAAACATCTCTGATCGGGTTTCAACTAGATAACAACAATTGTTACAAAAACGCTGAACCTCGATTGTACACCGTAATTCCGAATTACTTATATTTTAGTGTAGGATTAAACTAATAATTGTCCTGTATTGCATCAAATGTGGGCTATTGTTTATGGAACCAATTTAAAGTATACCATAGGAGCGCTACTTTTTTTTGAAATGTGTTTGCATGTCGCATTTTATAGCGATTTGGCCTCAACGAGAAAAACAGCCTGCAAGTCCGGGATTGTACATACTACAGACGGTGAATAAACACACTTTACAACATGATATGAAATATTGTGAAAAACATGTTGCATTAGTTTTATCCAACTATTAGCTGAAGTGTTTGTTAAAGTATGTTTGTGGTTCAGTTGTATAATATCCACAAATAGACTCAACCAGTATCAAAACATCTTATAGACTTGGAAGCTTCAACAGTTTGAGTTATGATGACTCTCCGCTGATGCAGGTTCAAACTTTTTTTTATTTTTTTTAGTTGGAATGATAAAAATGATTGATAAAAATTAGTGCCTCCTTTACAGTTGGGAAGTTAAAAGGCTTTTGAGAACAAGTCAACTGTCACATCATCCAATATTTAAAATTTGAGGTTGTATTCAACATACAACATGCGTCCGTTGAAAATCAATGTGTTCACATAATTAACATGATTTGTAAGTGACTTAAAAAGGGCACATGCATTTGACCTTACTAAGAGTGGAAAATATTGCAAGGATGCGCTTGGCCACTGCATAACAATATTAGTTGAAGGTAAGACGCTTAATGAAATGCGTCTAATAAGTGTTTTTGCTTTTGAGCATGATTTGGCCTTTAATGCATGGAATCTGTAAACGGAACACACGAAAAGTTTTGATCTGGTTTCAGCAAGATAGCAACAATTGTTACAAAAATGCAGAACCTCGATTGTACACCGTTAATCCGAATTCCTTATATTTTTGTGTAGGATTAAATTATTAATTGTCCTGTATTGCACCAAATGTGGGCTATTGTTTATGGAACCAGTATAAAGTATACCATAGGAGCGCTACTGTGATTGAAATTTGTTTGCATGTGGCATTTTATAGCGATTTGGCCTCAACGAGAAAAACAGCCTGCAAGTCCGGGATTGTACATACTACAGACGCCTGCAAGACGGTGAATAAACACACTTTACAAGATGATATGAAATATTGTGAAAAACATGTTTTATTAATATTTTCCTACTGTCAGCTAACGTGTTTGTTAAACTATGTTAGTAGTTCAATTGTATAATATCCACAAATAGACTCAACCAGTATCAAAACATCTTATAGACTCGGAAGCTTCAACAGTTTGAGTTATGATGACTCTCCGCTCACGCAGGCTCAAACTTTTTTATTTTTTTGGTTGAAATGATAAAAATGATTGATTAAAATTAGTGCCTCCTTTACAGTTTTTTTTAGAAGGCTTTTGAGAACAAGTCAACTGTCACATCATCAAATATTTAAAATTTGAGGTTGTATTCAATATACAACATGCGTCCGTTGAATATTAATGTGTTCACATAATTAACATGGTTTGTAAGTGACCTAAAAAGGGCACATTAATTTGACTTTAATAAGATTGGAAAATATTGTAAGGATGCGCTTGGCCATTGGATAACAGTATTAGTTGAAGGTAAGACACTTAAGAGCATGTCTGCGAGAGAACCATGCAAATATGGAAAAAAGCTGTGGCAGCAAGTCTCAAGAATGAACAGAATTTTATCATAGATTTAAAGGATACCCATCTAGAGTCAGGTATATGATGTTTGTTTTTGCACTGGATGTTTTTATTTATAGTAACGGCCAGTTGATTTGCCTCTAATACCAGAAAAGTTAAGAGAAAAAGTGTCAAATTCAGTAATTAATTACAACATGAATAAACAATGTTTGAAAAAAAATAAAATATATTCTTAAAGAGGAAGTTCAAACCTTTAATCTTTGCATATTTATTTTCATATTTCTAATTACACCATGAAGTCCCAAGGGTGTAAATGTTGGCAGGATGACAAGAAATGATAATTATACATTTTTGTTAATTTTTCAGAAAGAATTTCTCAGAAAATGGCGCATTATTTTTAGAAATTTTGAGTTAATAAGAAACTGTCTGATGTATTGTTAAAAATATATAAAATCCATCCTTGGACTCTCAAGGACTAAAAAGTAATAAATTAACAAAACCATCCCATTTTCAAATAAAATAAATTTGTTGGTTTTTAAAATTTTATTTTACAAGCGATTTTAATCCACTGAAGTCAAAATTTGTAATTTAACATGAAAGAGACACCTTATTTTGCTTTTAATTAAAAAAAATAGTTATTATCATTGTTTCTAATTGAATTGTTATTCATTACATGACTTGTGCATTTCATTACTACTGTTAGAATTGTCTCCCCTGTTGCGCTCTTCTGTAGAGAAGGTAAACTATTTAGAATGTTGACAAAACTATACAAGTTCAAGTTCAGGCAAAGTATTGAGAAATGCTGTGAGTGTAACTGTTGTTAATATATATTATGATATTGAATGATTTTAATTGCACAAAAATTGCCCCATCTTGTTAGTGTTAATTACTATATCACATATTGAAGTTTGATGGCAACTTGTATCTATAGACTGTAGCAGTTTTTCTCCTCTTGGAAAAAATTAAAGTGTGTACCTTTTCTTAAAATTGAAATATAGTTGTAAAGGAAAAAAAAGAGGTGTTAGATTACCCCGGGGATCTCAACATGCGAAAACCCAATAAATATTAACATAAACTATAAAAAAGTTATCCCAAATATTAATAAAGACATCATAACTTGTTTTTGAGGGATTGTTATTTGGATGTTATTTAATCATAACCCATCATAAGAGGACCTGGTCCCAGAATTATGAAGCAGTCTTAGAAAAAAGTCAAAATTTTTACACTCTTATTGTCTTGTGATTAAAAAAATTGAAAAAATGAAATGCTAATAAAATAAGTCTCTATATTATATTATGCTGATATTTACAAATTTTAAGCGTAATTTATGATATATTATATTTTTATTAACGATTTTTTTAGGTTTTATATTGGGTCCATCCACCCCTCAAACAATAAAAGTTCAATCCTTTATACTGTCGGACCAAAATAATTACCCAATCTACCTTATTCTATAATTATTTGATGTGATAGACATTCATTGGCAATGGGTTCCACACCACTTCCACATTTTAAAATCGTCTGTTAATTTCAACAAATATATGTGTCACAGGTGGTGAAAAGTCAAGTCTCAACCGGGACTCGAACCCAGGTTCGAGTCCCGGTTGAGACTTGACTGTTCACCACCTGTGACATTTGGCGGCCAACTTACAAAACCTACGGTCACTCCCTAGGAACATGTTTCACAACATTTCAGTCACTCGTTGAGTTCTACTCGTAAATTCGAGGACGAATTTCTACCAAGAGGGGGAGTATGTCACCAGGTTCACAGGTGTGTGAATGTCAGTCAATGCATCGGGTCTCAATAGCTCAGTGGTTAGAGCGCTGGCACGGTACGCCAGAGACCCTGGGTTAGAATCCCGTTTGAGACATGACTTTTCACCATCTGTGACGTAGTTTAATTATTTTTTTTTCCATTTAGGTGATCTTTTTGGTTTTTGTTTTTGTTGTTTGCTTGTTTTGGGATTTTTTTTTTTTGGGGGGGGGGGGGGGCTTTGAAATTTGGTCCTATTTCCTGAATTAAAAGATCACTAGTTCAAGTATAAAAAAATGAAAAGATCAATACGTGTATCACTATGTTTATCGAATTAGAGAGAGAGAGAGAGAGAGAGAGAGAGAGAGAGAGATGTTAAAGTCAAGGGAGTCCTATAAGGCTTTGATAAAACATAACGATGGCGTCAGTTCCATGCTTGTTTAATTGTGTGTGCCTTCACATAAATTGATGACATCATACACATGAATATAATAGGGGTCGTTTCAAAACATACAAATGATACATATTCCCTCTTGAGAAATTGAGTCAAATTAGCTATAATATGATATTTAAACATGTGAAACCTTGCATTGACTATTCTTAGGCTAAGACATAAAATTATGTTGTAGATTATTATTTGGGATGTTACAATGTAATGGAGCATAGTACATTAACAGTTTTGTTTTGTTTTCCCAACATAAACAAATTACAACACTGAAACTATAATATAACAATGCACTATAAATTGCCTGTGCAATGTAACCAACTAGCATTAAAAAAAAACCCAACCCCCCCCCCCCCCCAAAACAAACCTAAACAAAACAGTACAGCTTATCAAAAATTTACCACAAATGACATAGATATTCATGTCCTTCCTCTCATACCCCATTTTCATGATACTGATCTTACCCACAAACAGCAAATTAAATCTCTTCAATTAATCTCTGTGGTTTCTTAACTGACCTACCAGACCTTGTGGTCCCTGACATATTTTGGGTTGGTACATGATTAGTACTAATAGACATATCATGATTAAGTGATGGAGTATTTCCATCATCACATGGATTATGACTAGAATGATCAACGTAATTATTGTTATGACAATCATATTGTTCATATGGTGTAAACTGTTCATTTGATTGCAAAATATGTCTACGATGTTTGCGGTACATATGTCCATTTTCAGTTTGAACCAAGTATGATCTCGGAGCCACTTGGTCTAGCACCTTGCCACAATTACCCCAATTACTGTCATTATGATTCCGAAGTCGGACAGTCTGTCCTGGACTCAACGGCGATAGTTCTTTCGTGTTTCTGTCATGATACTGTTTTTGTTTGAGTTTCTGTTGTATCTTTGCTCGTTCATAAGACTCGGTGAAATGGTTACCCCGGCAACTATCAGCCATTGGTAAGTTCGAACGCAGTTTACGTCCATTGTTCAGTATTTCGGCTGGTGGTTGTCCATCGAGTATAGGAGTTGCACGGTAAATGAGTAGACTCATGTGGAAATCTAATCCATCATCCGCATATTTTTCCAATACGCCTTTTACAATACCTACGGTTTTCTCGACTAACCCATTCGATTTTGGGTATAATGAACTGGATGTATGATGCTGAAAATCATACGACTTTGCAAATTCACTGAATTCAGCTGATTTGAATTGTGGCCCGTTATCACTGAACACTATTTTAGGTATGCCTTGGCCTGAAAACACATGTTTCATTGCATTAATAGAGAGGTTTAGCAGACCAACGAGTACGTGTACTTGTACGTGTAGGTTACAAGTTAGAACTACCCGTACCAGCTCAATTACTTTTCTTGTTTAGCAGTTGTAACGTGTACTTGTACGTTTAAATGTTTTAATGTAATTATGGATATCCTCTCCTACTAAGCTGAGAATGTTGGTTATAAACGAAAAGTAGGAATTCTGCATGTGTTAATTTTATTAAACATCATTTATTATATATATATGCACATTTTTATGTATCGCAAATTAATAAGATAACGGAGCCATTGCATGTTTTGGAGGAAGAGATGCGTGAAATAAAACTCCAATAACATATTAAACGCTGATGAAAATTTATGTTGGTAGATATCAGTATTTGCATTGAATATTCAGGCTTAAGAAAAGGTAACATATTTTTTAAAATTAATAGAGAACAGGGAAACAGAGACTACAAGTTCGACCTTACGGGTACTTTGCAATTTACACGTATGTTCATTCGGGTACATACGTGTAGAAATTCGTCATTACACAAACTGATGACGTAATGCACATATTTTCCGTTCTACACGTACACGTACGCGTACACGTTGGTTTGCTAAAACTCTCTAATGACTGATTGACTTGACACATTGTGCAAACGACACACCTCTGAATAATTGGAGTAGTAATCACATAACACAAGATAATTTTTTCCATTGAATACACACAAATCTGCTCCCACTTTTTCCCATGGATAATTGCATAGATCATGTGGTTTAAGTGGTTCAGACGGTTGTTTTGGACGGAATTTGATACATGTTGAACATGAATTCACCATTTCCTCCATTTGTGCATATATTCCCGGCCAATACATCACTTGTTTGGCTCGATTTCGACATTTTTCGATATCACGGTGACCTGTGTGGATTTTGGTAAGCATCTCCTTTCGCAATGTGACAGGAATGACAATGCGGTCTGTTTTCATGATGATTCCATCGCATAAACTCAACTCTATCCGTATATTCCAGTATTCTGATATTTCCTAAGGGCATTCAGTGCGTGTTTCTGGAAATCCTGTTACAATTACTTCTGCTAGTAACTGCAATTTCGGGTCATTTTGAGTTTCCTCACGAATCATCTGTAACTTACGATCTGATATGGGTAGGCTCTTAATGACAGAGTCTACATACACTTTGAGATCCTCCTCCTGTGCTGATTTGGTCAGTTTCGTGGACATATCCGTTCCTCTGGACAACGCATCAGCGGTATGCATACATTTTCCTGGCGTGTAGCCAATACGCAGATCGTATTTCTGTACCCTCAGCAGCAGTCTTTGTAATCGTAGTGGACAGTCATTCAGAGACTTCTTAAAGATGCTCACAAGGGGTTTATGATCGGTCTCCACTTCTACAACCTGTCCAAATATGTATTGGTGGAAGTGTTCGCATGCAAATGATATGGCTAGCATTTCTTTTTCGATTTGAGCATATCTTGTTTCAGCGTCTGACATAACTCGCGAAGCATAAGCCACTGGCATCCACTCGTTGTCATGCCTCTGTAAAAGCACTGCTCCAAGTCCAAAACTAGAGGCATCTGAAGAGATTTTAATCTCTTTGTTCGGGTCAAAGAATTTAAGTATTGGTGTACTTGTTAATATGGCCTTTAGCTCCTCAAATGATTTATGTTCAACTGCAGCCCACTGAAATTGGTTTTTTTCCTCTGTAACATTTCGCAAAACTTGTGTTTTCGACGACAAGACTGGAACATATCTTGCCTGGAAATTCAACATGCCTAAAAAGCGTTGTACATCTTTCTTACTTTTTGGAGTCTCAAAGTTAGTTATGGCCTTGACCTTGGCCTCGTCTGGCTTGATTCCTTCTGCAGATATAGTGTCACCGACGAATGTAAGTTCCTTAACTCCAAATACGCATTTTTCACGATTCAGTTTGAGATTGGATTTGCGCGATGCATCAAACACCTGCTGTAGTCGTTGGTTGTGTTCTTGTAGCGTTGAACCCCATACTATAATGTCATCCATCATTGTCGTGCATCCTGGTATGTGCTCATATATCATGTGAATCGTCCTGTGATATATCTCGGGAGCTGATGTGATACCGAATGGTAGACGTAGAAATCGATACCTTCCGAATGGCGTATTGAAACAGGTAAGTTTTGAGGAGTTCTGATCCAGTTTCATTTGCCAGAATCCAGTACGAGCATCAAGTTTACTGAAATAATGAGCAGCCTTGAACTTCGCATGAATCTCATCTCTCGTTGGAAGCTGGTAATGTTCTCTCTGTATCGCTTTGTTCAACTGAATTGGATACAGACACACACGGATCTTTCCGTCTTTTTTCGGCACTATTACAATCGGACTCACCCAATCGGTATGCTCGGTTTCTTTACATATGACGCCCATATTCTCCATGCGTTTAAGTTCATCTTGGAGTTTTTCATGTAAAGCGAAAGGTATATTACGACATGGACTCACTACTGGTGTAACGGCTGAATCTATGGATATTCTATCTTCCCCCGGTAGACATCCTAATCAATCGAACAAGTCATTATTTTGATCCACAATCTGTGCAGTGGTGTCTTTAATCTTTGTACAGTTTTCTATTGTATATGTGCGTTTTACTAGTCCTAACTTGTCGCAAGCTTTTACGCCCAAGATTGCTGTCGATGCGTCCTGAACTATCACAAAGTACACCTTAGCTGCTTTGCCCAGATGGGTCACTTCCAGAACACATGCACCTAGGACTGGAATACTATGCTTGCTGTATGACGTGAGCTGTATATTCGTCTGGTGGAGTTTTGGCTTCCATCGTAGACTGTAATACTGTTTCTCCAGTAAGATGTTGACTTGGCTACCTGTATCCAATTTGTAATTAATTCCTTTGCCATTGGTGCATAGAGTTACACGCCAATCCTCTGGTTTATCCGAATGAACTGTCTCCAGAGCATCAATGAAGAACGCTTGTTCATCCTGAATATCATGAATATGTTTCTTTTTCGGCATTTTCTTTTTTATGCTATTTTGTTTGCCTTTTGATTTGCAGACTTTTGCAAAGTGATTTGCACCATTACACTCAATGCAGATTTGACCCATGGCGGGACAAGTTTTATGCGAGTCATCATATCCACAACGCCCACACAACTGTGCACAACTTTTACCTTTTTTAGGTACCCATACTTTTTTGTCTTTGGGTTTGGTACCGACCGCATGTACTTCTGATGAAGGGACGATACTTTTTATTTGTTCCTTTGTAGACTCTGCTGCTCTACATGTTGCAAGTGCTTTGTCCAATGTGAGGTCGACTGTACGTAGAAGCCTCTCTTTAAGTGCGTTGTCTGGTACCCCACAAATAATTCTGTCACGAATGAGCGAATCTACTAAGTCCCCAAACTCACAATTCTTTGCCATAGTTCGTAATTCCGTCACATATTGATCTATGGTCTCATCGGACCTCTGCACCCTCGTGAAGAATTTATGTCTCTCATACGTGGTATTGCGTTTTGGTGTGCAATATGCTTCAAATTTCTCGAGTATTTTTTTTAATTTATACTCATCACCATCATCAAATACAAAGGTGTTATAAACTTGAACTGCCTCTTCTCCTACTACGTGTAAGAAAATGCATGCTTTTTGCTTGTCACCTTTTTCGGACGCACCTGTAGCAGTCATATAAACATCAAACCTTTGTTTAAACTTCTTCCAATTTTTTGCCACGTTCCCCGTGAGCGAAAGTACTCTTGGTGGTTCCAGTTTATGCACACTTCTGACACTTCTGACACCATGTGTTAAAGTCAAGGGAGTCCTATACGGCTTTGATAAAACATAACGATGGCGTCGGTTCCATGTTTGTTTAATTGTGTGTGCCTTCACATAAATTGATGACATCATACACATGAATATAATAGGGGTCGTTCCAAAACATACAAATGATACAAGAGAGAGATATTGCCAATCTGTAGTAAACAATATGTAAAATTACACACCAAAAGAGCCCGGCTTTAAGTACTTCAGTACTTTGAGTTTCGTAGTTTTGCCCCTGTAATTATTCATTCGTGTATCTAATGGGTACTCTGTCTGTCTTAATGTGTAGCACTGGCAAATAATGGGGTGTGGGAAGTATGTAAGCTTGCTTACTTTTTCTTTTATTAATAGTGAGATATATAAAAAAAATAGTTAAGTTCACTTCAGCCTACATGTATATTCAAATTTCCATTTTCCCATGATTTCTCGTGTTTTAATTTATGGCATTTATTTAAAAAAAACCCTGTAATAAGTTAAAACAACCCTTCAGTTCAATAAAATATTGTTTGGCTCGCGAATATATCGGTTTTTTCCCCATAATATACTTGTGACAATGTAAAAGTAACGCTAAACTACAGATTCTTAAAAGTTTTTAAAAGTAGAAAAATGTCCAACTTTAAACAATATATTTGCAAAATTATTGAGAGTCCAAAGACAGATTTTTGATATATTGTAAAGATAAATGCCCTTTTATAACCAGAAACAGATTTAGTGAATTTAAAGTGCCATTTTCTGACTTTTAAGCATTTAAAAAATGTATATTTTTAAAATTTTACAAAAGGTTGGAAACATGCCAAATTCGTGACCTATCTGCACTTAACAGAAAGAATATTTAGGAATTCTCACAAAATGATTTACACAAGTGTATCTTGTTAGTGTTAACTCTAAATGACTTTTTGAATTTATATTTAAACTAAACTCAGAATTCTTAACAATAATTTGGTGAATTATGCATAATTTTATTCTTAAAAGGGTCAAAATGCTATTTTTAGTAACAGTGCTGCAGAACCAAGTTTAGACTGACCACATCAAAAAAAAATTGTGGCAAATTATTTCATATCGATGCACACTGTTACACAAAATATGAAGTTGATCAGAGAACCTTGCTTCCACCACCTTTTGCATGGTTTTCTCGTAGACATTCTCTTAATAAAATGCTTCTAAGAAGTGTTTTTGCTTTTGAGCATGTTTTGCCCTTTAATGCATGGAATCTGTAAACGGAACACATAAAAAGTTTTGATCTGGTTTCAGCTAGATAACAACAATTGTTACAAAACGCTGACCCTCGATTGTACACCGTTATTCCGAATTCCTTATATTTTAGTGTAGAAGTAAACTATTAATTGTCCTTTATTGCATCTAAAGTGGACTATTGTTTATGGAACCAGTATAAAGTATACCATAAAATCCTATATTTTAGTATAGGATTTAAAAAATAATTGACCTGTATTGCATCAAATGTGGGCGATTTGTTTATGGAACCAACATAAAGTATATCATAAGTGCACTACTGTGTTGGAAATTTGTTTGCATGTGGCATTTTATAGCGATTTGGCCTCAACGAGAAAAACAGCCTGCAAGTCCGGGATTGTACATCCTACAAACGCCTGCATGAAGGTGAATAAACACTCTTTAAAACATGGTATTAAATATTGTTACAACATGTTGCATTAATTGTATCCTACTGTCAGCTGACTTGTTTGTTAAACTATGTTCATAAGTCGTGGTTCAGTTGTATAATATCCACAAATAGACTCAACCAGTATCAAAAACATCTCTGATCTGGTTTCAGCTAGATAACAACAATTGTTACAAAAACGCCAAAACTCGATTGTACACCATTATTCCGAATTCCTTATAGTTAAGTGTAGGATTAAACTATTAATTGTCCTTTATTTCATCAAATGTGGGCTATCGTTTATGGAACCAATATAAAGTATACCATAGGAGCGCTACTTTGTTTGAAATGTGTTTGCATGTGGCATTTTATAGCGATTTGGCCTCAACGAGAAAAACAGCCTGCAAGTCCGGGATTGTACATACTACAGACGCCTGCAAGACGGGGAATAAACACACTTTTTAACATAATATGAAATATTGTGAAAAGCATGTTGCATTAAATTTATCCTACTGTCGGCTTAGTTGTTTGTTAAACTATGTTAATAAGTCGTGGTTCAGTTGTATAATATCCACAAATAGACTCAACCAGTATCAAAGACATCTCTGATCTGGTTTCAGCTAGATAACATGTGTTCACATAATTAACATGATTTGTAAGTGACATAAAAAGGGCACATGCATTTGACTTTACTAATATTGGAAAATGCTGTAAGGATGCGCTTGGCCACTGCATAACAGTATTGGTTGAAGGTAGGACACTTAATAAAATGCGTCTAATAAGTGTTTTTGCTTTTGAGCATGTTTTGCCCTTTAATGCATGGAATCTGTAAACGGAAAACCTAAAAAGTTTTGATCTGGTTTCAGCTAGATAACAACAATTATTACAAAAACGCTGAACCTCGATTGTACATGGTTTATCAGAATTCTTTATATTTTTGTGTAGGATACAACTAATAATTGTCCTGTATTGCATCAAATGTGGGCTATTGTTTATGGAACCAATATAAAGTATACCATAGGAGCGCTACTGTGTTGGAAATTTGTTTGCATGTGGCATTTTATAGCGATTTGGCCTCAACGAGAAAAACAGCCTGCAAGTCCGGGATTGTACATACTACAGACGCCTGCAAGACGGTGAAAAAACACACTTTACAAAATGATATTAAATAATGCTAAAACATGTTGCATTTATTTTATCCTACTGTCAGCAGACGTGTTTGTTAAACTATGTTCGTAGTTCAATTGTATAATATCCACAAATAGACTGAACCAGTATCAACACATTTTAGAGACTCGGAAGCTTCAACAGTTTGAGTTATGATGACTCTCCGCTCACGCAGATTCAAACTGTTTTATTTTTTTTAGATGGAATGATAAAATGATTGATAAAAATTAGTGCCGCCTTTACAGTTGGGAAGATAAAATCTTATGAGAACAAATCAACTGTCACATCATCAAATATTTAAAATTTGAGGTTGTATTCAACATACAACATGCGTCCTTTGAATATTAATGTGTTCACATAATTAACATAATTTGTAAGTGAATTAAAAAGGGCACATTAATTTGACTTTACTAAGGTTGGTAAATATTGTAAGGAAGCGCTTAAACATTGGATAACAGTATTAGTTGAAGGTAAGACACTTATTGAAATGCATCAAATAAGTGTGTTTGCTTTTGAGCATGTTTTGCCCTTTAAACAGTTGGGAATATAAAGGCTTATGAGAACAAGTCAACTGTCACATCATCAAATATTTAAAATTTGAGGTTGTATTCAACATACAATATGCGTCCTTTGAATATTATTGTGTTCACATAATTAACATGATTTGTAAGTGACATAAAAAGGGCACATTAATTTGACTTTACTAAGATTGGAAAATATTGTAAGGAAGCGCTTAAACATTGGATAACAGTATTAGTTGAAGGTAAGACACTTATTGAAATGCTTCTAATAAGTGTTTTTACTTTTGAGCATGTTTGCCCTTTAATGCATGAAATCTGTAAACGGAACACATAAAAAGTTTTGATCTGGTTTCAGCTAGATAACAACAATTGTTACAAAAACGCTAAAACCTCGATTGTACACCGTTATTCCAATTTCTTAATATTTTAGTGTAGAATCTAATAATTGTCCTGTATTGAATCAAATGTGGGATATTGTTTATGGAACCAATATAAAGTACACCATAAGAGCGCTACTATGTTGAAAAGTTGTTCGCATGTGGCATTTTATAGCGATTTGGCCTCAACAAGAAAAACAGCCTGCAAGTCCGGGATTGTACATACTACTCATGCCTGCAAGATGTTGAATAACACTCTTTACAACATGATATGAAATATTGTTAAAAACATGTTGCATTAATTTTATCCTACTGTCAGCTGACTTGTTTGTTATACTATGTTCACAAGTCGTGGTTCAATTGTATAATATCCACAAATAAACTCAACCAGTATCAAAAACATCTCTGATCTGGTTTCAGCTAGATAACAACAATTGTTACAAAAACGCTGAACCTCGATTGTACACCATTATTCCGAATTCCTTATATTTTTGTGTAGGATTAAACTATTAATTGTCCTTTATTGCATCTAAAGTGGGCTATTGTTTATAGAACAAGTATAAAGTATACCATAAAATCCTATACTTTAGTGTAGGATACAACTAATAATTGACCTGTATTGCATCAAATGTGGGCTATTGTTTAGGGAACCAATATAAAGTATACCATAGGAGCGCTACTGTGTTTGAAATTTGTTTGCATGTGGCATTCTATAGCGATTTGGCCTGAACGAGAAAAACAGCCTGCAAGTCCGGGATTGTACATACTACAGACGCCTGCAAGACGGTAAATAAACACACTTTTCAACATAATATGAAATATTGTGAAAAACATGTTGCATTAAATTTATCCTACTGTCAGCTGTCTTGTTTGTTAAACTATGTTAATAAGTCGTGGTTCAATGGTATAATATCCACAAATAGACTCAACCTGTATCAAAAACATCTCTGATCTGGTTGCAGCTAGATAACAACAATCGTTACAAAATCGCTGAAACTCGATTGTACAGCGTTATTTTGAATTACTTATATTTTTTTGAAGGATTAAACTAATAATTGTCCTGTATTGCATCAAACGTGGACTATCTTTATGGAACCAATATAAAGTATACCATAAGAGCGCTACTGTGTTGGAAATTTGTTTGCATGTGGCATTTTATAGCGATTTGGCCTCCACGAGAAAAACAGCCTGCAAGTCCGGGATTGTACATACTACAAACTCCTGCATGAAAGTCAATAAACACTCTTTAAAACATAGTATTAAATATTGTTTCAACATGTTGCATTTCTTGTATCCTACTGTCAGCTGACTTGTTTGTTAAACTATGTTCATAAGTCGTGGTTCTGTTGTATAATATCCACAAATAGACTCAACCAGTATCAAAAACATCTCTGATCTGGTTTCAGCTAGATAACAAGAATTGTTACAAAAACGCCGAACCTCGATTGTACACCATTATTCCGAATTCCTTATAGTTAAGTGTAGGATTAAACTATTAATTGTCCTTTATTGCATCTAAAGTGGGCTATTGTTTATAGAACCAGTATAAAGTATACCATAAAATCCTATACTTTAGTGTAGGATACAACTAATAATTGACCTGTATTGTATCAAATGTGGGTTATTGTTTATGGAACCAATATAAAGTATACCATAGGAGCGCTACTGTGTTTGAAATTTGATTGCATGTGGCATTCTATAGCGATTTGGCCTCAACGAGAAAAACAGCCTGCAAGTCCGGGATTGTACATACTACAGACGCCTGCAAGACGGTAAATAAACACACTTTTCAACATAATATGAAATATTGTGAAAAACATGTTGCATTAAATTTATCCTACTGTCAGCTGACTTGTTTGTTAAACTATGTTAATAAGTCGTGGTTCAATGGTATAATATCCACAAATAGACTCAACCTGTATCAAAAACATCTCTGATCTGGTTTCAACAAGATAACAACAATCGTTACAAAATCGCTGAAACTCGATTGTACAGCGTTATTTTGAATTACTTATATTTTTTTGAAGGATTAAACTAATAATTGTCCTGTATTGCATCAAACGTGGGCTATGTTTAAGGAACCAATATAAAGTATACCATAAGAGCGCTACTGTGTTGGAAATGTGTTTGCATGTGGCATTTTATAGCGATTTGGCCTCCACGAGAAAAACAGCCTGCAAGTCCGGGATTGTACATACTACAAACGCCTGCATGAAAGTGAATAAACACTCTTTAAAACATGGTATTAAATATTGTTTCAACATGTTGAATTTATTGTATCCTACTGTCAGCTGACTTGTTTGTTAAACTATGTTCATAAGTCGTGGTTCAGTTGTATAATATCCACACATAGACTCAACCAGTATCAAAAACATCTCTGATCTGGTTTAAGCTAGATAACAAGAATTGTTACAAAAACGCCGAACCTCGATTGTACACCATTCCATTCCACACCGATTTCTTAAAGTTAAGTGTAGGATTAAACTATTAATTGTCCTTTATTGCGTCTAAAGTGGGCTATTGTTTATAGAACCGGTATAAAGTATACCATAAAATCCTATACTTTAGTGTAGGATTAAACTAATAATTGACCTGTATTGCATCAAATGTGGGCTATTGTTCATGGAACCAATATAAAGTATACCATAGGAGCGCTACTGTGTTTGAAATTTGTTTGCATGTGGCATTCTATAGCGATTTGGCCTCAACGAGAAAAACAGCCTGCAAGTCCGGGATTGTACATACTACAGACGCCTGCAAGACGGTAAATAAACACACTTTTCAACATAATATGAAATATTGTGAAAAACATGTTGCATTAAATTTATCCTACTGTCAGCTGTCTTGTTTGTTAAACTATGTTAATAAGTCGTGGTTCAATGGTATAATATCCACAAATAGACTCAACCTGTATCAAAAACATCTCTGATCTGGTTTCAGCTAGATAACAACAATCGTTACAAAATCGCTGAAACTCGATTGTACAGCGTTATTTTGAATTACTTATATTTTTTTGAAGGATTAAACTAATAATTGTCCTGTATTGCATCAAACGTGGGCTATCTTTATGGAACCAATATAAAGTATACCATAAGAGCGCTACTGTGTTGGAAATTTGTTTGCATGTGGCATTTTATAGCGATTTGGCCTCCACGAGAAAAACAGCCTGCAAGTCCGGGATTGTACATACTACAAACGCCTGCATGAAAGTCAATAAACACTCTTTAAACATAGTATTAAATATTGTTTCCACATGTTGCATTTCTTGTATCCTACTGTCAGCTGACTTGTTTGTTAAACTATGTTCATAAGTCGTGGTTCTGTTGTATAATATCCACAAATAGACTCAACCAGTATCAAAAACATCTCTGATCTGGTTTCAGCTAGATAACAACAATTATTACAAAAACGCCGAACCTCGATTGTACACCATTATTCCGAATTCCTTATAGTTAAGTGTAGGATTAAACTATTAATTGTCCTTTATTGCATCTAAAGTGGGCTATTGTTTATAGAACCAGTATAAAGTATACCATAAAATCCTATACTTTAGTGTAGGATACAACTAATAATTGACCTGTATTGTATCAAATGTGGGTTATTGTTTATGGAACCAATATAAAGTATACCATAGGAGCGCTACTGTGTTTGAAATTTGATTGCATGTGGCATTCTATAGCGATTTGGCCTCAACGAGAAAAACAGCCTGCAAGTCCGGGATTGTACATACTACAGACGCCTGCAAGACGGTAAATAAACACACTTTTCAACATAATATGAAATATTGTGAAAAACATGTTGCATTAAATTTATCCTACTGTCAGCTGACTTGTTTGTTAAACTATGTTAATAAGTCGTGGTTCAATGGTATAATATCCACAAATAGACTCAACCTGTATCAAAAACATCTCTGATCTGGTTTCAACAAGATAACAACAATCGTTACAAAATCGCTGAAACTCGATTGTACAGCGTTATTTTGAATTACTTATATTTTTTTGAAGGATTAAACTAATAATTGTCCTGTATTGCATCAAACGTGGGCTATGTTTAAGGAACCAATATAAAGTATACCATAAGAGCGCTACTGTGTTGGAAATGTGTTTGCATGTGGCATTTTATAGCGATTTGGCCTCCACGAGAAAAACAGCCTGCAAGTCCGGGATTGTACATACTACAAACGCCTGCATGAAAGTGAATAAACACTCTTTAAAACATAGTATTAAATATTGTTTCAACATGTTGAATTTATTGTATCCTACTGTCAGCTGACTTGTTTGTTAAACTATGTTCATAAGTCGTGGTTCAGTTGTATAATATCCACACATAGACTCAACCAGTATCAAAAACATCTCTGATCTGGTTTAAGCTAGATAACAAGAATTGTTACAAAAACGCCGAACCTCGATTGTACACCATTCCATTCCACACCGATTTCTTAAAGTTAAGTGTAGGATTAAACTATTAATTGTCCTTTATTGCGTCTAAAGTGGGCTATTGTTTATAGAACCGGTATAAAGTATACCATAAAATCCTATACTTTAGTGTAGGATTAAACTAATAATTGACCTGTATTGCATCAAATGTGGGCTATTGTTCATGGAACCAATATAAAGTATACCATAGGAGCGCTACTGTGTTTGAAATTTGTTTGCATGTGGCATTCTATAGCGATTTGGCCTCAACGAGAAAAACAGCCTGCAAGTCCGGGATTGTACATACTACAGACGCCTGCAAGACGGTAAATAAACACACTTTTCAACATAATATGAAATATTGTGAAAAACATGTTGCATTAAATTTATCCTACTGTCAGCTGTCTTGTTTGTTAAACTATGTTAATAAGTCGTGGTTCAATGGTATAATATCCACAAATAGACTCAACCTGTATCAAAAACATCTCTGATCTGGTTTCAGCTAGATAACAACAATCGTTACAAAATCGCTGAAACTCGATTGTACAGCGTTATTTTGAATTACTTATATTTTTTTGAAGGATTAAACTAATAATTGTCCTGTATTGCATCAAACGTGGGCTATCTTTATGGAACCAATATAAAGTATACCATAAGAGCGCTACTGTGTTGGAAATTTGTTTGCATGTGGCATTTTATAGCGATTTGGCCTCCACGAGAAAAACAGCCTGCAAGTCCGGGATTGTACATACTACAAACGCCTGCATGAAAGTCAATAAACACTCTTTAAACATAGTATTAAATATTGTTTCCACATGTTGCATTTCTTGTATCCTACTGTCAGCTGACTTGTTTGTTAAACTATGTTCATAAGTCGTGGTTCTGTTGTATAATATCCACAAATAGACTCAACCAGTATCAAAAACATCTCTGATCTGGTTTCAGCTAGATAACAACAATTATTACAAAAACGCCGAACCTCGATTGTACACCATTATTCCGAATTCCTTATAGTTAAGTGTAGGATTAAACTATTAATTGTCCTTTATTGCATCTAAAGTGGGCTATTGTTTATAGAACCAGTATAAAGTATACCATAAAATCCTATACTTTAGTGTAGGATACAACTAATAATTGACCTGTATTGTATCAAATGTGGGTTATTGTTTATGGAACCAATATAAAGTATACCATAGGAGCGCTACTGTGTTTGAAATTTGATTGCATGTGGCATTCTATAGCGATTTGGCCTCAACGAGAAAAACAGCCTGCAAGTCCGGGATTGTACATACTACAGACGCCTGCAAGACGGTAAATAAACACACTTTTCAACATAATATGAAATATTGTGAAAAACATGTTGCATTAAATTTATCCTACTGTCAGCTGACTTGTTTGTTAAACTATGTTAATAAGTCGTGGTTCAATGGTATAATATCCACAAATAGACTCAACCTGTATCAAAAACATCTCTGATCTGGTTTCAACAAGATAACAACAATCGTTACAAAATCGCTGAAACTCGATTGTACAGCGTTATTTTGAATTACTTATATTTTTTTGAAGGATTAAACTAATAATTGTCCTGTATTGCATCAAACGTGGGCTATGTTTAAGGAACCAATATAAAGTATACCATAAGAGCGCTACTGTGTTGGAAATGTGTTTGCATGTGGCATTTTATAGCGATTTGGCCTCCACGAGAAAAACAGCCTGCAAGTCCGGGATTGTACATACTACAAACGCCTGCATGAAAGTGAATAAACACTCTTTAAAACATAGTATTAAATATTGTTTCAACATGTTGAATTTATTGTATCCTACTGTCAGCTGACTTGTTTGTTAAACTATGTTCATAAGTCGTGGTTCAGTTGTATAATATCCACACATAGACTCAACCAGTATCAAAAACATCTCTGATCTGGTTTAAGCTAGATAACAAGAATTGTTACAAAAACGCCGAACCTCGATTGTACACCATTCCATTCCACACCGATTTCTTAAAGTTAAGTGTAGGATTAAACTATTAATTGTCCTTTATTGCGTCTAAAGTGGGCTATTGTTTATAGAACCGGTATAAAGTATACCATAAAATCCTATACTTTAGTGTAGGATTAAACTAATAATTGACCTGTATTGCATCAAATGTGGGCTATTGTTCATGGAACCAATATAAAGTATACCATAGGAGCGCTACTGTGTTTGAAATTTGTTTGCATGTGGCATTCTATAGCGATTTGGCCTCAACGAGAAAAACAGCCTGCAAGTCCGGGATTGTACATACTACAGACGCCTGCAAGACGGTAAATAAACACACTTTTCAACATAATATGAAATATTGTGAAAAACATGTTGCATTAAATTTATCCTACTGTCAGCTGTCTTGTTTGTTAAACTATGTTAATAAGTCGTGGTTCAATGGTATAATATCCACAAATAGACTCAACCTGTATCAAAAACATCTCTGATCTGGTTTCAGCTAGATAACAACAATCGTTACAAAATCGCTGAAACTCGATTGTACAGCGTTATTTTGAATTACTTATATTTTTTTGAAGGATTAAACTAATAATTGTCCTGTATTGCATCAAACGTGGGCTATCTTTATGGAACCAATATAAAGTATACCATAAGAGCGCTACTGTGTTGGAAATTTGTTTGCATGTGGCATTTTATAGCGATTTGGCCTCCACGAGAAAAACAGCCTGCAAGTCCGGGATTGTACATACTACAAACGCCTGCATGAAAGTGAATAAACACTCTTTAAAACATAGTATCAAATATTGTTTCAACATGTTGCATTTCTTGTATCCTACTGTCAGCTGACTTGTTTGTTAAACTATGTTCATAAGTCGTGGTTCTGTTGTATAATATCCACAAATAGACTCAACCAGTATCAAAAACATCTCTGATCTGGTTTCAGCTAGATAACAACAATTATTACAAAAACGCCGAACCTCGATTGTACACCATTATTCCGAATTCCTTATAGTTAAGTGTAGGATTAAACTATTAATTGTCCTTTATTGCATCTAAAGTGGGCTATTGTTTATAGAACCAGTATAAAGTATACCATAAAATCCTATACTTTAGTGTAGGATACAACTAATAATTGACCTGTATTGCATCAAATGTGGGCTACTGTTTATGAAACCAATATAAAGTATACCATAGGAGCGCTACTGTGTTTGAAATTTGTTTGCATGTGGCATTCTATAGCGAGTTGGCCTCAACGAGAAAAACAGTCTGCAAGTCCGGGATTGTACATACTACAGACGCCTGCAAGACGGTAAATAAACACACTTTTCAACATAATATGAAATATTGTGAAAAGCATGTTGCATTAAATTTATCCTACTGTCAGCTGACTTATTTGTTAAACTATATTAATAAGTCGTGGTTCAATGGTATAATATCCACAAATAGACTCAACCTGTATCAAAAACATCTCTGATCTGGTTTCAACAAGATAACGACAATCGTTACAAAATCGCTGAAACTCGATTGTACAGCGTTATTTTGAATTACTTATATTTTTTTAAAGGATTAAACTAATAATTGTCCTGTATTGCATCAAACGTGGGCTATTTTTTATGGAACCAATATAAAGTATACCATAAGAGCGCTACTGTGTTGGAAATTTGTTTGCATGTGGCATTTTATAGCGATTTGGCCTCAACGAGAAAAACAGCCTGCAAGTCCGGGATTGTACATACTACAAACGCCTGTATGAAAGTCAATAAACACTCTTTAAAACATGGTATTAAATATTGTTACAACATGATGCATTTATTGTATCCTACTGTCAGCTGACTTTTTTGTTAAACTATGTTCATAAGTCGTGGCTCAGTTGTATAATATCCACAAATAGACTCAACAAGTATCAAAAACATCTCTGATCTGGTTTCAGCTAGATAACAAGAATTGTTACAAAAACGCCGAACCTCGATTGTACACCATTATTCCGAATTCCGTATAGTTAAGTGTAGGATTAAACTATTAATTGTCCTTTATTGCATCTAAAGTGGGCTATTGTTTATAGAACCGGTATAAAGTATACCATAAAATCCTATACTTTAGTGTAGGATACAACTAATAATTGACCTGTATTGTATCAAATGTGGGTTATTGTTTATGAAACCAATATAAAGTATACCATAGGAGCGCTACTGTGTTTGAAATTTGATTGCATGTGGCATTCTATAGCGATTTGGCCTCAACGAGAAAAACAGCCTGCAAGTCCGGGATTGTACATACTACAGACGCCTGCAAGACGGTAAATAAACACACTTTTCAACATAATATGAAATATTGTGAAAAACATGTTGCATTAAATTTATCCTACTGTCAGCTGTCTTGTTTGTTAAACTATGTTAATAAGTCGTGGTTCAATGGTATAATATCCACAAATAGACTCAACCTGTATCAAAAACATCTCTGATCTGGTTTCAGCTAGATAACAACAATCGTTACAAAATCGCTGAAACTCGATTGTACAGCGTTATTTTGAATTACTTATATTTTTTTGAAGGATTAAACTAATAATTGTCCTGTATTGCATCAAACGTGGGCTATCTTTATGGAACCAATATAAAGTATACCATAAGAGCGCTACTGTGTTGGAAATTTGTTTGCATGTGGCATTTTATAGCGATTTGGCCTCCACGAGAAAAACAGCCTGCAAGTCCGGGATTGTACATACTACAAACGCCTGCATGAAAGTCAATAAACACTCTTTAAAACATAGTATTAAATATTGTTTCAACATGTTGCATTTCTTGTATCCTACTGTCAGCTGACTTGTTTGTTAAACTATGTTCATAAGTCGTGGTTCTGTTGTATAATATCCACAAATAGACTCAACCAGTATCAAAAACATCTCTGATCTGGTTTCAGCTAGATAACAACAATTATTACAAAAACGCCGAACCTCGATTGTACACCATTATTCCGAATTCCTTATAGTTAAGTGTAGGATTAAACTATTAATTGTCCTTTATTGCATCTAAAGTGGGCTATTGTTTATAGAACCAGTATAAAGTATACCATAAAATCCTATACTTTAGTGTAGGATACAACTAATAATTGACCTGTATTGCATCAAATGTGGGCTACTGTTTATGAAACCAATATAAAGTATACCATAGGAGCGCTACTGTGTTTGAAATTTGTTTGCATGTGGCATTCTATAGCGAGTTGGCCTCAACGAGAAAAACAGTCTGCAAGTCCGGGATTGTACATACTACAGACGCCTGCAAGACGGTAAATAAACACACTTTTCAACATAATATGAAATATTGTGAAAAGCATGTTGCATTAAATTTATCCTACTGTCAGCTGACTTATTTGTTAAACTATATTAATAAGTCGTGGTTCAATGGTATAATATCCACAAATAGACTCATCCTGTATCAAAAACATCTCTGATCTGGTTTCAACAAGATAACGACAATCGTTACAAAATCGCTGAAACTCGATTGTACAGCGTTATTTTGAATTACTTATATTTTTTTAAAGGATTAAACTAATAATTGTCCTGTATTGCATCAAACGTGGGCTATTTTTTATGGAACCAATATAAAGTATACCATAAGAGCGCTACTGTGTTGGAAATTTGTTTGCATGTGGCATTTTATAGCGATTTGGCCTCAACGAGAAAAACAGCCTGCAAGTCCGGGATTGTACATACTACAAACGCCTGTATGAAAGTCAATAAACACTCTTTAAAACATGGTATTAAATATTGTTACAACATGATGCATTTATTGTATCCTACTGTCAGCTGACTTGTTTGTTAAACTATGTTCATAAGTCGTGGTTCAGTTGTATAATATCCACAAATAGACTCAACAAGTATCAAAAACATCTCTGATCTGGTTTCAGCTAGATAACAAGAATTGTTACAAAAACGCCGAACCTCGATTGTACACCATTATTCCGAATTCCTTATAGTTAAGTGTAGGATTAAACTATTAATTGTCCTTTATTGCATCTAAAGTGGGCTATTGTTTATAGAACAAGTAAAAAGTATACCATAAAATCCTATACTTTAGTGTAGGATACAACTAATAATTGACCTGTATTGTATCAAATGTGGGCTATTGTTTATGGAACCAATATAAAGTATACCATAGGAGCGCTACTGTGTTTGAAATTTGATTGCATGTGGCATTCTATAGCGATTTGGCCTCAACGAGAAAAACAGCCTGCAAGTCCGGGATTGTACATACTACAGACGCCTGCAAGAGGGTAAATAAACACACTTTTCAACATAATATGAAATATTGTGAAAAACATGTTGCATTAAATTTATCCTACTGTCAGCTGACTTGTTTGTTAAACTATGTTAATAAGTCGTGGTTCAATGGTATAATATCCACAAATAGACTCAACCTGTATCAAAAACATCTCTGATCTGGTTTCAACAAGATAACAACAATCGTTACAAAATCGCTGAAACTCGATTGTACAGCGTTATTTTGAATTACTTATATTTTTTTGAAGGATTAAACTAATAATTGTCCTGTATTGCATCAAACGTGGGCTATGTTTAAGGAACCAATACAAAGTATACCATAAGAGCGCTACTGTGTTGGAAATGTGTTTGCATGTGGCATTTTATAGCGATTTGGCCTCCACGAGAAAAACAGCCTGCAAGTCCGGGATTGTACATACTACAAACGCCTGCATGAAAGTGAATAAACACTCTTTAAAACATGGTATTAAATATTGTTTCAACATGTTGAATTTCTTGTATCCTACTGTCAGCTGACTTGTTTGTTAAACTATGTTCATAAGTCGTGGTTCAGTTGTATAATATCCACACATAGACTCAACCAGTATCAAAAACATCTCTGATCTGGTTTAAGCTAGATAACAAGAATTGTTACAAAAACGCCGAACCTCGATTGTACACCATTCCATTCCACACCGATTTCTTAAAGTTAAGTGTAGGATTAAACTATTAATTGTCCTTTATTGCGTCTAAAGTGGGCTATTGTTTATAGAACCGGTATAAAGTATACCATAAAATCCTATACTTTAGTGTAGGATTAAACTAATAATTGACCTGTAATGCATCAAATGTGGGCTACTGTTCATGGAACCAATATAAAGTATACCATAGGAGCGCTACTGTGTTTGAAATTTGTTTGCATGTGGCATTCTATAGCGAGTTGGCCTCAACGAGAAAAACAGCCTGCAAGTCCGGGATTGTACATACTACAGACGCCTGCAAGACGGTAAATAAACACACTTTTCAACATAATATGAAATATTGTGAAAAACATGTTGCATTAAATTTATCCTACTGTCAGCTGTCTTGTTTGTTAAACTATGTTAATAAGTCGTGGTTCAATGGTATAATATCCACAAATAGACTCAACCTGTATCAAAAACATCTCTGATCTGGTTTCAGCTAGATAACAACAATCGTTACAAAATCGCTGAAACTCGATTGTACAGCGTTATTTTGAATTACTTATATTTTTTTGAAGGATTAAACTAATAATTGTCCTGTATTGCATCAAACGTGGGCTATCTTTATGGAACCAATATAGAGTATACCATAAGAGCGCTACTGTGTTGGAAATTTGTTTGCATGTGGCATTTTATAGCGCTTTGGCCTCCACGAGAAAAACAGCCTGCAAGTCCGGGATTGTACATACTACAAACGCCTGCATGAAAGTCAATAAACACTCTTTAAAACATAGTATCAAATATTGTTTCAACATGTTGCAATTCTTGTATCCTACTGTCAGCTGTCTTGTTTGTTAAACTATGTTCATAAGTCGTGGTTCTGTTGTATAATATCCACAAATAGACTCAACCAGTATCAAAAACATCTCTGATCTGGTTTCAGCTAGATAACAACAATTATTACAAAAACGCCGAACCTCGATTGTACACCATTATTCCGAATTCCTTATAGTTAAGTGTAGGATTAAACTATTAATTGTCCTTTATTGCATCTAAAGTGGGCTATTGTTTATAGAACCAGTATAAAGTATACCATAAAATCCTATACTTTAGTGTAGGATACAACTAATAATTGACCTGTATTGCATCAAATGTGGGCTACTGTTTATGAAACCAATATAAAGTATACCATAGGAGCGCTACTGTGTTTGAAATTTGTTTGCATGTGGCATTCTATAGCGAGTTGGCCTCAACGAGAAAAACAGTCTGCAAGTCCGGGATTGTACATACTACAGACGCCTGCAAGACGGTAAATAAACACACTTTTCAACATAATATGAAATATTGTGAAAAGCATGTTGCATTAAATTTATCCTACTGTCAGCTGACTTATTTGTTAAACTATATTAATAAGTCGTGGTTCAATGGTATAATATCCACAAATAGACTCAACCTGTATCAAAAACATCTCTGATCTGGTTTCAACAAGATAACGACAATCGTTACAAAATCGCTGAAACTCGATTGTACAGCGTTATTTTGAATTACTTATATTTTTTTAAAGGATTAAACTAATAATTGTCCTGTATTGCATCAAACGTGGGCTATCTTTATGGAACCAATATAAAGTATACCATAAGAGCGCTACTGTGTTGGAAATTTGTTTGCATGTGGCATTTTATAGCGATTTGGCCTCAACGAGAAAAACAGCCTGCAAGTCCGGGATTGTACATACTACAAACGCCTGTATGAAAGTCAATAAACACTCTTTAAAACATGGTATTAAATATTGTTACAACATGATGCATTTATTGTATCCTACTGTCAGCTGACTTGTTTGTTAAACTATGTTCATAAGTCGTGGTTCAGTTGTATAATATCCACAAATAGACTCAACAAGTATCAAAAACATCTCTGATCTGGTTTCAGCTAGATAACAACAATTATTACAAAAACGCCGAACCTCGATTGTACACCATTATTCCGAATTCCTTATAGTTAAGTGTAGGATTAAACTATTAATTGTCCTTTATTGCATCTAAAGTGGGCTATTGTTTATAGAACCAGTATAAAGTATACCATAAAATCCTATACTTTAGTGTAGGATACAACTAATAATTGACCTGTATTGCATCAAATGTGGGCTACTGTTTATGAAACCAATATAAAGTATACCATAGGAGCGCTACTGTGTTTGAAATTTGTTTGCATGTGGCATTCTATAGCGAGTTGGCCTCAACGAGAAAAACAGTCTGCAAGTCCGGGATTGTACATACTACAGACGCCTGCAAGACGGTAAATAAACACACTTTTCAACATAATATGAAATATTGTGAAAAGCATGTTGCATTAAATTTATCCTACTGTCAGCTGACTTATTTGTTAAACTATATTAATAAGTCGTGGTTCAATGGTATAATATCCACAAATAGACTCAACCTGTATCAAAAACATCTCTGATCTGGTTTCAACAAGATAACGACAATCGTTACAAAATCGCTGAAACTCGATTGTACAGCGTTATTTTGAATTACTTATATTTTTTTAAAGGATTAAACTAATAATTGTCCTGTATTGCATCAAACGTGGGCTATTTTTTATGGAACCAATATAAAGTATACCATAAGAGCGCTACTGTGTTGGAAATTTGTTTGCATGTGGCATTTTATAGCGATTTGGCCTCAACGAGAAAAACAGCCTGCAAGTCCGGGATTGTACATACTACAAACGCCTGTATGAAAGTCAATAAACACTCTTTAAAACATGGTATTAAATATTGTTACAACATGATGCATTTATTGTATCCTACTGTCACCTGACTTGTTTGTTAAACTATGTTCATAAGTCGTGGTTCAGTTGTATAATATCCACAAATAGACTCAACAAGTATCAAAAACATCTCTGATCTGGTTTCAGCTAGATAACAAGAATTGTTACAAAAACGCCGAACCTCGATTGTACACCATTATTCCGAATTCCTTATAGTTAAGTGTAGGATTAAACTATTAATTGTCCTTTATTGCATCTAAAGTGGGCTATTGTTTATAGAACAAGTATAAAGTATACCATAAAATCCTATACTTTAGTGTAGGATACAACTAATAATTGACCTGTATTGTATCAAATGTGGGTTATTGTTTATGAAACCAATATAAAGTATACCATAGGAGCGCTACTGTGTTTGAAATTTGATTGCATGTGGCATTCTATAGCGATTTGGCCTCAACGAGAAAAACAGCCTGCAAGTCCGGGATTGTACATACTACAGACGCCTGCAAGACGGTAAATAAAAACACTTTTCAACATAATATGAAATATTGTGAAAAACATGTTGCATTAAATTTATCCTACTGTCAGCTGACTTGTTTGTTAAACTATGTTAATAAGTCGTGGTTCAATGGTATAATATCCACAAATAGACTCAACCTGTATCAAAAACATCTCTGATCTGGTTTCAACAAGATAACAACAATCGTTACAAAATCGCTGAAACTCGATTGTACAGCGTTATTTTGAATTACTTATATTTTTTTGAAGGATTAAACTAATAATTGTCCTGTATTGCATCAAACGTGGGCTATCTTTATGGAACCAATATAAAGTATACCATAAGAGCGCTACTGTGTTGGAAATGTGTTTGCATGTGGCATTTTATAGCGATTTGGCCTCCACGAGAAAAACAGCCTGCAAGTCCGGGATTGTACATACTACAAACGCCTGCATGAAAGTGAATAAACACTCTTTAAAACATGGTATTAAATATTGTTTCAACATGTTGAATTTATTGTATCCTACTGTCAGCTGACTTGTTTGTTAAACTATGTTCACAAGTCGTGGTTCAGTTGTTTAATATCCACAAATAAACTCAACAAGTATCAAAAACATCTCTGATCTGGTTTCAGCTAGATAACAACAATTATTACAAAAACGCTGAACCTCGATTGTACACCATAATTCCGAATTCCTTATATTTTTGTGTAGGATTAAACTATTAATTGTCCTTTATTGCATCTAATGTGGGCTATTGTTTATAGAACAAGTATAAAGTATACCATAAAATCCTATACTTTAGTGTAGGATACAACTAATAATTGACCTGTATTGCATCAAATGTGGGCTATTGTTTAGGGAACCAATATAAAGTATACCATAGGAGCGCTACTGTGTTTGAAATTTGTTTGCATGTGGCATTCTAGAGCGATTTGGCCTCAACGAGAAAAACAGCCTGCAAGTCCGGGATTGTACATACTACAGACGCCTGCAAGACGGTAAATAAACACACTTTTCAACATAATATGAAATATTGTGAAAAACATGTTTCATTAAATTTATCCTACTGTCAGCTGACTTGTTTGTTAAACTATGTTAATAAGTCGTGGTTCAATGGTATAATATCCACAAATAGACTCAACCTGTATCAAAAACATCTCTGATCTGGTTTCAACAAGATAACGACAATCGTTACAAAATCGCTGAAACTCGATTGTACAGCGTTATCTTGAATTACTTATATTTTTTTGAAGGATTAAACTAATAATTGTCCTGTATTGCATCAAACGTGGGCTATTTTTTATGGAACCAATATAAAGTATACCATAAGAGCGCTACTGTGTTGGAAATTTGTTTGCATGTGGCATTTTATAGCGATTTGGCCTCAACGAGAAAAACAGCCTGCAAGTCCGGGATTGTACATACTACAAACGCCTGCATGAAGGTGAATAAACACTCTTTAAAACATGGTATTAAATATTGTTACAACATGTTGCATTTATTGTATCCTACTGTCAGCTGACTTGTTTGTTAAACTATGTCTATAAGTCGTGGTTCAGTTGTATAATATCCACAAATAGACTCAACCAGTATCAAAAACATCTCTGATCTGGTTTCAGCTAGATAACAAGAATTGTTACAAAAACGCCGAACCTCGATTGTACACCATTATTCCGAATTCCTTATAGTTAAGTGTAGGATTAAACTATTAATTGTCTTTTATGTCATCAAATGTGGGCTATTGTTTATGGAACCAATATACAGCATACCATAGGAGCGCTACTTTGTTTGAAATTTGTTTGCATGTGGCATTTTATAGCGATTTGGCCTCAACGAGAAAAACAGCCTGCAGGTCCGGGATTGTACATACTACAGACGCCTGCAAGACGGGGAAAAAACACACTTTTCAACATAATATGAAATATTGTGAAAAACATGTTTCATTAAATTTATCCTACTGTCAGCTGACTTGTTTGTTTAACTATGTTAATAAGTCGTGGTTCAATTGTATAATATCCACAAATAGACTCAACTAGTATCAAAGACATCTCTGATCTGGTTTAAGCTAGATAACAACATGTGTTCACATAATTTACATGATTTGTAAGTGACTTAAAAAGGGCATATTAATTTGACTTTACTATGGTTGGAAAATATTGTAAGGAAGCGCTTAAACATTAGGTAACAGTATTAATTGAAGGTAAGACACTTATTGAAATGCTTCTAATAAGTGTTTTTGCTTTTGAGCATGTTTGCCCTTTAATGTATGAAGTCTGTAAACGGAACATATAAAAAGTTTTGATCTGGTTTAAGCTAGATAACAACATGTGTTCACATAATTAACATGATTTGTAAGTGACATAAAAAGGGCACATGCATTTGACTTTACTAATATTGGAAAATACTGTAAGGATGCGCTAGGCCACTGCATAACAGTATTGGTTGAAGGTAGGACACTTAATGAAATGCGTCTAATAAGTGTTTTTGCTTTTGAGCATGTTTTGCCTTTTAATGCATGTAAATCTGTAAACGGAACACCTAAAAAGCAAATCAAATGTGGGCTATAGTTTATGGAACCAATATAAAGTACACCATAAGAGCGCTACTCTGTTGGAAATTTGTTTGCATGTGGCATTTTATAGCGATTTGGCCTCAACGAGAAAAAAAGCCTGCAAGTCCGGGATTGTACATACTACAGACGCCTGCAAGACGGTGAAAAAACACACTTTACAACATGATATGAAATATCGCTAAAACATGTTGCATTAATTTTATCCTACTGTCAGCTGACGTGTTTGTTAAACTATGTTCGTGGTTCAATTGTATAATATCCACAAATAAACTCAACCAGTATCAAAACATCTTAGAGACTCGTAAGCTTCAACAGTTTGAGTTATGATGACTCTCCGCTCACGCAGGTTCAAACTGTTTTATTTTTTCAGTTGGAATGATAAAAATGATTGATAAAAATTATTGCCTCCTTTACAGTTGGGAAGTTAAAAGGCTTTTGAGAACAAGTCAACTCTCACATCATCAAATATTTAAAATTTGAGGTTGTATTCAACATACAACATGCGTCCTTTGAATATTAATGTGTTCACATAATTAACATGATTTGTAAGTGACTTAAAAAGGGCACATTAATTTGACTTTACTAAGGTTGGTAAATATTGTAAGGAAGCGCTTAAACATTGGATAACAGTATTAGTTGAAGGTAAGACACTTATTGAAATGCATCAAATAAGTGTGTTTGCTTTTGAGCATGTTTTGCCCTTTAAACAGTTGGGAAGATAAAGGCTTATGAGAACAAGTCAACTGTCACATCATCAAATATTTAAAATTTGAGGTTGTATTCAACATACAATATGCGTCCTTTGAATATTATTGTGTTCACATAATTAACATGATTTGTAAGTGACTTAAAAAGGGCACATTAATTTGACTTTACTAAGATTGGAAAATATTGTAAGGAAGCGCTTAAACATTGGATAACAGTATTAGTTGAAGGTAAGACACTTATTGAAATGCTTCTAATAAGTGTTTTTACTTTTGAGCATGTTTGCCCTTTAATGCATGAAATCTGTGAACGGAACACATAAAAAGTTTTGATCTGGTTTCAGCTAGATAACAACAATTGTTACAAAAACGCTAAAACCTCGATTGTACACCTTTATTCCAATTTCTTAATATTTTAGTGTAGAATCTAATAATTGTCCTGTATTGAATCAAATGTGGGATATTGTTTATGGAACCAATATAAAGTACACCATAAGAGCGCTACTATGTTGAAAAGTTGTTCGCATGTGGCATTTTATAGCGATTTGGCCTCAACAAGAAAAACAGCCTGCAAGTCCGGGATTGTACATACTACTCATGCCTGCAAGATGTTGAATAACACTCTTTACAACATGATATGAAATATTGTTAAAAACATGTTGCATTAACATTTATCCTACTGTCAGCTGACTTGTTTGTTATACTATGTTCACAAGTCGTGGTTCAATTGTATAATATCCACAAATAAACTCAACCAGTATCAAAAACATCTCTGATCTGGTTTCAGCTAGATAACAACAATTGTTACAAAAACGCTGAACCTCGATTGTACACCATTATTCCGAATTCCTTATATTTTTGTGTAGGATTAAACTATTAGTTGTCCTTTATTGCATCTAAAGTGGGCTATTGTTTATAGAACAAGTATAAAGTATACCATAAAATCCTATACTTTAGTGTAGGATACAACTAATAATTGACCTGTATTGCATCAAATGTGGGCTATTGTTTAGGGAACCAATATAAAGTATACCATAGGAGCGCTACTGTGTTTGAAATTTGTTTGCATGTGGCATTCTATAGCGATTTGGCCTCAACGAGAAAAACAGCCTGCAAGTCCGGGATTGTACATACTACAGACGCCTGCAAGACGGTAAATAAACACACTTTTCAACATAATATGAAATATTGTGAAAAACATGTTGCATTAAATTTATCCTACTGTCAGCTGTCTTGTTTGTTAAACTATGTTAATAAGTCGTGGTTCAATGGTATAATATCCACAAATAGACTCAACCTGTATCAAAAACATCTCTGATCTGGTTTCAGCTAGATAGCAACAATCGTTACAAAATCGCTGAAACTCGATTGTACAGCGTTATTTTGAATTACTTTTTTTGAAGGATTAAACTAATAATTGTCCTGTATTGCATCAAACGTGGGCTATCTTTATGGAACCAATATAAAGTATACCATAAGAGCGCTACTGTGTTGGAAATTTGTTTGCATGTGGCATTTTATAGCGATTTGGCCTCCACGAGAAAAACAGCCTGCAAGTCCGGGATTGTACATACTACAAACGCCTGCATGAAAGTGAATAAACACTCTTTAAAACATAGTATTAAATATTGTTTCAACATGTTGCATTTCTTGTATCCTACTGTCAGCTGACTTGTTTGTTAAACTATGTTCATAAGTCGTGGTTCAGTTGTATAATATCCACAAATAGACTCAACCAGTATCAAAAACATCTCTGATCTGGTTTAAGCTAGATAACAAGAATTGTTACAAAAACGCCGAAATTCGATTGTACACCATTCCATTCCACACCGATTTCTTAAAGTTAAGTGTAGGATTAAACTATTAATTGTCCTTTATTGCGTCTAAAGTGGGCTATTGTTTATAGAACCGGTATAAAGTATACCATAAAATCCTATACTTTAGTGTAGGATTAAACTAATAATTGACCTGTATTGCATCAAATGTGGGCTATTGTTCATGGAACCAATATAAAGTATACCATAGGAGCGCTACTGTGTTTGAAATTTGTTTGCATGTGGCATTCTATAGCGATTTGGCCTCCACGAGAAAAACAGCCTGCAAGTCCGGGATTGTACATACTACAGACGCCTGCAAGACGGTAAATAAACACACTTTTCAACATAATATGAAATATTGTGAAAAACATGTTTCATTAAATTTATCCTACTGTCAGCTGACTTGTTTGTTAAACTATGTTAATAAGTCGTGGTTCAATGGTATAATATCCACAAATAGACTCAACCTGTATCAAAAACATCTCTGATCTGGTTTCAACAAGATAACAACAATCGTTACAAAATCGCTGAAACTCGATTGTACAGCGTTATTTTGAATTACTTATATTTTTTTAAAGGATTAAACTAATAATTGTCCTGTATTGCATCAAACGTGGGCTATTTTTTATGGAACCAATATAAAGTATACCATAAGAGCGCTACTGTGTTGGAAATTTGTTTGCATGTGGCATTTTATAGCGATTTGGCCTCAACGAGAAAAACAGCCTGCAAGTCCGGGATTGTACATACTACAAACGCCTGTATGAAAGTCAATAAACACTCTTTAAAACATGGTATTAAATATTGTTACAACATGATGCATTTATTGTATCCTACTGTCACCTGACTTGTTTGTTAAACTATGTTCATAAGTCGTGGTTCAGTTGTATAATATCCACAAATAGACTCAACAAGTATCAAAAACATCTCTGATCTGGTTTCAGCTAGATAACAAGAATTGTTACAAAAACGCCGAACCTCGATTGTACACCATTATTCCGAATTCCTTATAGTTAAGTGTAGGATTAAACTATTAATTGTCCTTTATTGCATCTAAAGTGGGCTATTGTTTATAGAACAAGTATAAAGTATACCATAAAATCCTATACTTTAGTGTAGGATACAACTAATAATTGACCTGTATTGTATCAAATGTGGGTTATTGTTTATGGAACCAATATAAAGTATACCATAGGAGCGATACTGTGTTTGAAATTTGATTGCATGTGGCATTCTATAGCGATTTGGCCTCAACGAGAAAAACAGCCTGCAAGTCCGGGATTGTACATACTACAGACGCCTGCAAGACGGTAAATAAACACACTTTTCAACATAATATGAAATATTGTGAAAAACATGTTGCATTAAATTTATCCTACTGTCAGCTGACTTCTTTGTTAAACTATGTTAATAAGTCGTGGTTCAATGGTATAATATCCACAAATAGACTCAACCTGTATCAAAAACATCTCTGATCTGGTTTCAACAAGATAACAACAATCGTTACAAAATCGCTGAAACTCGATTGTACAGCGTTATTTTGAATTACTTATATTTTTTTGAAGGATTAAACTAATAATTGTCCTGTATTGCATCAAACGTGGGCTATGTTTAAGGAACCAATATAAAGTATACCATAAGAGCGCTACTGTGTTGGAAATGTGTTTGCATGTGGCATTTTATAGCGATTTGGCCTCCACGAGAAAAACAGCCTGCAAGTCCGGGATTGTACATACTACAAACGCCTGCATGAAGGTGAATAAACACTCTTTAAAACATGGTATTAAATATTGTTTCAACATGTTGAATTTATTGTATCCTACTGTCAGCTGACTTGTTTGTTAAACTATGTTCATAAGTCGTGGTTCAGTTGTATAATATCCACACATAGACTCAACCAGTATCAAAAACATCTCTGATCTGGTTTCAGCTAGATAACAACAATTATTACAAAAACGCCGAACCTCGATTGTACACCATTATTCCGAATTCCTTATAGTTAAGTGTAGGATTAAACTATTAATTGTCCTTTATTGCATCTAAAGTGGGCTATTGTTTATAGAACCAGTATAAAGTATACCATAAAATCCTATACTTTAGTGTAGGATACAACTAATAATTGACCTGTATTGTATCAAATGTGGGCTATTGTTTATGAAACCAATATAAAGTATACCATAGGAGCGCTACTGTGTTTGAAATTTGTTTGCATGTGGCATTCTATAGCGATTTGGCCTCAACGAGAAAAACAGCCTGCAAGTCCGGGATTGTACATACTACAGACGCCTGCAAGACGGTAAATAAACACACTTTTCAACATAATATGAAATATTGTGAAAAGCATGTTGCATTAAATTTATCCTACTGTCAGCTGACTTATTTGTTAAACTATATTAATAAGTCGTGGTTCAATGGTATAATATCCACAAATAGACTCAACCTGTATCAAAAACATCTCTGATCTGGTTTCAACAAGATAACAACAATCGTTACAAAATCGCTGAAACTCGATTGTACAGCGTTATTTTGAATTACTTATATTTTTTTAAAGGATTAAACTAATAATTGTCCTGTATTGCATCAAACGTGGGCTATTTTTTATGGAACCAATATAAAGTATACCATAAGAGCGCTACTGTGTTGGAAATTTGTTTGCATGTGGCATTTTATAGCGATTTGGCCTCAACGAGAAAAACAGCCTGCAAGTCCGGGATTGTACATACTACAAACGCCTGTATGAAAGTCAATAAACACTCTTTAAAACATGGTATTAAATATTGTTACAACATGATGCATTTATTGTATCCTACTGTCACCTGACTTGTTTGTTAAACTATGTTCATAAGTCGTGGTTCAGTTGTATAATATCCACAAATAGACTCAACAAGTATCAAAAACATCTCTGATCTGGTTTCAGCTAGATAACAAGAATTGTTACAAAAACGCCGAACCTCGATTGTACACCATTATTCCGAATTCCTTATAGTTAAGTGTAGGATTAAACTATTAATTGTCCTTTATTGCATCTAAAGTGGGCTATTGTTTATAGAACAAGTATAAAGTATACCATAAAATCCTATACTTTAGTGTAGGATACAACTAATAATTGACCTGTATTGTATCAAATGTGGGTTATTGTTTATGGAACCAATATAAAGTATACCATAGGAGCGATACTGTGTTTGAAATTTGATTGCATGTGGCATTCTATAGCGATTTGGCCTCAACGAGAAAAACAGCCTGCAAGTCCGGGATTGTACATACTACAGACGCCTGCAAGACGGTAAATAAACACACTTTTCAACATAATATGAAATATTGTGAAAAACATGTTGCATTAAATTTATCCTACTGTCAGCTGACTTGTTTGTTAAACTATGTTAATAAGTTGTGGTTCAATGGTATAATATCCACAAATAGACTCAACCTGTATCAAAAACATCTCTGATCTGGTTTCAACAAGATAACAACAATCGTTACAAAATCGCTGAAACTCGATTGTACAGCGTTATTTTGAATTACTTATATTTTTTTGAAGGATTAAACTAATAATTGTCCTGTATTGCATCAAACGTGGGCTATGTTTAAGGAACCAATATAAAGTATACCATAAGAGCGCTACTGTGTTGGAAATGTGTTTGCATGTGGCATTTTATAGCGATTTGGCCTCCACGAGAAAAACAGCCTGCAAGTCCGGGATTGTACATACTACAAACGCCTGCATGAAGGTGAATAAACACTCTTTAAAACATGGTATTAAATATTGTTTCAACATGTTGAATTTATTGTATCCTACTGTCAGCTGACTTGTTTGTTAAACTATGTTCATAAGTCGTGGTTCAGTTGTATAATATCCACACATAGACTCAACCAGTATCAAAAACATCTCTGATCTGGTTTCAGCTAGATAACAACAATTATTACAAAAACGCCGAACCTCGATTGTACACCATTATTCCGAATTCCTTATAGTTAAGTGTAGGATTAAACTATTAATTGTCCTTTATTGCATCTAAAGTGGGCTATTGTTTATAGAACCAGTATAAAGTATACCATAAAATCCTATACTTTAGTGTAGGATACAACTAATAATTGACCTGTATTGTATCAAATGTGGGCTATTGTTTATGAAACCAATATAAAGTATACCATAGGAGCGCTACTGTGTTTGAAATTTGTTTGCATGTGGCATTCTATAGCGAGTTGGCCTCAACCAGAAAAACATTCTGCAAGTCCGGGATTGTACATACTACAGACGCCTGCAAGACGGTAAATAAACACACTTTTCAACATAATATGAAATATTGTGAAAAGCATGTTTCATTAAATTTATCCTACTGTCAGCTGACTTGTTTGTTAAACTATGTTAATAAGTCGTGGTTCAATGGTATAATATCCACAAATAGACTCAACCTGTATCAAAAACATCTCTGATCTGGTTTCAACAAGATAACAACAATCGTTACAAAATCGCTGAAACTCGATTGTACAGCGTTATTTTGAATTACTTATATTTTTTTAAAGGATTAAACTAATAATTGTCCTGTATTGCATCAAACGTGGGCTATTTTTTATGGAACCAATATAAAGTATACCATAAGAGCGCTACTGTGTTGGAAATTTGTTTCCATGTGGCATTTTATAGCGATTTGGCCTCAACGAGAAAAACAGCCTGCAAGTCCGGGATTGTACATACTACAGACGCCTGTATGAAAGTCAATAAACACTCTTTAAAACATGGTATTAAATATTGTTACAACATGATGCATTTATTGTATCCTACTGTCAGCTGACTTGTTTGTTAAACTATGTTCATAAGTCGTGGTTCAGTTGTATAATATCCACAAATAGACTCAACCAGTATCAAAAACATCTCTGATCTGGTTTCAGCTAGATAACAAGAATTGTTACAAAAACGCCGAACCTCGATTGTACACCATTATTCCGAATTCCTTATAGTTAAGTGTAGGATTAAACTATTAATTGTCCTTTATTGCATCTAAAGTGGGCTATTGTTTATAGAACAAGTATAAAGTATACCATAAAATCCTATACTTTAGTGTAGGATACAACTAATAATTGACCTGTATTGTATCAAATGTGGGTTATTGTTTATGGAACCAATATAAAGTATACCATAGGAGCGATACTGTGTTTGAAATTTGATTGCATGTGGCATTCTATAGCGATTTGGCCTCAACGAGAAAAACAGCCTGCAAGTCCGGGATTGTACATACTACAGACGCCTGCAAGACGGTAAATAAACACACTTTTCAACATAATATGAAATATTGTGAAAAACATGTTTCATTAAATTTATCCTACTGTCAGCTGACTTGTTTGTTAAACTATGTTAATAAGTCGTGGTTCAATGGTATAATATCCACAAATAGACTCAACCTGTATCAAAAACATCTCTGATCTGGTTTCAACAAGATAACAACAATCGTTACAAAATCGCTGAAACTCGATTGTACAGCGTTATTTTGAATTACTTATATTTTTTTGAAGGATTAAACTAATAATTGTCCTGTATTGCATCAAACGTGGGCTATGTTTAAGGAACCAATATAAAGTATACCATAAGAGCGCTACTGTGTTGGAAATGTGTTTGCATGTGGCATTTTATAGCGATTTGGCCTCCACGAGAAAAACAGCCTGCAAGTCCGGGATTGTACATACTACAAACGCCTGCATGAAGGTGAATAAACACTCTTTAAAACATGGTATTAAATATTGTTTCAACATGTTGAATTTATTGTATCCTACTGTCAGCTGACTTGTTTGTTAAACTATGTTCATAAGTCGTGGTTCAGTTGTATAATATCCACACATAGACTCAACCAGTATCAAAAACATCTCTGATCTGGTTTCAGCTAGATAACAACAATTATTACAAAAACACCGAACCTCGATTGTACACCATTATTCCGAATTCCTTATAGTTAAGTGTAGGATTAAACTATTAATTGTCCTTTATTGCATCTAAAGTGGGCTATTGTTTATAGAACCAGTATAAAGTATACCATAAAATCCTATACTTTAGTGTAGGATACAACTAATAATTGACCTGTATTGTATCAAATGTGGGCTATTGTTTATGAAACCAATATAAAGTATACCATAGGAGCGCTACTGTGTTTGAAATTTGTTTGCATGTGGCATTCTATAGCGAGTTGGCCTCAACGAGAAAAACAGTCTGCAAGTCCGGGATTGTACATACTACAGACGCCTGCAAGACGGTAAATAAACACACTTTTCAACATAATATGAAATATTGTGAAAAGCATGTTTCATTAAATTTATCCTACTGTCAGCTGACTTGTTTGTTAAACTATGTTAATAAGTCGTGGTTCAATGGTATAATATCCACAAATAGACTCAACCTGTATCAAAAACATCTCTGATCTGGTTTCAACAAGATAACAACAATCGTTACAAAATCGCTGAAACTCGATTGTACAGCGTTATTTTGAATTACTTATATTTTTTTGAAGGATTAAACTAATAATTGTCCTGTATTGCATCAAACGTGGGCTATGTTTAAGGAACCAATATAAAGTATACCATAAGAGCGCTACTGTGTTGGAAATGTGTTTGCATGTGGCATTTTATAGCGATTTGGCCTCAACGAGAAAAACAGCCTGCAAGTCCGGGATTGTACATACTACAAACGCCTGCATGAAGGTGAATAAACACTCTTTAAAACATGGTATTAAATATTGTTACAACATGTTGCATTTATTGTATCCTACTGTCAGCTGACTTGTTTGTTAAACTATGTCTATAAGTCGTGGTTCAGTTGTATAATATCCACAAATAGACTCAACCAGTATCAAAAACATCTCTGATCTGGTTTAAGCTAGATAACAAGAATTGTTACAAAAACGCCGAACCTCGATTGTACACCATTATTCCGAATTCCTTATAGTTAAGTGTAGGATTAAACTATTAATTGTCTTTTATGTCATCAAATGTGGGCTATTGTTTATGGAACCAATATACAGCATACCATAGGAGCGCTACTTTGTTTGAAATTTGTTTGCATGTGGCATTTTATAGCGATTTGGCCTCAACGAGAAAAACAGCCTGCAGGTCCGGGATTGTACATACTACAGACGCCTGCAAGACGGGGAAAAAACACACTTTTCAACATAATATGAAATATTGTGAAAAACATGTTCCATTAAATTTATCCTACTGTCAGCTGACTTGTTTGTTTAACTATGTTAATAAGTCGTGGTTCAATTGTATAATATCCACAAATAGACTCAACTAGTATCAAAGACATCTCTGATCTGGTTTAAGCTTGATAACAACATGTGTTCACATAATTAACATGATTTGTAAGTGACTTAAAAAGGGCATATTAATTTGACTTTACTATGGTTGGAAAATATTGTAAGGAAGCGCTTAAACATTAGGTAACAGTATTAATTGAAGGTAAGACACTTATTGAAATGCTTCTAATAAGTGTTTTTGCTTTTGAGCATGTTTGCCCTTTAATGCATGAAATCTGTAAACTGAACATATAAAAAGTTTTGATCTGGTTTAAGCTAGATAACAACATGTGTTCACATAATTAACATGATTTGTAAGTGACATAAAAAGGGCACATGCATTTGACTTTACTAATATTGGAAAATGCTGTAAGGATGCGCTTGGCCACTGCATAACAGTATTGGTTGAAGGTAGGACACTTAATGAATTGCGTCTAATAAGTGTTTTTGCTTTTGAGCATGTTTTGCCTTTTAATGCATGTAAATCTGTAAACGGAACACCTAAAAAGCAAATCAAATGTGGGCTATAGTTTATGGAACCAATATAAAGTACACCATAAGAGCGCTACTCTGTTGGAAATTTGTTTGCATGTGGCATTTTATAGCGATTTGGCCTCAACGAGAAAAAAAGCCTGCAAGTCCGGGATTGTACATACTACAGACGCCTGCAAGACGGTGAAAAAACACACTTTACAACATGATATGAAATATCGCTAAAACATGTTGCATTAATTTTATCCTACTGTCAGCTGACGTGTTTGTTAAACTATGTTCGTGGTTCAATTGTATAATATCCACAAATAAACTCAACCAGTATCAAAACATCTTAGAGACTCGTAAGCTTCAACAGTTTGAGTTATGATGACTCTCCGCTCACGCAGGTTCAAACTGTTTTATTTTTTCAGTTGGAATGATAAAAATGATTGATAAAAATTATTGCCTCCTTTACAGTTGGGAAGTTAAAAGGCTTTTGAGAACAAGTCAACTCTCACATCATCAAATATTTAAAATTTGAGGTTGTATTCAACATACAATATGCGTCCTTTGAATATTATTGTGTTCACATAATTAACATGATTTGTAAGTGACATAAAAAGGGCACATTAATTTGACTTTACTAAGATTGGAAAATATTGTAAGGAAGCGCTTAAACATTGGATAACAGTATTAGTTGAAGGTAAGACACTTATTGAAATGCTTCTAATAAGTGTTTTTACTTTTGAGCATGTTTGCCCTTTAATGCATGAAATCTGTGAACGGAACACATAAAAAGTTTTGATCTGGTTTTAGCTAGATAACAACAATTGTTACAAAAACGCTAAAACCTCGATTGTACACCGTTATTCCAATTTCTTAATATTTTAGTGTAAAATCTAATAATTGTCCTGTATTGAATCAAATGTGGGATATTGTTTATGGAACCAATATAAAGTACACCATAAGAGCGCTACTATGTTGAAAAGTTGTTCGCATGTGGCATTTTATAGCGATTTGGCCTCAACAAAAAAAACAGCCTGCAAGTCCGGGATTGTACATACTACTCATGCCTGCAAGATGTTGAATAACACTCTTTACAACATGATATGAAATATTGTTAAAAACATGTTGCATTAACATTTATCCTACTGTCAGCTGACTTGTTTGTTATACTATGTTCACAAGTCGTGGTTCAATTGTATAATATCCACAAAAAAACTCAACCAGTATCAAAAACATCTCTGATCTGGTTTCAGCTAGATAACAACAATTGTTACAAAAACGCTGAACCTCGATTGTACACCATTATTCCGAATTCCTTATATTTTTGTGTAGGATTAAACTATTAATTGTCCTTTATTGCATCTAAAGTGGGCTATTGTTTATAGAACAAGTATAAAGTATACCATAAAATCCTATACTTTAGTGTAGGATACAACTAATAATTGACCTGTATTGCATCAAATGTGGGCTATTGTTTAGGGAACCAATATAAAGTATACCATAGGAGCGCTACTGTGTTTGAAATTTGTTTGCATGTGGCATTCTATAGCGATTTGGCCTCAACGAGAAAAACAGCCTGCAAGTCCGGGATTGTACATACTACAGACGCCCGCAAGACGGTAAATAAACACACTTTTCAACATAATATGAAATATTGTGAAAAACATGTTGCATTAAATTTATCCTACTGTCAGCTGACTTGTTTGTTAAACTATGTTAATAAGTCGTGGTTCAATGGTATAATATCCACAAATAGACTCAACCTGTATCAAAAACATCTCTGATCTGGTTTCAACAAGATAACAACAATCGTTACAAAATCGCTGAAACTCGATTGTACAGCGTTATTTTGAATTACTTATATTTTTTTGAAGGATTAAACTAATAATTGTCCTGTATTGCATCAAACGTGGGCTATGTTTAAGGAACCAATATAAAGTATACCATAAGAGCGCTACTGTGTTGGAAATGTGTTTGCATGTGGCATTTTATTTCGATTTGGCCTCCACGAGAAAAACAGCCTGCAAGTCCGGGATTGTACATACTACAAACGCCTGCATGAAAGTGAATAAACACTCTTTAAAACATGGTATTAAATATTGTTACAACATGTTGCATTTATTGTATCCTACTGTCAGCTGACTTGTTTGTTAAACTATGTCTATAAGTCGTGGTTCAGTTGTATAATATCCACAAATAGACTCAACCAGTATCAAAAACATCTCTGATCTGGTTTAAGCTAGATAACAAGAATTGTTACAAAAACGCCGAACCTCGATTGTACACCATTCCATTCCACACCGATTTCTTAAAGTTAAGTGTAGGATTAAACTATTAATTGTCCTTTATTGCGTCTAAAGTGGGCTATTGTTTATAGAACCGGTATAAAGTATACCATAAAATCCTACACTTTAGTGTAGGATTAAACTAATAATTGACCTGTATTGCATCAAATGTGGGCTATTGTTCATGGAACCAATATAAAGTATACCATAGGAGCGCTACTGTGTTTGAAATTTGTTTGCATGTGGCATTCTATAGCGATTTGGCCTCAACGAGAAAAACAGCCTGCAAGTCCGGGATTGTACATACTACAGACGCCTGCAAGACGGTAAATAAACACACTTTTCAACATAATATGAAATATTGTGAAAAACATGTTTCATTAAATTTATCCTACTGTCAGCTGACTTGTTTGTTAAACTATGTTAATAAGTCGTGGTTCAATGGTATAATATCCACAAATAGACTCAACCTGTATCAAAAACATCTCTGATCTGGTTTCAACAAGATAACGACAATCGTTACAAAATCGCTGAAACTCGATTGTACAGCGTTATTTTGAATTACTTATATTTTTTTGAAGGATTAAACTAATAATTGTCCTGTATTGCATCAAACGTGGGCTATTTTTTATGGAACCAATATAAAGTATACCATAAGAGCGCTACTGTGTTGGAAATTTGTTTGCATGTGGCATTTTATAGCGATTTGGCCTCAACGAGAAAAACAGCCTGCAAGTCCGGGATTGTACATACTACAAACGCCTGCATGAAGGTGAATAAACACTCTTTAAAACATGGTATTAAATATTGTTACAACATGTTGCATTTATTGTATCCTACTGTCAGCTGACTTGTTTGTTAAACTATGTCTATAAGTCGTGGTTCAGTTGTATAATATCCACAAATAGACTCAACCAGTATCAAAAACATCTCTGATCTGGTTTAAGCTAGATAACAAGAATTGTTACAAAAACGCCGAACCTCGATTGTACACCATTATTCCGAATTCCTTATAGTTAAGTGTAGGATTAAACTATTAATTGTCTTTTATGTCATCAAATGTGGGCTATTGTTTATGGAACCAATATACAGCATACCATAGGAGCGCTACTTTGTTTGAAATTTGTTTGCATGTGGCATTTTATAGCGATTTGGCCTCAACGAGAAAAACAGCCTGCAGGTCCGGGATTGTACATACTACAGACGCCTGCAAGACGGGGAAAAAACACACTTTTCAACATAATATGAAATATTGTGAAAAACATGTTTCATTAAATTTATCCTACTGTCAGCTGACTTGTTTGTTTAACTATGTTAATAAGTCGTGGTTCAATTGTATAATATCCACAAATAGACTCAACTAGTATCAAAGACATCTCTGATCTGGTTTAAGCTAGATAACAACATGTGTTCACATAATTAACATGATTTGTAAGTGACTTAAAAAGGGCATATTAATTTGACTTTACTATGGTTGGAAAATATTGTAAGGAAGCGCTTAAACATTAGGTAACAGTATTAATTGAAGGTAAGACACTTATTGAAATGCTTCTAATAAGTGTTTTTACTTTTGAGCATGTTTGCCCTTTAATGCATGAAATCTGTAAACGAAACATATAAAAAGTTTTGATCTGGTTTCAGCTAGATAACAACAATTGTTACAAAAACGCTAAAACCTCGATTGTACACCGTTATTCCAATTTCTTAATATTTTAGTGTAAAATCTAATAATTGTCCTGTATTGCATCAAATGTGGGATATTGTTTATGGAACCAATATAAAGTACACCATAAGAGCGCTACGGTGTTGAAAATTTGTTTGCATGTGGCATTTTATAGCGATTTGGCCTCAACGAGAAAAACAGCCTGCAAGTCCGGGATTGTACATACTACTGATGCCTGCAAGATGTTGAATAACACTCTTTACAACATGATATGAAATATTGTTAAAAACATGTTGCATTAATTTTATCCTACTGTCAGCTGATTTGTTTGTTATACTATGTTCACAAGTCGTGGTTCAGTTGTATAATATCCACAAATTAACTCAACCAGTATCAAAAACATCTCTGATCTGGTTTCAGCTAGATAACAACAATTGTTACACAAACGCTGAACCTCGATTGTACACCGTTATTCCAAATTCCTTGTATTTTTGTGAAGGATTAAACTAATAAATGTTCTGTATTGCATTAAAAGTGGGCTATTGTTTATGGAACCAATATACAGTATACCATAGGAGCGCTACTGTGTTGGAAATTTGTTTGCATGTGGCATATTACAGCGATTTGGTCTTAACGAGAAAAGCAGCCTGCAAGTCCGGGATTGTACATACTACAGACGCCTGCAAGACGGTAAATAAACACACTTTACAACATGATATGAAGTATTGTGAAAAACATGTTTCATTAATTTTATCCTACTGTCAGATGACTTGTTTGTTAAACTATGTTTATAAGTCGTGGTTCAATTGTATAATATCCACATATAGACTCAACCAGTATCAAAAACATCTCTGATCTGGTTTCAGCTAGATAACAACAATCGTAACAAAAACGCTGAACCTCGATTGTACACCGTTATTTCGTATTACTTAAGATTTTTGTGTAGGATTAAAATAATAGTTGTCCTGTATTGCATCAAATGTGGGCTATTGTTAATGGAACCAACATAAAGTTTATCATAAGAGCGCTACTGTATTGGAAATTTGCTTGCATGTGGCATTTTATAGCGATTTGGCCTCAACGAGAAAAACAGCCTGCAAGTCCGGGATTGTACTTTTATACTACAGACGCCTGCAAGACGGTGAATATCCACACTTTACAACATGTTTTGAAATATTGTTACAAACATGTTGCATTAATTTTATCCTACTGTTAGCTGACTTGTTTGTTAAACTATATTCATAAGTCGTGATTCAATCGTATAATATCCACATATAGACTCAACCAGTATCAAAACATATCTTATCTGGTTTTAGCTAGATAACAACAATTGTAATAGAAATGCTTAATATCGATTGTACACCATTATTCCGAATTCCTTATATTTTAGTATAGGATTAAACTAACAATTGTCCTGTATTGGATCAAATCTGGGACATTGTTCACGGAACCAACATTAAGTATACCATAAAAGAGCTTCTGTGTTGGAAATATTTGATTGCATGTGGCATTTTATAGCGATCTGGCCTCAACGAGAAAAACAGCCTTCAAGTCCGGGATTGTATATACTACAGACGCCTGCAAGACGGTGAAAAAACACACTTTACAACATGATATGAAATATTGCTAAAACATGTTGCAATAATTTTATCCTGCTGTCAGCTGATGTACATGTATTTGTTTAACTTTGTTCGTAATTCGTGGTTCAATTGTATAATATCAACATGTAGACTCAACTAGTATAAAAAACATCTCTGATCTGGTTTCAGCTAGATAACAACAATTGTTATCAAAATGCTGAACCCCGATTGTACACCGTTATCCTAAATTACTTATATTCTAGTTTAGGATTAAAGAAATTATTGTCCAGTATTGCATCAAATCAGGGCTATTGTTTATGGAACCAACATAAAGAATACCATAAAAGCGCCACTATGTTTGAAATTTGTTTACATGTGGCATTTTGTAGCGATTGGCCTCAACGAGAAAAACAACATACAACATACCTCCGTTGAATATTAATGTGTTCACATAATTGACATGATTTGTAAGTGACTTAAAAAGGGCACATGGATTTGACTTTACTAAGATTCAGAAATATTGTAAGGATGCGCTTGGCCATTGGATAACAGTATTAGTTGAAGGTAAGACAGTTAATGAAATAACTGGGTCGTCTAATAAGTGTTTTAGCTTTCCAATTATTGTGCATGTTTTGCCTTTTTATGCATGGAATCTGTGAAGAGAATACATTAAAAGTTCTGATCTGGTTTCAGCTAGATAACAACAATATTTACAATTGGTGGTCCAATTGTATAATATCCACATATGGACTCAAGCAGTATCAAAAACATCTCTGATCTGGTTTCAGCTAGATAACATTTTTATAGGGATGTGGCCTCAACGAGAAAAACAGCCTGCAAGTCCGGGATTCTAGATACTACAGACACGGCAAGACAGTGAAAAAACACATTTTTAGTATGGTTTAAAATATTGTTAAAAACAAGTTGCATTTATTTTTTCTCCTACCTTCAGCTGATGTGTTTTTTTGTTCATAATCCGTGGTTCATTTGTTATTATCCACATATAAATCCAAACAGTATCAACCAAATCTTTGAGATTCGGAAGAAATATCAGTTTGAGTTATGATGATTTCCGCCCATGCAGGTTCAAACAATCTTATTTTCTTGGTTGAAGCTATAAAAATGATTAATTGAAATAAGTGTCTCATTTACAGTTGGGAAGTGAAAAACTTTTTAAAACATATTTGTAGAGCTTGTTATGAAGCCAACGGTCAGATCATAAAATTCATGCATTTAAATTTGTTGGTTGTATTCAACATACAATATTTACATTTACTTTCTTTCCCCCTTTCAAATTGCATTTATTTATTTGAGTGATATTTACGCATAACACAGAAGACCCAATCAGCAAATCTGGTGCGTATGAATACAGCCTTCCTTTAGAATTTCACGAAAAACAATACTGACTCTCCACGAGACTTCACGCCAGATCACGACCCGATATTAACCTACGCTGAATAATATTTCATTGATGTAAATACATTTTATTAGTAAAATGAATTCAATTGATTAATTTCTTAGTAAACCAAAAGTATATTCATCAAACTACAGAATGAAAAATAAAATTCTTTTATAAATTATCAAATCTGTGTGCACTATTTTTGTCAGCATAATTCGGCTGTTCCAATGGCTCTTCCGTTAATTGCACATCACTCTTTGAATAAGGCAGATATTTTAAAAAATAAATTATGTTTTCGGAAAGAGAATAAATGTTAAAAAACGTAATCCGTGGTTTAATTGTATAATTTCCACATAGAGACTCAACCTATATCAACAAAAGTTTAGAGACTTAGAAGTCATAACAGTTTGAGTGACTTTGCCTCTACAGTCAGGTTCAAACTATCTTGTTTTCTTAGTTCGAACCGTAAAGATGATGTTTAGAAAATAATGTCTCGTATACGGATACGAAGTCAAAGACTTTTGAAAACATATTTGTAGAGCTTGTTATCAAGTCTACGGTCACATTAACAAATATTTAAATTTGAGGTTGTATTCAACATACAACATACTTCGGTTAAGTGTTACATCTGTCCCATGATTGACTTCATTTTTGAGTGACTTAAAAAGGGCACCTGAATCTGACTTAATTATAACCTGGATGGAAAAATATCATGGAGATGCGCTTGGCCTTTGGTTAACAGTTATATTTGAAAGTGAGTCTCTTTATGAAATGCTTGTAATAAGGGTTCTTGCAATCGTGCTTTTTTGTCTATTAATGCTATGAATTATGTCAAGGAAACACATTAAAACTCTGATCTGGGGTCAGCCAGGTAACACCAATCGTTACAAAAGCGCCGCCTTTCCACTGTACACCCTTATTCCCAATTTCTTTTATTTCAGTGTAGGCTTAAACCGATAATTGTCATTTATTGCATCAAATCTGGGCTATTGTTTATAGAAGCTACATAAGGTATATCATTAGGTCTATACTGTGCCTTTGCCATTTTCATAGACATGCAGCCTTAACAAGTAAAACAGCTTGCAAGTCTGGGATTGTACATACTACAAAAAACCAGCAAGACTGTGAAATAAAAACACACTTTACAACATTGAATAAAATATTGTTAAAAACATGTTGAATTAATTTTATCCTACTGTCAGCTGACAATGTCATGCTTTTTAACTATGTCAATAATCCGTAGTTCAATGGTATAATTTCCACAAACAAACTCAACCAGTATCAACAAAATCTTAGAGACTCTGAAGGGTTAACAGTTTGAGTTATGATGATTATCCACTCAGTTTCAAAATTTTATTGTCGTAGTTGAAGCTGTAAAAATGATCGATAGAAATTAGTGTCTTATAGGCGCGACTGTATGGGGAATTTGTGTGCCTCCATGAAATGACTGTACCATAGACGCCTTCAAGACAGTAAAAAAAACCCACATTTTACAACACTGTATAAAGTACGGTTAAAAAAAATTGCACTGATTTTGGAAAACTTTCAGCTGACCATCTTTGCTAGCCAAGGGGTTTCTGTTTACTTTGCTCCCCATAAACCCTTGGCGGATTTCATAACGTAAACTCGGTGATGTGTATGCGCTCTCTAGCGAGCATATTGCATATATACTTTTTGATCGAAATAAACAACGGGTTATATACACATCATGGCATTAATACAACTTGAAAACATGTTGACTACCGAATATCGCAACATAGTTAACGATGCTTTTAGTAGTGATTAAATACAAATTGAGTTATAACCCAAGGAAAGTACGGGATGTTTTCTTTATAGTGTTTTGTAAGGACCTGTACTGGGAGTGAAAAGTCGCCGATTTCTATGAAAGCTTTTATACTATAAAACCAGGTATCGTTATCGTGAATAAAACACAGCTCACTGAACCTTTAAAAGCAATAACCATAAGCCATGGTAAGCAGGAACGTATATACTGACGGGATAGGCAACTTCTACATTCGCCATGTTTACTTCCCATGCTATCACGCGAGCCTTGACAAGTTTGTAGAACTATGTTCAATCACCAGTAAAATATATAGGTTTTTAAAGCGATCTGGTATGACCATTGTTGTGGAGGCACTGTACCCGGGTTTTCAAAATGAAATCCACTTCGCTCCCCATAAACCCTTGGCTAGCGAAGATGTCAGCTGACATGCTATTTTAAATACGTTAATTATGTTTATAATAGTGTGGGATTCTACCTACTTCGGACGCCTGTAAAACAGTAAAAACATTTTACATCATAGTATAAAATATTCTTTAAAAAGTGTTAAAATGCTGAATTGTATTTGAATGCGCTTGATCCTTGGTTAGCAGTCTTTTTCAAAATAAGATTCTTAAAAAAATGCGTCTAATTTGTATTCTGAATCTCGCGCCCTTGGCAGGAGGAATGTTAATACAAGTTATCGAAAAATTATATCATTTATGGGAACCATGAGTACTAATTGCGCCCCATCATTGACGGGCCTATATTTGTATAATATGAAGCAAAATTTATTAAACGCTTGTACCAGAAAAAATATAAATCACTCGCTGTGGCCTTCAATACTTACATTCAGTATATCGACGACATATTACTAATTAACAATTGTTACTTACGTACTTATGTTGACTCGATATATACGGGTGAACTTAAAAAAAAGATACTATAGAGTCTGTTTTATCTGTTTCATATTTGGATTCTTCACTGAAAAGGGACATGGGTGGTAACCTAAGAACAAAATTTTATGATAAACGTGATGACTTCATGATCAATCTTTCTATAGTCAACTGTCCTTACTTATGTAGCAGTATATCTTCATCAAATGCGTATGATAGAGTTTTAGTCTCTCGATCAATTTGATACACAAGGGCATGCTCTTCGTATAAACAATTTTAAGGCGAGGAAGTTAAAGACACAAAAGTTCATAAAACTTTTATGGTCGATACTAGGAACCTGTCCGCAAATACAATCTTCCACTGGGTCGCATGCTGATCGACTCTTTTTTTTACTTATTGTTAGACCATAAGTAATCATTTAATTATGTAGGTTTTCTTTCAGTTTTCCGATGACTACAAAGAATACACGGTGGGTGTGACCTGTCACAAGAGGATACTTGCAAATACATGGTAGCTGATCCCTCCTCTAATTTTGTTTGCTCTGCTCCTATTTTGTAAAAAAAAAATAAAATTTGGTTTTGATTACAGTTTGTATTCGCCACGTCATTTTTATGCCTTTATTGTGTATGAATTTTGTGTGTGCCTATGGCCTGATAATAGCATAACGCCTCAACAAATAAAACAGTCTGCAAGTCAGGGAAGTTAAATACTTCCGATGACTGCAGAACAGTGAAAAAAAAACATAGGTTACAACCTAGTATAGAACATTGTTAAAAACTTATTGCATTAACTTTATCCTTTTGTCATCTAACATTTTTTTCTTCCAATGACCATGTTATTTTCTCAAAAGACTGAATAAATAAGTTGAAAAACAATGTGTAACTGTTTTGACCCTCTAAGTGAAAAGTATAATTTGTAAAATATACTTATGTTCAACTGTTGTGATCTCCTCAGTAATCTTTAAAAATGGCTAAGGGTTCCATAAAATATGAGTTGTGATTTGCCAATGAGCTCTATCATTATTGTTCGCTAATTTGGGATTCTCTTAGATGACTGTTTCAATGGAACAGCGTACATGTAATAAAGTGTCACTGCTGTGATTACTGAAGAGGAATCTGTACCCTAATAATACAAAACAATGTGATCCTATGTAGAGGCCTTATCAGTGCATAAGATTCAAATGTTAAGATTCTCTCATTGAAAAATATATATGAGTACTATTGTTGTTGTTAACTTCTCAGGTGGTTGAATCAATAGCTTAGGGTACCAATGAATAACTGTTGTAATCTTCTAAGTAGACTATCAAAAGGTCGATGATTTAAAGGTTCCAAAGTACAAGTGTTGTAATCAGCTATGTTGATTGTATCAAAAGTGTAGTTATTTCTTCAGTGAAGTGTATCAGTAGCATCGTATACTTAAGTGTTTGATCCTCAAAGTAAACTGTGTCAAAAGAGCCAGGTACTAATTTGTTACTGCTGATATCTTCTTCGTGGACTGTAGTGATGACACATCAATGCATAAGTGTTTTGACCCTTTCCTGTACTTTATCATTAGATTATGATATGTATGTGTACAGTCAATTCAAGCATATCTTTTACAACATACACCATAGCATAACATAACATTAAAATCGCATAGCATAACATTAGAAACTCATACCATAGCATTAAAATCATAACATAGCATGCAATCTCATACATTCTCATTCGTCATATCATACCATAGCATAGTATACAACATGCTTTTAACTCGATTTCAAATGCTTTTATAAAAAAGAATTAATGTTCACATTGCAGATTAGTGGTAAACTTTGGCTTCTAATCATTTAACATTGATATGTTTAGAGCTCCCCTGTGTATGGAGGCGTTTTTGTTCAAATCGCCTAACATACCATAGCATAGCCTAACATACCATATCATTAACCATTCATTTCAATTCCTCATAGAATAGCATAAAATCTCCTAGCATTACATTTAAATCTCATAACATATCATTTGAATTGCATATAATAGCAAATCTAATGTTGTAAAAGATATTAATGTACATAAAATGACAATGAAAATTGTAGTTTTCTTAGCAATCTGTATAAATAGCATACATATTGAACAAATGTGTATGATTTGTGATCCTGTCAACGTACTTTTTCATTACAGTGGGGCACTTACCTCTAACTGTTGTTAGTAGATAACATTAACTTTCTTACTACATTTATCAAATATCTACGTACTGATGTAATTAATACTGTATAAGTACAAACTGAGACGTACCTGCAATAATATGTTATTTGTTGTTTAACATGTAGGGAGAGGGCGAATTAAGTTTTTATAACCTGTGCCTAATCCCATTGCAATATATAATGCAATAAAATATGTTCAAATTAACTGTTGTTATTCCCTAAGTAATACAGTATAGATAGCATATGATAGTATTTAGATATCCTCTGATCCTCTAAATGAACTCTAACAATTGCATAACTTCGTAATGTATAATTGTTTTATCCCTCTTAGTGGAATAATATTGTTACAATGACACAGAGAACCAATATATAACTGTTGTCATCCTTTCAGTAGACTCTGTCAATTGTCTTTAGTAACAATGTGTAACTGTTGTGATCTTCTCCGTCGACTATATCAATAACCTACGTTACTGATGCATAACTGTTGTAATATTCTCAGTAGATTTTTTCAATGGTTTAGAGTATTAATGCATAAGGTTTGTGAATCATGCAGTTAAATCAGTGAATAGCCTAAGATACAAATGTGTGAATATGTTGATCCTCTAAGTATTCGGTATTAGAAGCATACTGTACTTATATAAAACTTAATGAAAAGTATCAATAGCTTTGGTTTTCCTCTCAGTTGATTAAATCAATAGCAAAAGGTATCCATGTTGAATAATTGTGATTCTCTAAATACACACTAACAATATATAGGGTTCTAATGTGAAAGTGTTGTAAACCTCTCAGTTCACTTTATCAATATGCAAATAGCATTCAGTACTTCCTTAACTGCTGTAATCCCCTCTGTGGACTGTATCAGATGCCTTAGGTCCTGAATTGTAAGTGCTTGACCCTCCTTGTGAACCGTATCAAACACTTTGGGAAATAGTGTATAACTGATGTGATACTCTTTGTGGGCAGTATTAAAGCTTCAAGTTCAAGTGTAACTGTTGCTATCTTCTTAGTTGACTGTATCAATAGCTTAGGACACAATTGTGTTTTGTGAAGCTCTCAGCGAACAGTATCATATATTTTAGATACTTATTCGTACTGTAGTTAATTTTTTTCAATTATATGTATCAAAAGCTTAAGGCATTGCGACAGTGGTTGTGTTGTGATCCTGTCAGTAGACTGTATCATTATTTCAAAGTACGAATGTACTAATTAAGAAATGATGTGATTTTTCAGTGTGTTGGCAATGTTAATAAATAAGGAATAAGGAATCATTTTTTGAGTATTATGCGGTGATAATTTCGGTCGGGGCGTGATCAAATCCAATAAAACCCGAAGGGCTTTATGATAGATTTGATCACCCCGACCGAAATTATCATATCATAATATTCAAAGAATGATTCCTTATTACTTATATTTATATAATTTTAAGCCATCGTACCATTATATATATTTAAATGATAGATAAGCAAACCCCGCTGGCGCCTCGATTTGGCGTCATTTGTATTATGGGTTATATAGTACAAAATCGATACGTAGTGTTATCACAGGCGAAGACACTGGAAAATGTAAATATAACTAAATAAAAGCTGCTGTGATTTTTTTATTTGACTGCGCATATATCAATAAATTACGGTACATGAATATTTGTTGGGATCACCTTGGATAACTCTATCATTAGACTTAGATACTCATGTGTAACTAGTGTGATTTTCTCAGTAGTCTGTATCAACAGCTTAGGGCACCAATGTGTATATGTTGTGATCCTCTCAATGGACGTTATCATTATTCTAGGGTACTAGTTTTTGTAAGTGTAACTAATGTTATCCTCTCTTTGGAATGCACTGAATGCATAGAGTCCTAATTAAAATATTGTGATTTTCCCAGTGGATTCTATCAATATCTAAAGGTACTTACCCGATGTGATCCTCCCTGGCTGTGACCATTATTCTAAAAAAACTAATCTGTAACTGTTGTGATTTTTGTAAGTGGATTGTGCCAATAGCTAAAGTTATTATGTAAAAACTCTTATGATCCTATATCAAAAGTCAAGGATACTTACATGTATATATTACTATAAATGTGATCACCAGGTAAAAGGTAAATGATTCCGTGTCAAAGAGTCAATGCTTCAACTGTTGGGAAACTGGACATCGGAAACAGCAGTGTAAAAATGAAAGGGTCTGCGGGGTCTGTAGAAAACTGGGACACGCTCCTAGGTCAACCGAATGTATGCATTACGTGGATCCTCCGACAACCGGGGAAGTGGTAGTGTTTCAGGGCATGTCCATTCCACTATCCAACTTTTATCCGTGTTCTATCAATGTGTTTGGTGAGAAGCACAACTCCGCTCCGCAGAACATGCTTATCAGCTGGCTAAAGCAATTCGCGCAGATGCAGCTAAAAAGTGAGAAAAGCGGAAAAGGCTTTAGACGCCAAAAGAAATGGACATAACATCAGGGACCCGCAGGACTGGCAGAGTGAAAAAGAGGCAGTGATGGAAGAAATAGTCAACGCCAAGGTTGACCAAATCCCCGAGATCAATACCAAATTGGAAACGTTTAACAACGACACCATGTATTCTGAAGGTACGTTTGACATGGAGTGGGGTATAGGACTGGACGTCGATGCCACCTTAAATACCGATCCGAAAAAGTGGCCCTATGAAAACAAATTAGGGAAAATCTATCAAAAGATTGCTTATAAATTCGGCAGAAAACTCCGCAGTGCTTCCGTCCCGCGTACGAAAGGAGCGACAAATGAGAGACAGCCCAACATTGAGGAACTGCTGAAAGATGTGCGGAATGACAAGAAGGGCAAGAAAAACGACAAGTGCGGTGCCCGTAAGTAAGTAAAACGCCCACTAACTCTTACCAACACATAAACAATTCCTCTATAAAACTTTACTCTCTAAATGTTAGAGGTTTAAAAACTTACAAAAAGAGAACAACACTTTTTGATTGGTTAAAATATGTTAAATATGATATTTTTTTCTGCAAGAAACTCATTTTGTAAAACAGCAAGAACTCACGATGGTTTGGGGGAAATAGTGCATTGTTTTTCAGAATCTGTACATAGTAGGGGTGTATCAGTTTTGTTTAAAAAGAATAGTAAAATAGAGATTATAAACCATTATAAATCTGTAGACGGCAGACGATTTCTAATTAATATAAAGTATAAGGATCAACAATTGACTCTTGTAAATGTTTATGCGCCTAATAATGAGAAATATAGAATTGATTTTTTCAAAAGAGTAATTACATGGATTAATTAAAATGCGATAAATTTAGATAATGTGATACTTTGTGGAGATTTTAATTGTCAAATAGATACAAATAATAAAGATAAAAGCGTTAGTGTACTAAAGAAAATCTTGAAAACATTTTGTTTTAAAGATTGCTGGTTATCAGGTGGGAAAACTTACGAACAAGGCTTAACATGGTGTAATGGGGATATAATGTCCCTCAAAGTAGGATCGATTCACTGGATGAAATATCTGGTTTCAGCGCTGCGGAAACCCTTTGGAAACTCTGCAGAAACTTAAGGTTACTTTAAGTTTCCGACAGGTTTCAGCACGGAAACTTCAAGTTTCATTAAGTTTCCGCAGTGCTGAAACTTAGGCTGTCCATGAATCCAAATGGTTTCCGCAACGAAAACTTACTGAAACTTGAAGTTTCTGCATAGTTTCAATCTCCATATACGTTTGGGATACATATTGTTTACAAATGGTTTCCGCGACGGAAACTTACTGAAACTTGAAGTTTCTGCATAGTTTCAACCTCCATATACAATTGGGAAACATATTGTTTACAAAAGGTTTCCGCAACTGAAACTTTTTATATTTTTGCTTTCAAAAAAGTTGAGCAAGGTTTCTATTTAATGTAAAAACAAAACAATTTCAAACAATTCCAAATTTATTTTGTTCAAAAATCTGAAATTGTTTCAGATAATAAATAAAATACAGCCAAGATACAATAATGGAGAAACATCCATATGGCAATTCCATTATTAGGGACTTTTATTTAAAAAATGATAAAATTGCACAAGAAAAAAAAACTCCCATAGAAATCTTTACATTTGTATTTTTTTCATCTCGATTAAATGCCTATCAAATCTCCCTTTAAAAATGCAACAAAGATCTTACTTTTTTAAAAATATGAATGCAATTTACAAAATAACTGCACGTACATGTACATGAATAAACAAAGAAAACTTCACTGTTACATTAACATGATACACTTGTCTCAATTTGTTTTGAACTACAATGAATATGTACACCATAAAATATTTTTGAAAAGTCTAAAGTATCCATCTTTAAAAAAAAATACACTACAAGATAGTAGTTGACTATAGAGGTATGACCCAGATTTGATTTGAATATGTCAATAAATTCCAAAATGAGGTCAAAGTGACCCACTTACAAGTTGGGATAAACCTTTTCTTTGTAAGTAATATAATCTAATGTTTTACAATAGAACAGGATTTGATATCATTTTTTTGATAATCCATTAAGTCCAAAGTGAACCCATGATGTACCAACTGATCAGGTTTTAATATCATAAGCCTGTCAGTATTTAATAGATGACCCAGAGGGAGATATGAAAAGCTTGTTGGCCAATAAAAAGCTAACAATGGAGCAGTCTGTCAAATCATGTGCAAAAATATGATGTACACATTTAATTAATTATGCTGATTGCAAAACACTTCATTCCTGATGAATATTCTTCTTTACACACGGTTTACCTTCCTACATTTCACTACTTTACCTACATTAATATTTTTAAATCCAAGACATGAAGTAAAATATACATTGTTTATATATGACAAGTATTACTACATGTACATGTACTTGCTTTTTGTAGCATGAATGTATAAAATACAAAGTATCACACAGATCATTCACCTTACAATTCTCATCAATACCAGCATTTTACTTATGATATAAAAGCTAATTCCAATTATATATTAGTTACATAACACAGATGAAAATAAAACCCACATGGAAACAACTTTCCATCCAAGTAATTTTGTTATATAAAAATTGTAATACATGAGGTATATGGTCTTTATATATTTTCATATACGACATAATTGAATATTGTTTGGTGTATTTTATCATTTCTATGACCCATGCATTCATTTCCTAATGCAGTGTTTTTACATTTAAGATTGGTTTCTTAATTTTGCATATATTGCTGCAAATAAAAACTAAGTTATCAATAAATGTTTAAACAAAGAAAATGGGAAAAAAAAGTAGTTAACACTTATCAACTTGGAGGTGTGAGGATATATGTTACATGGAGTCTAATATTTTATGCAATATTTGCAAATCTAACAAATTATTTAAGAAAATGAAAGTTAATATCTGCAAGGTCTAATCAATCATTTAATAAGTCAAAACCATGTGATTTTCTAAGATTCTAGCTTACAGACAGACATTGTAATATACTGGTATTTGATCAAATAAAAAAAGTACTTTTATAGTTTATAGGTTTTTTGAAATGAGAATACTTTACAGTTAAAAAGTCTTGTTCTGCAGAGGTTTAGTCGGGTCGTAGAGATGTGTCCATTCAAATCAATAAGGAGTGTCATTGGCTGTTGTTGATGTAACCCGAGTCGTAGTTTATGGAAATAGGCCTTTTTGGGGGACTTTCGAGCATTGTCCAGACTGGTGAAGCACTCATATGATCACATCATGTCTACAGCAGACTTAGTAGTTCTGGACAGTGGTAGCATTCAAATTCTTCTTCTTGCGATGAACTTGTTCCTTTCACTGGGCTGTACTTTATGTATGTTCTGTTTATCTTAAATATGAATGATAAAGTTTCATTTAGATTTTTAAACAATAAACATAAGTCATTCAGCCTAACATGTAATAAAAGCATTCTGAATAAAATTCTGAATACAGAAGCTACTATGCAGTTGCCAGTTGCTGTTTAAACTATGTCATATAATGACTACAGTAGTATCTGGTCTAAAATGTTTCATTTTATGTTTGAAGCTATGTTATTTTCATTTTGATTCAATTATTGTTTGTTGAACAATGGAAAAACTTGTCAACAATAAGTGTATTTTTTTCGTTACATTTAGAGTTTGTTAATTGTATAATGTGCGAAAGATTCATTGTTCGTCTTGTTTACCAACCAAGCATTCATATATTAGGGACGTTCATATAATTATATATGTGTATACCCTGGATAATCTTGATTATCATGCATATAAAGTTGGTTATTGGTTAACTTGGTCAAAACGTATATTTAAAAGAGATACGGTAATAAAAATTAAAACGCCGAACCAAGTTTGAAAAAATGACGCCATCTTGATTTGATGGCGCGAGATCTCGTTTACAAATGAGAGATAAATTAGAGCCTTGAAAATGTTATTGGGAGTATCTATATTGTGAATTAAGTTACCTTGACATGAGTTCTTCGTTCCTGCATTATCTCCTTGTTGTAGAGGCTATTAATGCTTCTCAGTTCTCCATTTTACAACAGCACCTTCTTGTCCATTTTAACCTTCGCTCGGAATCATAAAGTGCGCCAATACTGACCAATCAGAACCCGCTAAATCTTGGAAAAGTGCATCTTGGGATAGTTTAAAATGAATAATAGTTAATCAAAATTATCATTTTTTACCGAATAGTATACTTTTTACATGTATATTTATTTAAATAAGAACTGTTGGAGTCAGTATTTCCTGGTTAAATACGACAAAGTATTGGCGTGTGTTTGTTACAATTGTATTTGTAACACGTGATTAACCAAAAAAAAATGGCTGACCGTTTGTTTACAAATGTCTAATGAAATTAAACAAGTTTTAATGAGACATATGTATCAGATTTTGTCTTTAACTATATTTTATTTACATGTACTAATGGTTTTGCCAAACTAAATATGATAGAGCCATATATAGTTTACTGACAAGTTAGTCTTGACTTGTCCAATTTTCACCGCGATTCTAAGCACAGTCATATTCTTATTCAAGATATAGAGGTGTGAAAATATTATGTTCATCACAGAGCAGGTTCTGCATGAACACACAGAAATCACAAATATAATTAGATGCCGATCAATTAACGGGGTCCGGTTAACAGCGTTCATCCGTACGGTGAATTTACAACTACGATGAATTGATGGCAATTATTTTACAGTTACACATGTGCACTGATTGGTCATGCGATGAACAGTACGTTAAGAATACTTATGAAATTAAAATACAAACGCGTTAAACAAGCCGGGAAGTAAGACGTACACGTCGGACTGATATATAAACAAAATATAAATTTAATTATCTGGTATACTTTCTACATCAAATGTATACGAATGTATAATCAAATTTTAAAAATGGGATTAAAATCACGTGCACCACATGGCTAGTGCTGGATTTTAAACTGATTTTGTAATATAACGAATAAATAATGCTTATTATATCTTATAACAGAACCATGTGCATGTTTCATAAACATGTATCAATATCTGTGTTTACAGTACAGAATGTAAATACAAAGTAAAGAAATGCACGAATCACATAGGCGTCGAACCCCGGGGGGGGGCTGGGGGGGGGGGGGGGGGGGCTTAGTGCAAAGTTAGACTTAACCAATAGGCATATAGCCCCCCCCCCCCACTTTTTCTCGCCGGAAATGTAATTGTTCCTAAATTTACCTTGAAAGATTGAGAAGTTGGAGTAATAGGCATACTAGCCCTTTTCACTTTCAATTTGCTTCCGACGCCAGTGAATCATGATACAGTCATACATGCAGTAAAGTCTGAAATGCATGTAAATAATTAAACAATTATTATATTAGACTCAAACTCCAAATGGGTTTTACTTGTTATTATCAACTGTAGAATTTAAAAAAAAAAATTCATGTGTACATGTGTTGGCGTGGTATTAAAAAAGAAATGAATTAGCTCTAAACTTCAGGTTGTATGAATATTTGGTACGATTTGTAAAAATTTACAACGACTTTACCTTAATTTGTTTGCTTAATTAGTTACTGTACCTCAAGGTTCATTCAAATGATAATTAAATGATTTAAGAAGGAGTCTTACTAAATAGGTATATTAATTTATTTTACTAAATAATTATAATTTACTTACAGTTTTACTAACTCAAGTACACACGAATTGAAAAAAAATTCCCGCCGGGCTCCAGTTATAAACTCACGCTTCGTACTGTGTATATGCTATGTAACAGTCTTTTGTTCACTCCTGACAGAAAAAAACCCTGCAATCCACACAGAATATATAGGAAAATCACAGAGGAGGTCACCTGGACAAAGAATGTATACACATGTATACACGTGCCCGAGTACCTAAGATTAATGATTTCATCATATGCATTAAACAAGATCAGACATCAGTTTTTCTTTTCAAATTCAATTAATTACTTAGAAAGGTTCTTAATCGCCTTATTTGCCACATTTGAAGATAGTTACATGTATACATATAGTTTCAGTCACGCTGAAACCTTACTATACATTTTAGTATGTACGGTTTCATTATCATTAGGCTAGAATTAAACTTAAACCTGTTGAAAATAAATGATATCACTATTAAACTCAAATCAATTTAAGTAATAGTTTCAGCAATGCGTAAACCATTTGGAATCTTAACCTAAAGTTTCAGCATACTGAAACCTAGCGGAAATGTTCTGAAACTGATTGACATTTCCATAATAATTTACACAACTTTTCACATGATTCAAATTTAGTTTCCGCATTGCGGAAACCATCAGGAATCTTAACTTAAAGTTTCAGCATACTGAAACCTAGCGGAAATGTTCTGAAACTGATTGATATTTCCATAATAATTTACACAACTATTCACACGATTCAAATTTAGTTTCCGCATTGCGGAAACCATCAGGAATCTTAGACTAAAGTTTCTGCTGACTGAAACCTAACGGATACTTGCTGAATCGATATAATGGTTTCCGCATTGCGGAAACTATACATGAAACTTCAACTTCAAGTTTCAGCAAGGTTTCCATATAGTTTCAGTTTTGCTGAAACTTGATTTTTCATCCAGTGATTATGTATTTACTTCAGAACAGTTATCATTTCCAATGAATAATATTTTTCTAAGAAAGGCGCCGAACATAGACAATAACAGGTTTACAGATCACTTGGGTATATTTCTTGAACTCTATACTTGTGAAAATCCCCGAGGGGCTGGACATTGGAAGCAAAACAACTCCCTCCTCTTTGTAGACTGTTACAATTACCCGGAGTAGGAATGTGCAACTGTTGAAATCATTTCAGTAGACTCTATGTATGGTTTAGGTAGCAATGCATAGCTTGTGTGACCTCTTAGTGGACTGTGTCAACATCTTAGGGAGCTAGTATTATATGTTATGCCCCTGTCACTAAATTGCAAAGAGTACTTATGAAAATGTTGTGATTCTTTCAGAAGACTACACAAATAGCCTATGGTACTAAGTTGTGATTATCTCAGTGGAATGCATCAATACCCAAGTGAACTTTATAAATAACTGTAAGGAACTAATGTGTAACGTTTGTGTTCCTTAAAGTAAAATCTTACAACATATTTGGTACTTACATGTAACTGTTAAACTCCTCCTAATGGACTCTATCAGTAGTCTAGGTCACTAAGATGTAACAGTTATCTGGCTCTTACTATGCAATATCAGTTTGTGATCCCTTAAGTAGGCTGGATACTTAAGTTTAAATCTTATCATGGAGTACAGTATGAATAGCATAGTTTATATGTATAGCTTTTTAGGGAACTAATGAATAACTGTTGTGATCCTCTCAGTTGACGGTACCCTTAGTGTAAGAAAATAATGTTTAAGTGTTGTGATCTTCTCTGTAGTCTGTATCACTAGTCTAGGTCATGTTGTGATCTTGTCAATGGACTGTACGATTATCCTAGGGTACTTTTCTTTAACCATTTTGTCCTCTGAGTGGATTGTATCAATAGTATAGGATACTGATGCATAATTATAAATGGTGCAATTTCATTGTATCAAAAACGTAGGATACTATTGTATAAGTATTTTAATCGTCTCATTGGAGTTTGTTAATAGCTTTATTTATATACTATGGTTTCATTAATATTTAAGGGTATCAATTTTCGTGGATAAAGTGAAAATCACAGTTTCAAGAATACTTTAATTTGTGGCCAATAACCCTATCAATACACCATATTAGTGGAAATTGCAGTTTAATGAATATTTAATTTCAAGAATAAACTTAACAACGAAATAAAAAAAATTGGTATTCAACGAATATTGATGAAACCACAGTATTGAATATACTTAGAGGATATCAACAGTAATTAACATTACACAGTTTGAACAGTGTTCAACCAGAGCTATCACCACATGTCATCTTTACTAAATTTGTGATAAAATCAACTGAGAGGATCAGAACAGGTATACTTAAGTACCATTAGGTTTTAATTCAGTCCACTGAAAGGATCACATTATTTATCATAATGTACCCTTGGCTATTGGTAAAATCTACTGAAAGGATCACCATTGTTACTAAGTTGAACACTAGGCTATATAAACGCAAAGAGCTAAATAACCATATAACAGAATACACACTCTTTCTTTGTTTTAAACGATTGTTAATAGAAGAAATAGTAAAAAGTATCTCCTAAAAAACAACAACAAAACAAACAAAAACAAAAACAAAACAAACAAACATCGATCATCTCGAAAAGAATGAAATCAACGGGCTATTATTGGGGTTGCCAAATTTTTCTGTATGTGCTCAAAATGGATTGATAATTGGACTAACATCGATGTACTATTGTATATACATTTTTTCAGATTGTATTGATACAAGTTTATACGGTAATTCTTGTCATTTGTATATTTATATCTGCTTTCAGTGTCTACGTACATGTCCTCATTCATAGTAATTGACAACTTTGGTTTGAGATCTATATACAAAATATATTCATGCATGCTCTCGTATATTTGGATTAGAACACTTTTTATACCGCTTATAAACAGAGAGTCGTGTATAAATTTTAGAACCAGGTACATATTATGCATACATTGGCAGGATAACAAAATTGTATATGTTTATATGAAAGCTATAATTAAGAAATAAACTTAATGTCTACTCAAGTTATACGAGGATAACCTTGGTTGGGGCAGTTTACACTTTTAAATCTGCGAAGCGAGTTATAAAAAAGCGTAAATTGCTTCAACTTAAGTAATACGAGCATATCGAAGGTAGATATTGAGTTCATTCCTTATAATTTATTTTTCTGGAATTTACTGTACAAATTAGGTGCCTTTAACTTTTTAAAATCTAATTAAACTGTTCAAAATTTAAACATTACGTCAAGCGGATTAGTACGTTTTTGACGTTGATGCATTGTGACGTGTCTGGAAACATGCAAACAAGATTTTACGTGTGTTTTCTGTTCAAACTCTTCTGTCGACGATTAAAAAACACATCTTATCAGGCTGTCAAGTTTAAGTTATTATAAGGAAAAATGTTTTGATAAATTATATAATGATCACCCAAATAATAATAATACGGGTTATATGTTCAAAGCGTTAAATCAAAATTGCCATAGAAAATTAGACAAATTTGTACACACAACCTTTAATAACAGAAAATTAAAACGACTTATATAATTTAATGCTAAAGTGACCTATAGGTCAAATGGGCCGGGTGCAGTTTAGTTTATTTCGTTTACAGTATAAATTACAGTGTTTATAAAGCAGAATGTCACTTTAATAAACGATTTACTTATATTTTCTATTGTAAAAATGGATAAACACACGTTCTTAAACTAAAACATTCATTCATTGTTAAATACAATGGTATAAGATTAACTTACTGATTAACCGTATTGACTCCGTAAGAATAGGTAGATGGTTAGTCAAAACATTGTAAATGAAACAAACGGTCTTTATATATGAAAGAATAGATGCATTTATTTTTTTTTAATTGATAAACTTAAGGGATTAAATTCTAAATTAGTTATATTATTTGTGATATTTTTTCATAATGAAACTTGATGTGTTTTTATAAATAATAAATCTGATTGTAAAAGAAATAGTAAATGAATTGCATTGAGTTTTTTTAATCTTAAATGAAAGAGATAGACTAAAAGATATTTCTTTTAAAAGTATTTTGTTAACATTAACCGATCAGATCTATTAATGTTTTTATTTATATACGATATTTCTTTTCTTTGGGTGGATAATGTGTGTAAAATGCCTACACATGGATAAAATAGAAGGCTGTACCCTGTAACAGGTTGCAATGTAGATAATATACTAATTGTTATTATAGTTATTAGTAATTAATAATTCTAATTAATTAATTAGATTTATTCATTTAGAAATTCGTAATTTTTTAAAGTTCACATTTATGAACAGTAAAAAAATACCGAACCAATTCGGAAATTGTTTTAAGCGGTTTTTTTAATATAAGATGCATAGTACTGTCTCCTTAAACATTGCTTTTTTTAGTTTAAAAAATGATTGATTACTCCATTTTTTGTTATGCTTAAAAACCCATAATTAAAATAGAAACTTTCATTCATTTCTAATGAACTCACAATATTTTCTCTGAATATTGTAATCAAGGCAAACACAGGTAAATTCTACTTGTATCCTTTAAGAGGATCCCATAATTGCCTAGTTTAACATGTATAATAAGGTGTTTGTTTTGGCAAAAATTCGTTTGGGGAATAAACTAACATGCGCTTGAGGGTGACATTTCACATAAAGCAATTTTTCAAAACGAGAAAATATCTTAATTGTACCAATAAACTGCATACGAAACAAACAATCAAAAACCGAAAATAATTTGTATTGTTTTTAATCAGCTGGAGGAGTTTAGACTTCTTTCCTGTCCACTTCTCAATATATTCAGCCAGTTTTACTCAGTGGTTTTACTTTTTAAGACACAAGGGCAGGTTAAGAATAACAATAAAAAAGTGAACACAATATCTGCAACAAAATGTGAACAAAAAGAATAAGGTGGCAGGGTATTTACAAACCATAATGTTCGGGTATTTAAAACATTTTATCGCAAGCTTAAATAACTTATTTACTTTGAAAAATAAAAGCTCCTAAAATCATTTAGAAAAAAAATCTAAATACAATTTTTTTCAAAACAGATTATTTATCTTTCAACGATATATTAGCTACGATGAACACCGCAAACAATTTTTACCTATAAAAATCATTTGTATTTTTAAAAAAAATATTTTAACAAACAAATAGAAGTAACCTATTTTCTAATCTTAAAAATATTGAAGACGAAAAAAATTGACGAGAATTTTTGTTGTAAAAATGGTAGAAAAAAAAATGATTAATCAATGTTACAATTCCAAAACCAATTATTCATCAAAGTTTTAAATAAATAAATCAATTACTTATCAAATTAAAAACCATTAATCAACAGATTAATTTATTAGACAATTGGAAAAGTTTATAACAATACCAAGTTCAACAGTTTAAAAAGAATAACACTTAAGAAATGTGCTTAGATGTCCTCTATGCATTAAAGCACACTTGATCCGCTCCCGACGCAGCGTGTTAGATCTGACCCACATTCGAGTCGGATATGACGTGTTTTGTTTTGAAGTATATTTAGCAAACAACGATGAGCACAAATCTATCGATTAAGTCTTAGAGTCGGATAAAAAGATGCATTTTTTTTTACAGAAATTTATTAAGAATGATTAGAATACATGACATATTAACATAATAATTATCACATTTTGCTATGTATTCTGTTAATGATTTTTCGATGTTGTTAATTGCAAGAGTCACAATTAAATCACTCATAACAGGATATTTATGTTTATGTTGAGCGTTCGGCGTAGGTATGAAATAAAACACTTAATTAAATAATGTCAATGTGTTTATTCAACACACGGTTAAAAAGGCCCACAGTGGTTACTACTTGACCACACATATTATGATTTTAATAATTCATTGCTGGTGATAATAAACATTTAAGGATTAAATGAAAATTTATCGTTTAGAAAATAGTTTAATGTTTTCATAGTGAAAATGTGTACTTAAAATAGAATTATCCTAACACCCCCCCCCCAACATGTTAATAAAAAATTAATAAATGGTCAGTCAAGAATAAGGCCGGAGTGGTTTTCTCCCTTCGTTTGCACCTATGTGATAGTTAAACTTAGGTGCAAAAATTCAGTAATAACTTCTAAGGACTTAGGTGCAAAGAAAATTGTATAAGCTAAATCATTTTTTTGTTAATTTTCTTTTTGTCCGAAATTCAGATGTTTTCTTCTTAAAATCTTCTTTTCTCCCGATGTCATCATGAATAATCTCTTAAAAGATACATTTTCCCTATGAAAACAACCATTGGCACCTATGTGACAACTCAGACGGTTTACACCTAAGTGACAAGATTCGGTTATATATATATATATATATATATATATATATATATATATATATATATATATATATATATATATATATTGAAATAACAATTATATATAATTTATAAAAAAAAATATCGAATTACTATTTGCAAATTGATACTTGAAATGAAGTACATCCACGACCTATACAAAAAAAATATCATAAATGTGATGTGTAAAATAAAATTTATTGCCAATACTGCACAGTTATTCTTGTACTGAAATACATCTATACAATTACGATTATCATAATATATTTCAATAAAGATTATTATAATGATGTATGTTATATACTATTTTAAATGGTGTTTGTATTTCAATAGTGGTTGCAAATTATTTCTCATAATAAGCTTCATAACCAACCACTATTGAAAAAATTTATTTCAACAGTGGTCGTAATAAAACTCATTATCAACCACTATAGAAGTAATTTATTTCAATAGTGGTCGTAATAAAATTCATCATCAACCACTATTGAAATAATTTATTTCAATAGTGGTCGTAATAAAATTCATCACTAACCACTATTGAAATAATTTATCTTAATATTGATGTTTATGATTACATATATCCTTAATTGATTTATTTTAATATACAGGGGGTTTGAGTTGAAGTTCCGGTAATTTCCAATGTGTTAATTCTTGTACAAATAATTTACGATTTTCACATTATATATCAATAGAAAGAAAAAGGTAAAGAAAAGAATATGAAAACAATTCTATACATCATTCCACACAACAGTAAAAATCCGAAAAAAGGTACGTTAAATTGATAGTCTCGGTTATAATTACTGTAAAATATAAGTTTTTAATACCTTTATTGTGAATTTGAAATCAATCGTTTGTTCGAGAAAAAAAAATTATTTGCATTTTAACTTGCGTGAATTGGTTATATATTTTTGCACACCCGTGAAAATTGTAACATTATACCATATTTTCTTTTAGTCTTGATTATTAATACCGTAAAATATGCAAGTATAATACCTACATTTTGTATCTGATATTGTTCGTTAGATAAAGTGTTTCTTGTGTTACAATAGTAATAACAAAGTAATATTTCTAAGAAGTTCATTCTCGTCTACAATTAAAAAAAATAATTAAACATTAGTCTTTAAAAGTGTTTGTAAAGTGACTCTTAAAATGAAATACATCCCAAACTACTATTGATATAATTACTTCGATAGTAGTTGTATTTCAATAGTGGTTGCAAAGTGATTCTTCAAATGAAATAATCCCCAACCACTATTGAAATAATTTATTTCAATAGTGGTTTTATTTCAATAGTGGTTGCAACATACATAGCAGTTTCTGTTGCCAACAGGTTTGGGTTTTGTTTATATGTGTGGACTTTTGGGACATGTTTGACTTCATTTCGTTAACTTCTTTTCGGAGGTTTACTATTTCGTTCTTAAGTTCTTCAACAAGAGGCCCAGGGGCCACATCGCTCACCTGAGCAAAAATTGCCTTAATTCTGATCAAATTAGCATTACAGTATCAAAATATCTTGACAACTGAGTACAGTAGATCTTGCTAAAAAAAATTGAAAATCTGCCAATTTTTATCAACCTCTTATTTTTTTGGTAAATACCAAGCCCCTTTTGTTGTTGTACCTGTAAGAAGATTTGTCTCTATTCCTATATACCCCCCCCCTCCCCCCATTTCATGGCCCCATTTTTCTCTAGGGAATCATGGTTTCATCAGACTTAAATCTGCATAACCTTTGCTTTCACACTAAGTACTGAGTTTTGAACCGAACACGTTCCCAGAATAGTTTTAAAGATTTTCTCTTCATATTCCTATGTAAAAATTCAAACCGCCATCACGGTCCCGCCCTACCACTAGGGACTGTGATTTTGCAAACTTGAATTTACACTACCCGAGGATGCCTCTACACAAGTTTAAACCCTTTCTGGCCAAAAATTCTTTAAAAAGAAGATTTTTTAAAGATTTTCTCTATATATTCCTAAGTAAAAATTCATCCCCCATTGTGGCCTCACCCTACCCCTGGACTATTATTTAAACAAACTTGAATCTATACGATCTGGGGATGCTTACACTCAAATTTGGGCTTTCCTGGCCTAATAATTTTGAGAAGACTTTTAAAGATTTTCTCTATCTATAAAAATTCATCCCCCATTGTGACCCCGCCCTACCCCCAGGGACCATGATTTGAACAAACTTGAATCTACACTTCCTAAGGATGGTTACATGCCAATTTGAGATTTCTTGGCCAAATATTTTTTAGAAGAAGATTTTTAAAAGATTTTCTCAATATATTCCTATGTAAAACTTGATCTCCCAATTGTGGCCCCACCCTACCCCCGGGGATCATGATTTGAACAAACTTGAATCTACACTACCTGAGGATGCTTTCATTTCAATTTGAACTTTTCTGGCCTATTAGTTTTTGAGAAGATTTTTAAAGATTGTCTCTATATATTCTTATGTAAAACATGATCCCCCTATTGTGGCCCCACCCTACCCCCGGGAACCATGATTTGAACAAACTTGAATCTACACTATCTGAGGATGCTTCCACTCAAATTTGAGCTTTCCTGGCCTAATAGTTTTTGAGAAGACTTTGGCTCAGGTGAGCTAAAAAAGGTTAAGTTTACAATGCAATAAGTTGTTGAAGTTGGTTTCTGGAAGAAGAGACTTTGAAAATTTTCTTAATAAATATTGAAATTTTTTTTAGTTTTTTAATCTTTAGTTTTTTAGCTCACCTGAGCTGAAAGCTCAAGTGAGCTATTCTGATCACATTTTGTCCGTCGTCCGTCTGTCCGTCCGTCTGTCTGTCCGTCTGTCCGTCTGTAAACTTTTCACATTTTGAACTTCTTCTCTAAAACCGCAATCAAAATTTCAACCAAATTTGGCACAAAGCATCCTTATGTGAGGGCGAATATAAATTGCAGAAATAAAAGTCCGATCTGTATTGAAAGCGGAGAAAACCTTGAAACTGTAGAAAAAGGGGGGTGCATTTTTAAAAATCTTCTTCTCAAGAACTAATTAGTTCAATTCAACGTAGTTTAGCATAAATTATCCTTATGGGAAGGAAACTATAAATTGCAAAAATTAAGTGCTAATTCTGATTCAAATCTGAGATATTACGAAAATAATAATAAAGGAAATGCGTGTTTCAATCAGTTTAATAGCTTCGGGCTCGGCATACGGTAAGAATTACCTACGGTAAAATGGGTAGGCAAGACTTGGTCTGAGCAAAACAAAAGATTGGCGGGTATTAATCTGCCAATCTCATTAAAATTTCGGGATATTTGATGGACCAGTATATTTGTATTCGCTGTAAATATTGCTGCAAAATAATGCGTATTTGGAATTGACGATTGCCGATCTGCCCCGGCTTTTATTTTGCCACGGCCCGGGTTTGCATACCCATTTTACCAAGACTCGTATTCCATACTTCTAAAACGAGGTTCTTTGTTTAACTATGATGAATTTACTTGCAATGCAACCGTTCGCGTATGAAGGGAAATTTTTGAAACATGCAAAATATATTGGGGCCGATTTTGTGAAGTAAATTAAGGCTAAATATTTCAATGCGTTGACAGTTTTCACACATGACGTTGGTATTAGCTTGTTCTGATTTTCGTTTCGTTTTCATTATTTATGCTTTGTAACCTGGGAACTATCGTCTGTATTTCGTGATTTTTACGTATCAAATAAAACAGAGACTTCGGTAAATCAAACAGTTAACAGTTTACCTGCGCAAATTAAGCAATATCTGATGTAGGGGTACTGAAGTACAATTCATTCTATCGGTAATACGGCATTATCTTTTGCGTAATGGTAGATTTATGCAATATGTTTTGTTGAGATGCTCGGCATTTTCTCGAGTTTATTCAGTTTAAATAGAGTTTGATATCGCTGACGGAAATATGTAGGTATATACATGTATATATATGATTCATTTCGAAAAAATAAATTGTGTTCTTTATTTGTTATACATGTAGTGCATGTTTCTTGTGTTTAATTGTTACCCTACAATTTCTATTTACTAACCATATTTGAGTGTTAAGCTTCGAATTATAAGCAAGATACAGAGATTTGCTCACAATTCTATGTTAATACACACAATTCTATGTTTGTACACAGATCTTAAAATCTACGGATTAAAAAAGTAAAAAAATTGTCAATATTTATTACGAAAATTTACAGAGTCTGTTCTTCCAGAAACCAACTTATTGAATTGTAAAATTAACCTTTTTAGCTCACCTGAGGGTGGGGCCACAATGGGGGGGGGGGGGGTCGAAGTTTAACAAATGAATATATAGAGTAAATCTTTAAAAATCTTCTTCTCAGAAACTAATCGGCCAGGAAAGCTGAGACTTGTGTGGAAGCATCCTCAGGTAGTGTAGATTCACAGTTGTGAAAATCATGACCCCCGAGGGTAGGGTGGGGCCATAATGGGGGATCGAAGTTTTACATAGGAATATATACAGTAAATCATTTAAAATCTTCACAGAAACTAATCCGCCGGCAAAGCTGGAACTTGTGTGGAAGCATCCTCAGATAGTGTAGATTCAAAGTTGTGAAAATAATAACCCCTGGGGGTAGGTTGGGGCCACAATGGGGGGTCGAAGTTTAACATATGATTATATAGAGTAAATCTTTAAAAATCTTCTTCTCAGAAACCAGCCAGGAAAACTGAAACTTGTGTGGAAGCATCCTCAGGTAGTGTAGATTCAAATTTGTGAAAATCATGACCCCTGGGGGTAGGTTTGGGCCACAATGGGAGGTCAATGTTTTACATAGGAATAAACAGAGTAAATCTTTAAAAATCTTCTTCTCAGAAACTAATCAGTCAGGAAAGCTGAAACTTGTGTGAAAGCATCCTCAGATAGTGTAGATTCAGAGTTGTGAAAATAATGATCCCCAGGGGTAGGGTGGGGCCACAATCGGGGGGGGGGGGGGGTCAAAGTTTAACAAAGGAATATATAGGGTAAATCTTTAAAAATCTTCTCAGAAACTAATCAGCCAGATGATTCTTTATAATTGTTAAGACTTTGGCCCAAGGACAATTCTTTGGCCTCACGAGAAGGTTCAGAGTTTGATGTACGTTTATATCCCATATATAAACTATTGTTAGGGATCTTTTTGAGAACTGCAATGCTCAACATATGATATGACTATAAAATCATCCTGTTAGAACAGGGACTAATGATTATAAACATAAGAATATCCAGGGGAAAATTGATTTTATTTATACAGGATCTACATGTATTATTGTACATTGTCCAGATAGTTTGTATTATGACTCCATTGAGCTGATTTTATCATAACTATTGTTCCTCAGGTGAGCGATGTGGCCCATGGGCCTCTTGTAAGATCTGTGTACAAACATAGAATTGTGAGCAAATCTCTGTATCTTGCTTATAATTCGAAGCTTAACACTCAAATATGGTTAGTAAATAGAAATTGTAAACAATTATATAAAACACAAGAAACATGCACTATAACAAATAAAGAACAATTTATTTTTTCGAAATGAATCATTTATATACATGTACATGTATATACCTACATATTTCCGACAGCGATATCAAACTATATTTAAACTGAATAAACTCGAGAAAATGCCGAGCATCTCAACAAAACCTATTGCATTAATGTACCATTACGCAAAATATAATGCCGAATTACCGTTAGAATGAATTGTATTTCAGTACTTTTTTGATACATCAGATTTTGCCTAATTTGCGCAGGTAAACAGTTAACTGTTTGATTTACCGAAGTCTATGTTTGATACGTAAAAATCACGAAATACAGACGATAGTTCCCAGGTTACAAAGCATAAATAATGAAAACGAAACGAAAATCAGAACAAGCTAACACCAACGTCATGTGTGAAAACTGTCAACGCATTGAAATATTTAGCCTCAATTTACTTCACAAAATCGGCACAAATACATTTTGCATGTTTCAAAACTCTCCCTTCATTCGCGAACTGTTGCACAACAAGCAAATTCATCATAGTCAGATCGACCCTTTTTCGTATAATGTCATGGCTGCTTTAAACAAAGAACCTCGTTTTAGATGTATGGAATACGAGTCTTGGTAAAATGGGTACGCAAACCAGGGCCGTGGCAAAATAAAAGCCGGGGCAGATCGGCAATCGTCAATTCCAAATACGCATTATTTTGCAGCAATATTTACAGCAAATACAAATATACTGGTCCATCAAATATCCTGAAATTTTAATGAGATTGGCAGATTAATAACTGCCAATCTTTTGTTTTGCCCAGGCCAAGTCTTGTCTACCCATTTTACCGAATGCCGAATCCGAAGCTATTAAACTGATTGAAACACGCATTTCCTTTATTATTATTTTCGTAATAACTCAGATTTGAAACATAATTAGACCTTAATTTTTGCAATTTATATTTTCCTTCCCATAAGGATAATTTATGCTAAACAACGTTGAATTGGAATCAGTAGTTCTTGAGAAGAAGATTTTTTAAAATGCACCCCCCTTTTTTTTACAGTTTCAAGGTTTTCTCCGCTTTGAATACAGATCTGACTTTTATTTCTGCAATTTATATTCGCCCTCCCATAAGGATGCTTTGTGCCAAATTTGGTTAAAATTGGATAAGCGGTTTTAGAGAAGAAGTTCAAAATGTAAAAAGTTTACAGACGGACAGACAGACGGACGGACGGACGGACGGACGGACGACGGACAAAAAGTGATCAGAATAGCTCACTTGAGCTTTCAGCTCAGGTGAGCTAAAAACCTGAAGAGAATCTGAAGATGTCACTTGAACACTTTCAGACTTATTCGTTTGCAATGGTCTTAAATGAGACTCTGCTTCTAGCATTTTACGATCTGATTTTACAATTGCTTCTAATTCTACAGCATGCCGAATCGCATCATTGAGGTTTAATGGCCTTGCTTGTTTTACCCGTAACCTCATATCGGAGTCTATAAGAGCATCTACGAATTGCTCCTTTGCCAAAGTTTCTCTAACATCTCCTGGAGCTGTAGGATAAGCTAGGTTTAGTTAGCCTTCTTATTGACTGTCCGAGCTCTGGCAAAGTTTCTGTTGCTTTCTGTTTGCGTTCCCTCAATTGGGTTCTACAGAGATCGGTTTGATTTGAGGGTGAGAATCTTTATTCAAGGGCAATCACTAAAAGTGCATAATCGTGTTTCAGAAAAACACTAAAACACCCTGAGCCTGATCTCTCAAGGAAACTGCTAAACAGAGTCCCTTTTCTCGCTCATTCCAATTATTAAGCATGGCACATGCATCAAAATGTGAACGATAATCCAACCAGGATCCTGTGCCATCAAATGTTGCAGGTTTGATATGTGACTGAGACTTTTTATCTCCTAAGTCTCTTGTATTCTTATTTTCATCCACTGCATTAAACCGACCAGATTTTCTGCGATGTGTAATGTTACTTTCTGGTTCGTATTGTGATAATGGGGTTGACGCAAAATGATCTTGGTCGTATTTGTCATAAGGCGATCTTGCACCCGGCATCAACTCATCTTGCCATGATACTTTTGCAGTAGGGCGTGTTTTAGGATTTACATCGCCGTGATAGTCTATAACTGAAGAATCCGACACAAATCCCGAATCTCGTGGTTTTTTATTCGTTTGTGGCTCATGAGTGTCAGAGTTTACTTTATCTATAGCACTAGCGTTATGAATATTGAAACTTTCATTTTTTAACTCTTGAAGTTTTTGTTCAATAAAAGATATCTCTTTGTCTATGTCGTCTATGTTAGTCATAGCCACGTTTTAGATAATGCCACCATAAAATGTCATAAACAATCGTCGATAAAAATGAAACAATTACATGGACTTTATTCAACAAATTATACAACCTCTTAACTTCACTAGCATAAAAACATCTAATAAACTGAAATTTACTTCATATCTATTTCACGGCGATCACTACGTTTGAAATAAAACAAGAGATTTTACTTGATATACAAACACCGCTGCCACCAAATTTGTAACGGTTTTTCAAGTTACAAATAAAATAATAAGTTTATAATTCGTGAATTCGCTTAGGTTTCCTTCCTAAGAATCAAGTAAGAATGAACAAATACAACGAAGACTTCAACTGCCAATAGAACACGCAGTAAAAATAAGATTTTCCTAGGGCCTACCTTGGCTATTTGATTGTAGAACAACTAACAAGAATCAAAATACAAAATTAACCTATAATCAACTATCCTTAGACTGTGGATTTAAACAAACAATTATGTTTGCTACCACTGTGCTACACAACCACTATCAATTCACCAATACACAGTCAGTCGAAAGTCACCAAGACACAATCAAAGTCACAAAGACACTATCAAGTCACTAAGACACAAGTTACAGAAGCACGGTTAAGAACTGAGTGGTCTAGCTAAAAATTCTGTTGCTTTCCGAGACAGCTCAAATCCCTGTTCTGTAGAACTCTAACCGAAGAGTTTCGCCAGAAGACCGGTTGAGTCGTTCACCGGCAGAAGACTGACTAAGAATGATAGGGTGGCTGTATAGATCCCCTGCAAGTTCTCACTGATTGGTCTAATCATGCATCATTTCTATTGGGTATACTGATTATCACTGATTGGTCAAAAATGGAGGCATCTGATTGGTTAAACACAGGATACATTTCAATCCGGAAGTAAAATCATTACACTGGCATTAACTTTTCGCACCTGCTCTATATGCTCATTTACCACATGGTGCATGACTCCAAACCAAATGCCCTGAAAAGAAGGACAGGAACATTGTTAAAATGCTGTTTTACTCATATTTAACCGATAACTGATTATATGGAATCTAGTTAACTAAATAATCAAACTTACAATAAACTCTTCCTCTGTATTTGCAACGGAGGAACAGAACAAAAAATGGTTAACTATATCCCTTGTCCACTGTAATATTGGTTTTTTGGATTTTTCTTGCCCAGCCTGAAAATAATTATAATGTAACATTTAGTTTATCAACTTCATTTTTTTATTTTCTCAATATCATCATTCTTATATTAATAAACTGAATTGTCTTACCTTTATTATTTTTTTCTCTAGATTTTTAGACCCGTGACATATGTCGAAGGAATGCTTTATTTATGGGTAATATTTTTCTGAAATAAAAAAAATGTTGGTACAAATGACATTATTATAAATGTACTACTAAATAAAGTCAAAAGTATTTTTTTTAATTGAATTGTACTGGTATACCATGTTAATTGTATTTCTAACCCGAACTAATCCGCTTAAAATGATTTTTCCGAAAGCACTTACTCATTAGTGCTTCAACCTGCACATGTGCATCTATTACAACTTCCACTACATGTAATCTTTTTTCTAAAAGAAACTGCAGACCCTTTTGAAAACATGCTTTTTCAAGGATGGCATTCTTTCTTCCTGTCATTCTCTTGTCAATTGTCACTAGGCATAGTATTTTATGGGTCTCATTTTCCATAGTGTAGGTGCAGTACTGTGCAGAGTGACCTGGACTGTCCATGCAACCATCTCCTTCACCAAAAAATTTTTTAGACGCATGTAGTGGAAATATTTAAAATTTTAACACATTAACATTTGTATATATTAAGAAGACTAAAGTCATTATTATTAAAAAATGATTAAACTTACAATTCAATAATGGTCATTCCATGTGCTGTGCCCTGAACATGAATTCCTTCCTGATATTTATTTCCAGGTAAAATTCCTCCAAAGCTTGAGTTCTGATTTTGTATGTTTTTGATGGTGAGCAGCTTTCATTTCTTATGATGATGTGACTCTCCACCATTAAACTCTACATCTGACTGATGAGGGTGATCACCTACAGAAGAAGATATAAACAGAGTCATCTTCATTAGACATCAATTTCCGACAACTATCGCCCTAGTTACCATAGTCAGAATTCTCACCTGGTTGTGATTCTATAGATTGCAAGGCCCAATTGACATCTTCCTGAAATGCTTGCAATGCTTTCCTCAAAATATCTGAAATTGAAATATTAATTAAATCCTTTCATGCATGGTAAGAATTTTGAAAGAAGATTCATCTGAAAAAGTTTTGGAGAGTTCATTCCTTAAATAGCCAATAATTTGAAGCTCAATATTCATTATTTTATGGGAGCAATTTGTCGAAGCACATAGTATTTTAGAACAAATGCACTTTCATGTGTAGTGTAATTACTAGTTGTCTCATGCAGCTGCAACACCCCCGGCATAGATGGCAATTCCGGTATGCCAAGTTGAATGCCTGAGCCCCTGGTGAAAAAGTGTACATATAGGGGAGATTTCCTCTTCCACTATGTAGTAACAGTCCGGGGGTTTAACACAGCGATAAAACGGCGACTCTCCCTGGGGCACAGGTTGCAAAGGGGCCTAGTTTATGCTGAATGTAACTATGTGCTTTTCGTCCTCCTCCTCAGCAGGGGGTGACGATTGGGTTGGCCGAACAACAGCTTTGTCATCTTCTCCTTTAGGGAGTTGTCTAGGCATTGACATGACTTCACTCTTCGCCTGTGACGAGGGGCAGGCGGTGGTGAAGGTGCCTGTGATGCTGCTTCCTGCGGATCATGTGTACATCGAAGGGCTGAAAGCTCGCTAACTCTCTTTTGTGGATTTCAGTAAATATCTTGTTATTCTCGGTCATTTCACCTATAGCGATAATACCGATCATGTAATAAAGCGTTATCAAAGGCCTTGGTGCTTACATATACAGTGATCTTATCAACATTGGTTGCATAAAAAAACACGAGACGTATTGTTATTTGTTAAAACTGTAACTGTACTTTGCTTTATTATATCCTACTGTTATGAATTTATTATTACATAATGTATAAACTGAATTGTTTATTATATGTAAAATGCATTGCTTTTTAAACTCATGGGGAAGAAATATAAAAGGGTTTTAAATTTAAAAAAAATAAGTCTTAAAAAAGAATTTGAATTTAACAAAACAAGATTTTAGTTTTCTAAGTGTCCTTTATTAATTTAAAAATAATGAAAAAAGGTTCAAGTTTTTGGCATATAGAGAATAAATACTATGTAAGCCGGAATAAACCATATGAAATGTGACAATGATACACACTTTAATCTGATATACTTGTATTTTTGCCTCGTTAGTTTTCATCATAAATACTCTTGACATAAAGTATGTTCAAACATAGCACTGCCATGATCTAAATTTTGAATACTTTTTCAAGATGTACAATGAGAGAACATACCCCAATCTTCAACTTCACTGGATGTTGAGCTTTACTGTTGAGCATCAACATCCACCTGTACAGTTTCTGCTTTCAAAATCAAATCTTTGCATTTAAAAACTCTAATCGTAATAATAGGTAAATTCTATATTTGACAATAAAAAATATTATTATATTCTGTCAAACTTCAACTATAACAGAAGTTCAATTGATTTGAATTTTACATATAGCCTACTAACAGATAGAAATATTACAAAATAAATGCAAAGCTAAATTTTTAGATTTTTAACCAATTATACAGTTACTAAACAGTCATTTTGTAGAGAACAAACACACATATGGATAAGGAAAAATTATACGTCATATAATATTCAAACCTGTAACTATCAACCCAGCTGATACAGAACAGTTTTCAGATGGACCACTGACTTCTCTGACAGTGCGCTTTTCTTTCCCTGTGTCGGCTTCACCTTCTATTCCATATATTGATACTGGAGATATAGTGCTCAGAATCTAAAACATGCATGCATAAATTAACAAATGTAAGTTTGATAAACTGGTTGACAAAAAAACTGTGCCTCATATTTCTACATGTATTCCTTTTTCTAAAAAAAAAAAATGCAGGCTCTTTAGAAAACATGCTTTTTCAAAGATGGCACTTTTTCGTCCTGTCATTTTCTTGTCCATTGTCACTAGTATTTTAAGGGTCTCGATTTCCATAAACGTGTACGTGCAGTACCATGCAGAGTGACCTGGACTGTCCATGCAACCATCTCCTACACCAAAATTTTTTTTAGACGCATGTAGTTGAAAGGATTGTAATTATAAAGGGTCAACGACATACTAAACTTATTTATAAAAGCATTTGACTATACTAACCAAGAACAACAATATCTTTGCCTCTGAATTCTTCAAAAATTTAATTTGGTAGTCCAAATTTCTTCAATTGAAAGGGTTACATATGTTCTTTGGATTTTAACAAATGAAGAAGACAAGATAGGAAGCTTCAGGAACTTAGCAAACAGGGTAATTTTTTGGAAGTTGTTTCCAGAGGCCAGTAGTGCTGTTGAAAGCAACACATCTCCACTGTGGACCCGCCTGTTTAGAAGTAGTTGCGAACACCCTTTGTGAACCTCATGATTGTTTGTGCAGACCTGAAATGAAACTTCGATACGTAGTTTTGAAACCGGAAAGGAGATATATTATAATATATACTTTTTATTGAAATATTTTTAAAGCAAAATTAAAAGTTGATTTACCCATCTTAGGTACACTGCTGAAGATACAACTTCTGATAAAATTTACACCTCAGCCTCTCTCACACTGCAAATTCTAGGCACTTTAGTTTCTGCCAAGGCAACCAGTGGGTTTAGATAGACGATGGCTGGGCGATCGTTAATTAGCTGATTTATCTCATTATGACTTCGGATCACTTGCACATTACACTCAGAATGTCTACCTACACTTTCTTCCTCCTCTTCATTTTCTTCTGGTTCCTCTGAGATTATGCCATAATCAAGTCCTTAGTAAAAAATCAAAATTGAATTGTTATCTTTTGGATAAACAAATATCTTGTATTTATTTCTAATAATCAACTATTTTTTCATCTGTGCCTAAACTTTGTACATATTATAATAATTACTTAAATGATAGATGAAAGCTAGGCTCTTCATCTTCAGAGGAGTCATCCTGGTCACAAGTCAGTTCTGAGGCACTCAATGTAATTCTACAATAGAAATTGCATAAAATATTGAAATCAATAGAATTAATAATACATTTAATAATGATTTAATTAAGAAACAAGTGAATCCAATTTAACAGAGTAATGCTTTTAGATACCTAAAAGGATCCATAAACTGTCTGAAAGTTGCTTAAGTCTTTTCATCCTTGGTTGTGTAAGTTCCTCAATGCCTGACATAGCACTTTCTCCACTGAAAATGGTTTGTTATTATAAGTTTACGAAATCATTTATATAATCCTTGATTAAATATTTCTCAAAATTGAAATGTCACTCAAGTGCAACATGTATAGCTATTAAAATCTTACTCTTTTCCAACTTCATCTGGTGAAATGTCTAATAATTCAGATTCCACTACACACATTTTCTGTACAACTGATGGACCAGGCGTTGACGTAACACAAGGAATAAATTCATTTCGCGCAGGTACTCTGGTCTCATTTTTGAACATCTTTGTAACTAAAAAAAATTAATGAAATGCATGTAGGCTATTTTCCCCCGATAAAATTTCCCCTTCCGTACCTCACAAAGTTTACCGAATGACTGACGAATATTTTTGTTTACTATGTTCATCTACAGCAACAATCACTGAAATGGGGTTAATAAACATGGGGGACTGAGAACTGAAGTGTTTAAAAATATTGCATGCAACAATCTTGAAGAAAATGGGCTTATTTACATTATATATAAACAATGTTTACACTTACTTATCAAGTAGCATCTTTGCAAGTTCGACATTTGTTTTCAAACACAAATTCGTCCGTAATTCCGTCCATCGATCATACTGATCTCCGATAAAGATTTTGTTTTCGTTAAGTCTGGCATTTGCTTCTTTTTTATTCCTCTTCCTTGCTGAATCCGTTAGTTTTAACTTCGCTCCACGTTTTCCCGACATCTTTTCTTATCTCCTCCGACGATCTACGCATGCGTACCCCACTGTCCGAGTGTCTGACCTAGGGTCACTTGCATATTTCTGAATACGTCAGTGAAATATTGTCTTGCAAGACAAAAATTCTCGCTGAGCTCATTTTCACGTATTAAACGAGTTTTAGACTTAATAGCAGGTAGCATCATTTTGATATGTTATGTTTTAATGTGGCTAAATTGTTTTAGAATGCTTTTGGCGATTTAAAAAAAAATACCGTCGCCGACAGCTTATATTGCTTTAACATATCTCAATTTGATATCTACTGTCCAGCGTGTTTAAAATATCATTCTTGAAATACATGAAAAGTTTTCTTATTTTTGCTCTTTAAATCCGTCAGAGTTGTATATGTTTCTATGTGTCTATAGTATGTAAATAAACGCTAAGTCTAGTAAAAAGTACAATTTCCTACGTACATGTTTTCAGTAACCTATTGCTTCATCACCCATTCAAACTTTCTAAAATGATTTTGTTTGCTGTTAACAACCTGTACATGTATCTTTGAAATCAGCATATCCACTATTTCATAAAAAGGGTGGAAAATCTACTTTCTACATTGATGTATACTAAGTACATTGCTTTAAGGTAGGTCCCTACTCAGATTTTTGTGGTTAAAGTAAGGTTTTTTTCCATTAATCCAGTAGAATAATACCTTATGTTTTAAAAAAGCCCCCAAAATACATGCTTTAACTATTTACTTTTATCACTAGTGTCTCCAGAAGATGCATACCCCCTTCTTCGATCATATGATTTTAACCAAAATCATTATTTGGCTCATATTAAAAAAATATCAAAGCAAAACAAAGATTCAAATGTTTTATTTAATCATTAATAATGTAAAAAAGTAATAACAGGTGTGATTATTATTATTTGATTGATTAAAATTGAATTTTTAAATTAATGTTACAAAAATGCTATTTCAAAATTTTTACATAATTTCACATTTTTTAACTTATCTTTAAAATTTTATGGTTAAACACCATTTTTTAAACTTTAAAATATTATATTTATGTCTACTGCAACTATAAAGCAAAACAAATATAGGACTTCACATGTTTTTTTTTTCTACGACCTTTAAAACACATATACCCCCTTATCACATGCAGCTAAAAAAGTGTCACGAACACAACTTAACAACATATCAGAAAACAGAATTTTATTTCTTTGCTTTGATAAACCCTACAATTCTTCTTTCAAAACTACATGTATTGAGTACAAATCAATTTTTTGGATAAACAGTACCTTTCCTCTGCATATATAAACACAAACGTACTAAAATCTCAGTACAACAATTCACGATTTCCAACTATTGGACTTCAATATGATCTAATCATTTATATACTTGTAGACATTATTTACATTTGACTGCTTCTATCAAATTCAGAATTATCAATTAAACATTAAAAATTAGGGCAAAAAACGGTAAATCCGAACAAATATCGTTTTTGATTTTAAGGCTTGTATCTGCTAAATTGATGACGCGTCTGAGTAGGGATCCACCTCAAAATCTCTAATTCCGAAGAAAATGGTTTTTAACGGGGACTTCACACAGTTATGTTAAAAAATATAAGAGTTTAAATAACTTTATTCCGACATTCTTAGATTATCTCTATACATTACCTTTCCATGCGATTAGAAATAAGAAGAAATAAATTTTTACAAAAAATTCCAACTTTTTCGGGATTCGAACCCAGTCAAAAATATAAGACACGGTATTAGTCTATTGTAACTGCGTTACCACTCGACTAATCTAGACATGAATTAAGTACGGAACATTTAATAGTCGTTTTTAGACTTCAAAGGTATTAACGATTTTTTCAAAAAGTCAGGTTTATTAAAATATGCCTCTTTGAAACAAAAATCAGAAATGACAGATTATAAGAATTTGTCTTACTTAAAACGTTAAGGTAAAATTATTTTTGTTTCAAGGAGGCATTTTTTCACAATGATGAGGATTTCCCTTTTATATGGCGTGAATTCTGCTATATTTGTCTGTGTAACCATTTTAAAACTTATTTCATGGTCTTAAATAAGTTAGTAAAAACTTCCCAAATAAAATTCTACACTGATTTATGTACAATGTTGCATGGAAAAAAAAATCACATCAAATTCTGTATATTTGATTTTTCTATTTTATCTGCAACTCCTTTGGGAAAAATAAGCATAGAAACTGCAACACCTTCTTTCATGTTACTAGTCTAAGTTAGTCTAACTAATAACAAAGAATTGAACAGAATTATAAAGGTTTGGAACATATACAAATACAAAAAAATCTAGAATTGTAAATAAAACAAGAGGCCCATGGGGCCACATCGCTCACCTGAGCAACAATTGGCGTTCAAAAGATATTGTGCCATATGGTCCCTCGGTAGAATAACAAAAAATAAATATTGTCAAGTATTCGAATTTTACACTTATTTTTGCATACACGTAATATTTGACATTGTACCTTTATGAAATACTATTTTTTACCAGAATAAGAAAATCCTACGCAAGATATAAAACTAAACATTTGGTAGGGGTACACTGTTAAGTTGTATAAAACTTCCAATTCCCTATATTTTCGTTCTGCCCCTCCCCCCCCCCCCCCCCCCACACTTTGTAAAGCGATCAAAATATATGAGAGCATATAGGTACATTTGTTTCATCAACTACTTACTTGTTATTGTATTTAAAAAAATATATATAATAGTTATTGTATTTTATTTTAAAAATCCTACATGTACAGATGTGAAGAAGAAAATTGTACCTCAATGTGCTCAATTCCTCAAATTAAAACATTCAAAAGTTTTATTTATCTTCTCCATTATAATTAAATGACTGTTATTTACCTCACGTACAAACCAGGATAATTTTCCGCTGTGATATTTTCTTAGGAATAGCGATAATTATTTTATCCCCATAACAGAAATGTGTCAAAACTATGGAAACTGTTTTAAAGAAGTCGTTTTTATTTACTCGTGTCTGAAAAACTATCAAAATTGATGTAGATTTCACATTATTTATTGTATAATGAGGGGACCCCAGAGAGTAGGTATATACAGAATATCATTCTTTTATTTTGTTTGTACAAGTACAAGTACAAGTATTTAACATACTCTAATTCATATAGAATTTCTAATGTTCAACCAAAATTTCAGCGTCAATCGTAGAATTATAAGCAAGATACAGAGCTCACAGTTTCCCTAGGTTTCAGTCATATTTTGTTGATATGACTTTATTACATTCAGCTTAAGATTTTTAACTTGGTATTTCCTATTCAGCATTTAAAATGGAAAAAAAGAATGGCCTAAGATTTTCAATTCTTTTATTCACTCAAGACCAGTTCATTGGTATTTAAGGTTCAAAATCAGTTTATACAAATGTACACAAACACAGTCAAGGATCACATGTACAGTAGGAGTAATAATGACGAAAAAAGGTTAAGTTTACAATACAATAAGTTGTTAAAATTGGTTTCTGAATTATCATGGAGTTCCCCCCCCCCTCCCCATTTTGGTAGCATGTAAAAAAAAATGGTACGAAAATCATGAAATTATGAGTGAAATTTTGACAATTTTGGAAATTTTTTTTTTATTTTTTTGCTTGTCAAGATTTGTTGGAAGAGTTTGCCCCCCCCCCCAGACACACAGACACTTTCAAAAACGATGCTACGTGCTTGGAAATTACTCATTTCTTTATTCCCCTCTTTAATAAACAAAACAAATTAACAAACATAACCGATCTAGATAAATATAATTACATGTATCAAAAATAAACTTAAAAAAACAAACTACACATTCATCCTTCACCCACAATATTGCCTTTTCGATATTTGTCATCGTTGTAGACCCGTGTAACAATTTGTTAAGTGGGTGCTTGCACGAAAAAGAACCCCTTGCTGATCTACATTTTCATTAACGCATACAGAGAAAAAATGTATTTTGATTTATTTTTGAATTTCTTTTGATGTAAAAAAAAAAAAAAGAGAAGAAATTGGTTCTCAGTCTGTCTTTATGCCTGTTTGTTATCGGTTAATCGGTTCATTTTGAATATCCTTTTGTAATTTAAAAAATGCGATGTAAATTTTTTTCATGCAATATTTCGGATAAAGCAATGAAGAGTTGTTTCTTGAAATATTATTAGACCATAAAATTGTAAAATGCTAACATTGACAATTGTGCCCGATTTCTATTTTTTTTTAGGTAAAACTTAATATATTTAAAAAATGATTCTTTGAGACAAACAAATTGACATAATCAATAAGAGTTTGACAATCTCTAACTGCAGGTTTGTAGCTTTTAGTCAGAAAAAGAATCGGATGGACGACCTAGGACACAGATTGTCCATCCGAATTTCTTGAAAATTGCCATTATTTTCGTACGCGGACGCAATACTCACCGAGACTAAATAGTTCGTATCTTAAGTTTTAAGTTTTAACTGCTTTGAAAGGTAATATTGGTTTTTGATAATTATGAACATGAATAATTAAATAAAAATGGTTAAAATTACAGTAAAATTACCGGCATCGGTCTTCTCCGTGCGCGGATCTAGAAGGGGAAGGGTTCCAGAACACCCCCCCCCCCCCCCCAGCGAAATTTCTGTCAATTACGTGTACATTATAAACTTACCAAATATGCCTCGGACATCCCTTGGCAAACTCAAATAACCGTCTGACTTTTCAACCCCCACCCCGGAAAAATTTTCGGATCCGCCCCTATTCCCCCTCCTCGGAATACAAAATTATTCTTCAAAATCCCTTGTAAAATTTCCAGGATCTCCGCATATATACTAAGAGATTCATTGGCGCTTGCGTTCGATAAAAATGCGTGTAAAACGTTTGCCAATGGTCTTTTTACCTTCGTACCGGGCATAACCACAGTCCCACTCTGTGAATAAAATGCGGCGAATCAAACTAGAGACAACGTGTTAAGATCTGTATTTGCTATAAACATGTAGTATCATCGTGCAAAATGCACTGTTCAATTATAATTTTTTTTTACTTTACTTGTAAAATTCAACATCTGTTTCGTAATTTTTTCTCACAGTTTATTTCTTATATAGTTACTTTTTTATTTAGTGATTGACACTTTTCAGACTTTATATGTGATTTCAAAGAGACAGAGTGTCATGTCTCAAGGACTGTTAATCTCTTAAAACAACATTGTGCAATAATCAGATTTTCATTTCTTGGACATCAAAGACTCATTGAGTTTATTTAATTATTTTATATCTGTGAACCTTTCACTCAGCTTACTTATATCATTACCTGTCAATTTATACTCATTGTTAAGATTTTTATAAATAGTTATGTACAATTGTCAATGCGCAGTCTGGAATACGACGGCCAGCCCCGGCCACGTCCGACTCTCCCAGAGTCCTGAGTCCGGAGGCCACTTCTGGCCATATCCGACTTGTTTGTAACATGTCTGTCTGTTAAATTGTTATAATGTTGCCATCGTTGAGTCTCGTCCAATAATGTGGAATCCTGCATCAATTGCCTGTTTATTTCTCTGGAACTGTATACTGATGGACCTTCGGGAATACGGCAAACCTACCCTTCGTTTTAGCTTACGGTCCACAGCGCGCCCCAACCTTTTACCTTATACACTTTACGCCAACATTCCCTCACCCGGTTCGTACTGCACACGACCGATGCAGATCCAGACGAATTCTCTATCACCGTAAAATCTACGCGGTCACAGAAATATAATACTTTGTTTCTCAGTGTTTACACATCTAATATTGTACTATGGTCAGCTATCAATTTTTTGTAATACGTCACAAATATGACGCAGCTACGACGGAAAACCTAATCGTTGCTTGCAACGAGCTCGTCTCTAGTTTTATTTGCATATTCAGTTTGTTATTATATTTGGACCAGTTTATTTGGTGATAGTATTCTCTTGGCATGAAAAAAGTGCGTAAAGCTTTATATTTTTATTGCAATCGAGAAACAAGGCTAGGCAAAATGTATGTCCACACAGGTGGGCCCTCTACAGCGAAATAGTTTAAACTGCGAAGAGGTCTGCAGCTTATAAAGGGGTTGTAGGAATAACGGTGGTAAGAGAGAAATACGGCGCAAGTGCATATTTACGAGCAGTGTTCAGCGTAAAGGAAATTGAGGAAATGTGTAATTTGGTGTCATATTTGAGTTGATTATGTATTTATTATCATTTTGTTTTATTGTAGCTTTTTACCGAATTCAGGAATAAGTCATTGATAAGCTATCTGTCTGCTTGAGGCAGAATAGTGACATCGTGCAATACAAATTAGTTATTATTTCGGAGTTAATCTAATTGTTTTTATGTAAAATTTCAGTGAAATTAACTTAAAAATATTTTTTTTTAACTCTCATTTTTTCTTAGAGCTTAATTATTTCATTTAATGGAAATATTGATCAGAATACTAGAATAACTAAGTTGTTGACATACACGAAATTGCGAATTCAAGGTAGTTTGAATTGACTTGAACGGTTGATGTTTTTTAAAACAAACACTAGCCTAATGATTCGAAGTTGAAAACATTGAGATACTTGTGGTGGAATAAAAGTCTTAAGAAACATTATTTCGGAACGTTGTTATTTATAAACATAACAAAAGCGTTCTGTTTTAATTGCGTTGTCAGGATGAACTCTTTGATAGCTAATGTAATTTGCAATTTAATAAACTACAGAGTTATACGTTTTCCTTCATATTTGTAACTTTAATCTTTGATAAAATCCATTTTATATCAGTCTTTGGGAGTCGATATATTTATGTTGAAAGTACTAGCAAATCTTCGAAAATAGGTCACTGAAGCGTTGATGGGAGGGGCTGTGTCTTGCTGCAGGTCTGAAACTTCCGGTCAGAAAAAAAATCGGATGGACAACCTGGGAACTACAGTGCCACCGACTGAAAACTGTATACTTATTGCGAACGTAAACGTGCGCTAGTATTATAATGATTCTGTGAACACAATTAGTACCATTAAATTCGTCATGCAATTTTCTACTGATATCGTCTTCTTTAAAGCACCATTACCGGCCCCGTAAAGAGAAGTGGTGCAGTTTGTTTACATGTAACAATGGTGACTCTCGATCTTGCTGAAAATTTAACTTTCTTAATTTTCCGAGGTCGGTATAGCGTACTCCGAAGAAAGTCTGAGGCAAGTAAGGAGACGATATCAGAAGTAAATTGCATGCACAATTGAATGACATTAGTTGTTTTCACAGAAGTTGCATATAAATTAGAGTAATCAGTCCAAAACTATTGCAGAATTTTGTGGGCAATAAATATACAATTTTTTCAATGGTTGGCACTGTAGCTCCCTGGTCGTCCATCTTAATTTATTTTAGACCGGGAGCTGAAGACCTGCAACTATGCTATGTCGGACCGGAAGTATTTGATAAAACATCATTCGTTTGAAAAGCAAAGGCTTATCACACGGATGGTATACTCTACACGTGATAAAATAGTTTATAAAAACGCTTTTCATTTGTATATAAACTGCTTGCAGTTTTATAAATAAAAACAATTAAAGCAATCATTAAATAGAATGTTTTATTACAGATGTAAAACTGAACATTCAGCTATTGAAAATCTTACCTCAACATATACATAATTATTTGGTCGGAAAGAGAATCGTTTTGTTAAGACATCAGTTATAATAATTAGACAGAGTATCCAAACACTTCAACTTCACAAAGAGTGAGATACTCGGTGATTATGGAGATCTTTACGAATCTCCCCTGTGGTAATGTCGGACAGTCGATGACGACCAACTGTGACAGAGTACCGGGACCAGCAAAGAAACCACAGGGAGTGTTGACATCTGACTCTGTCAGCCCTACAGTGACGGTGACATCCCGAAGCCGGTCTGAAACATCTAAGTAAAAAACCAAAACATATATTAATGTGAAACTGTTTACTAATAATTCGAAAACCTGCATGGAGTTTATTTTTTTCTTTTATTTTTTCGTCTTTTTATCTCCTTGCTAAAAATAAAAACGTAAAAGATAAAAGGGTATTCCCCGTTTTATTTTCACGGATGTAATCAAAGCTATTCTCCACTAATTTACGTCGTTTTACAATGACGTTACTTTGTAGACTATACAGATAGTTCGTTTCACAATGTTTCTGTTTACCCTTACCTTGTCCCCACTCGTCCATTCCTCTATTGAATATTCTGAGAGATCTGATGGAGTACACAGCCTGCAGATCCACCAACCACCACGGTGTTGTGTCTCCACTCGCTGTGCTGGTGCACAAGTCTACGACAAAGTCTGTAACGTTGTTTCCATCAACTGCCAGATTGGCAGAGTAGTTCAGTCCAGCTTCTGGCCATGTAAACGTTGATGATTGTGTTGCAGGCTTATGGAACGCAAGGTTGGAAAAAACTTTAGTTAGATCTTACATATTTCTTTTTTAAAAATGCCCGGTATTTGTTTACCGATAATTTTAAATAAATATAATTTGCATGTTACAGTAATTAGAATTAATCTCTTAAAAATCCCCTGCCTGTAATTCTCAGTAATTATCAGCAATTTTCAGTACCAACAGTAAATCTCAGTAAATATCAGTAATTATCAGAGCTCACAGCAAAAGCATCAGTAAATATCAGTAAATATCAGAACCAACAGCAATTATCAGTAACAGCAGTAAAATTATCAGTAAATATCAGCAATTCTCAGCACTAACAGTACAATATCAGTAAATATCAGAAATTATCAGTAAAAAATGGCACTTTCAGTACTTTTTAGAGCCAGTAGTGTAACTGTCAACAATATTACAAAAATGCAGATATATATTGATTATTTAAAGGAAATACAATACATTGACCGTTCATTAAAAAAAATCAACGGCTTTAAAAGACTTTATTCTTTTAAAGTGTAATTTTGAATATCATGTAGAATAGACTAACAAATATTATCGCTTTCCCTTCCCCTCCTCCCTTTTCTGTCTATCTCTATTTCTCTCTTCAAAAACCTATCATCCACCTCTCTCTCTCTCTCTGTTGATATTATAAGCATCCCATTTAACATGCAGTTATAATATAAATTGAGCCCCCTAAAGTTTGTAAAATGCAACGAAATCTTTTTTTCATCATTTTAACGTGTTAATGAGAGAGAGAGAGAGAGAGAGAGAGAGAGAGAGAGAAACAGCAAAGGATCAACTTGTTAATATTAAAATTTTAACTTAAAAAAATGATTGGTTTATCAGATACATGATGTAAAACAATGTGGTTTCAACAATAATTCCAGGTACATTTGTACATGGCTTATTACTGAACACTTTGATTATGGGAACATATTATCTTGTTATTTGAGAGTTTAATGTTTAAAGTATTTAACATAAGGCAAACATTCCATTTTTTAAAAACAGTATTTTAATAGCATACCGCAGAACTTCAACTGCGCAGAAAATGTATTAGAATTTAAAGAACGATGCAAATAGAACAAAAACCCATTTTTTTCGTTATATAACTATAACTATAACCATATAATGGAGTTGTCTTCCTTTGCTTGTTCATATTTAGTTATTTATCATTGAATATAATGATTAAGGACGTTTATGATCAAAATTTAACAATTATCTTCGTAATTTCTAAATAAACAAATACACTTGTTAATACAAAAGTATTAATTGGCTAACCACAATCAGTAATAAGCAGAACATTTAAAATGATTTTGGTATAAATGCCAGATGTGGAATCAATGAATGTTAAATATTTAAAAGTTTTAACAGGAGAAGTGAGTAACACATGGTAGATTTTAGAGCTTATTCTTTAGTTTATATGTCCACAGGGAGAGTGTTTGTTCCCCAAGGGGTTGGAGATGGCAGGTTGTTGTATTTAGCCACCTTGTTTTAATTTATCTATGAAAGCATATACTGTTATACACATAAACATTTATTGAAAGTTAACAAATATGGGAAATTTATTTTCATCAGTCTTGCACCTTTTTAATATGCACTTTATTCCTGTCTTTTTTTCTTTTTTTAAATTTAAATTTCTTCTTTTTAAAATTGTAGGCCTCATTGTCCATTTTTATAATATTTCTAGCAGGGAGGTGGTCGTCATTACAACATTACGATTTTTCTACTCCAATATGAAACTTAATTTAATGCATATATGAGACTCCTCGACAAGTATTTGTATAGGCTATGGTACTTAAGTGACTATTGCTTTTGTTGTTGTAATAAGCTAGACTTATGCATTTTTCTTTTTAACTTAATGGGTATTTATTTTTATTGATCTTGAAATAATATATAAGCATGCGCCAACTCTTTGTGTTGCAGCAAAATACATATTAATGAAACAAATACATCGATTATTTTAAGTAATGAGGATCACTGTTTTATTAGTTTCATTTTATATTATGTGAACAGATTTACATTGTCTGTATAACATAATCAACATTTAACCCACCTCGAATACAATGGACTTTCTTACTGGACAGCGTCACACATTGATCGTCTGAGGAGCACGCCAGACATTCCTGGTTCATTTCTGGTACATTTACAGTCTACAAGACGGTCACGTTTGATTATAAAAGCATGTTATTTATTTTGGTTAACATAGACATGTACATTATACGTGGCTATCTTTTTTTTTTTTTTTTTTTTTTTTGTGAGTGAATATTTTATTGGCTCAACAATTATGGTACATATATTTTAGAACATAATTCAAAACGTTTCCCAATAGAATAAATGATAAATAGCATGGAAACAGATCAATATACGAGTACTTTGGACATGGAGCTAAAATATTAACATGGATCTAAAATATACATGCATCTTAGTTTTTAACATGGTAGAAAGCATTGATCAGCAATCTTCAAACAATCAAGACAATCCATATAATACTGAAAGACTACAGTTTATAAGTTAACTAATATTGGCTGCCATAATTCGTAAAAAATGAGCATTTGATTCTTCGAACAAAGATAATTTTCTTTCGCATGAAGTTTGTTTCTTAGAAAATTTTTAAAAGCAATGAACTCAATTTGTTTGCCAGGAGATTTTGAATGAATTAGATGTATAAAGCATTTTCCAAGTAAAATACAATAATTTAGTGGAACATTTTTTACTTTGTAAATACCAAATATGACATCTTGCATTGTTAAGTGATTGACATTTTCTATATGTTGTTGCCACCAATAAATTAGATCTTTCCAGAAAATTTGTATGCTTTTACATTGGAAATATCTATGATGTATAGTGTCAATTTCATTACAGTTGTCTGTGTTACAGTTCGGACTTGGAATCAATTTCATATTAAAAAGTGACTTGTTGTGTACTATGATTCTGTGTAATATTTTGAGCTGTAGAGATTGTGCGTTAGTTTGTGTGCAACACTGAAAAGGTAAATTAAATATCTTTTTATAATCAGAGACTGGAATTTCTACTTCAAATATTTCTGACCATTTTTGAATACAGAGAGTAATTTCCTTACAACTGTTAATTAAAATCCAATATGCATCTTTACATTTTAATTCACTTAATGGTATAAGTTTTCCTTGAACAGACAAGGAGTGCATTATATTCCCTTCGCTATGGGGAGGATGTGTTTTGTCTTTGACGTTTTTTCCAGTTATTTGGGATAGAGGAAAGAAGACTGTTGTATTGAAGAAAAGAGGGTTTAAATTTAAATTTTTCGTAAAACTCATCTAAGGTTAAGAAAGAACCATCATTGTTAATAATATCTTTAAAAAACATTATACCATTTTTATACCATTCAGAAAAAAAGATTGATTTATTGTCGATGCATATAAAATTGTTAAACCACAAGCATTCTGTAAAAATGGGTGGGTTTATACTGATTTCATTCATACAATTTCTAAATATTTTCCATGAAGTAATTATATTATAATAAAAGGTAGGTAACTTTGATGGAAAACTTGGCAGGCTACATCTTGTTAAAGAAGATCAGTAATTTCTATTTTACTAAAAAAAGCATTTATTATTTTTTCCATTTTGCATCACTCTCACTAAAAAATCTTTTGATCCAATTTATTTGAAGTGATTTAACTTGAATTTCAAAATCTGGAGCTTTTAGTCCACCATCAGCTAACTTTTGACAGCTAATAGTATATTTTATTTTAGGGATCTCCGAATTCCATATAAATTTATTTATTTCTTTTTGTACTACATTAATTATGTTTTCTGGTATTGGAATGACAGAGGCTAGGAATACAAGTTTTGACAATGCTAATGTTTTCACAATTAAAATTTTCCCTAAAAGTGATAGATTACGCATTTTCCAGAGATTAAGGGTTACTTTTAAATCTTCTAATTTGGTTTTTAAAATTTTGTCGACAGCGTTATTTTCATTTTCACTATTGAACCAAACACCTAAGGAGAAAAATTCCCCTCTGGACCATTTTACTGGCAGAGTGCCTGGTTTATAATTTCTTTTTGATCCTATCCAGATTGCTTCTGTTTTATTCAAATTTATTTTTAGTCCAGATAATTTATAAAACCTTTGCATAATGTTGAGAACTTCATAACCTGACTCTTCATCACTAAGAAAACAAGTTGTATCATCAGCAAGTTGACTGATTTTAAATTCAGTTTCACCTATTTTGATACCTCTTATGTTTTTATTTTGTCTTATTGCTATTGCTAAAATTTCTACACATAATACGAATAAGTATGGTGATAGAGGGCAGCCTTGTCTTACTCCTCTACTTAAATTGAAAAAATTTGAGGTGTATCCATCATTAATTATACAGCTAGAAATATCAGTATATAAAATTTTGACCCATGACTTAAAACTATTTCCAAACCCAAATATACTAAGAACTTTTTCTAAGTAATACCACTCAACTGTATCAAAAGCTTTTTCAAAGTCTACTAGTAAAATCAAGCCTGGGATATTTTTCAAATTTGTATATGCAATAAGGTCTGAAATAGTTCTGATATTTTCACCAATAAACCTTTCTTTTATATAACCTGTTTGATCAGGATCAGTTAATTTTGGTAAACTGTCAATGATTCTGTTAGCTAGCACCTTTGCCACTAATTTATAGTCAAAATTTAGAAGGGATATAGGCCTCCAGTTTTTTAAATTAGTTCTGTCTTTATCCTTTTTGGGTACTAAAGTGATGACACCCTTCCTCTTGATCATATGACATACACTTTTTTTTAATGGAGAAATTTATACTTTCAAGAATAAGTCTTTGATATCACTCCAAAAATATTTATAAAACTCTACCTGAAAGCCATCGGTTCCTGGGGTTTTATTAAGTTTGAAGTCGGATAGAATTTTAAGACATTCTGATTCCTTAATTTCACCTTCACATTTCTTTGTCTCTTGTTCAGATATTCTAGGAATATTTAAATTATTGAAAAAGGTTAATTCATTTTTAGTTACATTTATTTCAGATGATTTATATAAATTCTGATAATAAGTTTTTTCTTCTTCTAGTATAACTTTTATATCTGTCAGAATTGTATTGTTTACTACAAGTTTATCTATACGCTTATTTTTATAATTTCTTTTCTCAAGGGATAGAAAATATTTTGTTGATTTTTCTCCTTCTTCGCACCATTTTGCATGAGATCTTAACATGATACCTTTAGTTTTACTGTTATATATCTCTTCTAATTCGTTTTTCCATTCTTGGTACTGATTGAGATTTTTAGGTGAGGGTTGTAAAACAATCAACTGCGTTTGTGATTCAAGTTTTTTATTTAGTTCTTTTTCCCTTTCTCTTTCTTTCCCAGCTTTTATTTTTGAGTATTTAATTACAATTCCTCGGAGTTCACATTTTATAGAATCCCATTTAAGATGTTTATCTTCCATGTCTTTATATTTTTGCTTTAGAGTATTTATATTTTCATGCATGTGATTTACAAAAACATTATCTTCCAGTAAGGAGGCATTAAATTTCCAAAAGCCTGGCCCTCTCTTAGAATTTGAAGCACTATTAATTTGCAATAAGATAAGACTATGATCTGATCTAATTGAGTGTTTAATGTCTGCTTTTATAAAAGGGGATAAGAAAGATGGAACTAGCCAAAAATCTATTCTTGATAAAATGATCGGTTTCTTTTGAAAATAGGTAAATAACTTAGCATCATGATGCTGGCTTCTCCAGATATCTACTATATCGTGCGTGTCCATAAAACCTTTTAGATTTTCTCTATAAGTAGAATGTGGTTCACTGGTACCTCCTTTTTTGTCAAATTCTGGGTTTAAAGTGATATTAAAGTCTCCTCCTATTAAAATATTTTCATCACAAATTTCAGACAAATGATTCAACATGAAATCAAGAAACTGATTTTGTTTAGTTTTATGATCTTTAGTTGGTGCATATATATTGATAAAATAAAAGAGGGTCTCATTGATGTTTATAGTTAATTTTAAAAATCGTCCTTCCTCATCAGTGAATGTATCCGTATATGTATACGTGGCTATCTGTTAGGTTTGGTTTTCTTTTTTTAATAACAAATTTTACGAATTTCAATCGCTGAAATTTTACTTAAAGGTGTTCCTGCAATGAATTTTATGTTGTTGTTGATAAAACACACAAAGTCAATGTTCAAAAGTAAGAAAGAATTTTCATTTATTTGTTCCTCCATTTACTGGCTTCAATTTGCGAGCTATGAACTATACAGTACATGTAGGTCTCAAATCGGTATTGTAACTAAGCGTACCTGGGATTGTGGTTAATCAGTGCATTTTAACCCTGAGAAATTTCGTTTCTGATATTTATTTTGCAAAATCGCGTTTCTTGACTTTTTTTCTATGATATACCTTTCATTCAATTTAAACATTACCATTCTACCTACTAATAACTTACATTGTTTACAAGATGCAGAAAAAAAATTGTAATGGGTATCCAAAACGCTATGATTTAAACAAATTAGCCTCTTAACCATTTGAAGGTTCTTGCACACAATTTACAGCTTTTTTTAAAAGAATATTTTTCTATATCTTGTAAATTTACAAGAATGCTTTATTATTCCCCCTTAAATATAAGGAGCCCGTTTTTCTAACAAACTCTAATTCCTCAGGACATATGATTAAACAAGCAATATTAAAAATGTATGATCTTAAAAAAATGTCATTGATACTTCGTATTATGAAAATTTGTTACGTATTATTGACCAGTCAAAAATAGAAGAGATAAAACAATACCTGATTAAGTTCAATTCTAACATAGTCGGGATTGGTTTCCATTACCTTTACATTGTAATTAGATTGGTTCTGCCTCTATTGTACTATACAATATACTACAAAATATTGCTCGTGCATTTAGACAGGCATGTCAGTTAAGGCATATTGCCAGTCTACAGTTTTGACAACAGGAATATAAATCTAAACAACTCATACTTGTATTAATCGAAATAATTTTAGTACGACTTGTTTAAAAACGGTTTAACCGGATATTGATTTTTCAACTAAAATGCTACGATATTGGTAAGGAGTTCAACCTCCACCGTATTGAAAAAGCAAAACAAGCGAGCAAAAAAAGGAAGGTCAACAAAAATACGAGTCTGAGAAGAGATGCCGTTCGTTCCAATCAACATGGAAGTCCACGTTTCCGTGGTTAGTGTATAATCCTGATAGAGATGTCATAACGTGCAATGAGTGCACCAACAGTTTGAAATATCAAAAAGCGACACCAGGAAATTTGTGACAGGTACCAAGAATTTTAAGAGTGATGTAATGAAAAAACACGAGTCGTCAGAAATACACACAAGTTATCTTGCAAGGGAACAGGCCTCAAAGGAATCACTTGCAGAGTCAACTGCCTCAAAAACACTTGTTATGATGAACAAGGCTACTGTTGACAAACTTACATTGCTGTTTAGAAATGCGCATTGCATTGCAAAATCGGGTAGACCATACACAGACTATGTAACACTTTGTTCGATAGATCAGGCAAAAGGCCTGAAAATTGGGAATATTTATATAACAGATAAACATAACTCTGATCGTTAGATCAGGCAAAAGGTCTGCAAATGGGGAATACTTATATAACAGATAAATATTGTCAGCAGTTGGTTTCATATAGGGCTGATGTACGTAGAGCATTGCAGGAAAAAATGTAGAAAGTGCTTCATTTTCATTTTTCTCCATTATATCTGATGGATCCAAGGAGTCAGACATTTGTCTACGTCAAAACATCTGTGAACTGTTAGGTACGTCATGTAAATAATATACTTGAATTATGTGGAAAATATCTTCATAGGTTTTCACATACTTTGTTGGATTTACACATGTCAGTAAAGCAGATGCTGGTGGAATTTCCAGAGCTATATCTAGTCTCATGGATGAAAGATTTGGATCTCTCTGGCGTTCCAAGTTTATTGCCATCGGTGCAGATGGAGCCTCGGTTATGATCAGTAAAAAAGGAGTGGTTAGATTGATTAGTTAAAAGACTGAACGTCCTTTTTGTAAAGGGATACATTGCTCAGCACACAGGTGATTTCTACAAATCTTAATGGTTTTTTTTTTATTATTTTACATTTTGACATGTTGCTATGCATGTAAATTATTTAGTAATTATATCAAGGTTTCAAATAATTTGCGCTTTAATTTTATTATGTCTCTCCTTTGAAAGTAGAGACATATTGTTTTTGTCGATTTCTTATTCTTCATCCAAATTTTGTCCAGGCCGTAACTTAAATACCCTATAAATAAGGGATAAGCACCGGCCATATGTGTCTTCATGGCTTGGAGAAGGATTTAACCCAACTAACTGACGTAATTACTATAAAATATCACCATTTTACATGCTTTCCCTTTTCGTGAAATGACGTCCTCGTCATTTATTTCATTTCGAAAGAATATCTATGTACGGTAAAAGTAATTCGAATTACTTTAAACCTTCATGATTGCAGGACTGTAAATAAAATATATTGAAAACTATTAAAACACAGGATCTCCCCTCGCAGTTCTATAGACTTTCTTACTACATGTACAACTAAATACAAGCATCAGCACATCACTACAGCACTAAGCAGACAATCAACTGATACGTACAATGCAAAATCTATATTTCACTTTCTTTATCTACAGAAGAGTGGGTAGATAGAACGCTATCAATGTTTTCGATATGTTCTCTTTGTACTCCTTTTCTTATGATATGTCGCACTACATTGCAGCACCAAACACAAGCAGCCACAGATCATTATAGCCAACAAGAACAGTGAAACAACTGAAAGTAAATGTATAATGCATAGTTGTACTTAATTGCGGGAAATAAATGTCAAAACATTGTTAAAAAATATTGTTGGATTAGTTATCTTTATATAATGCAGTGATTAAATTTGATTTAAGGCCATGACATTATTTTATGATGTCTTTAATTAACATATTCTTGTTATTTCAAACATCAAATGATTTTTACTCAAATTGTTCATGATAGTACATAGGAGTTAGTACATTACACTGCATCCTTTTTATACCATGAAATTATGAGTCATAATGCAATAATGAAAGTGATAACTAGTACTGCAAAGATCACTGAAAATAAGAATTTACAGGACTTCATCATATAAACTGTCTGTATGAGGTCTTAAATAACCTTCAGAATCCAAAGAATCAAGTGAGATGTTTGAGCTTGATCCAGTATATATTTGTCATTTATTTTTATTTTGATGTACAAGAATGTTACAAAAGTTAACGTTAAAAATATTGTAAATAGAGACAAAATGAAGAAATAGACAAATATTTACTTAAGATAATGGTCATCATTGAAATGCCTCCTTCTGCAGTCTGGTGTTGAGCCTGAATAGTAGATGACTGTATCTAAATACATAAATAAACATTATTAGTAAATTTGCAAAGAAACAAGTCAAGGTGAGATTTGGTTTACATTAAAGTTTTAAACATGTAGAGTATTTAGGCTATTTTAACATGAACAATCTTTACGGGGGTGCTATGCTAGAACCGTTACCTGTTGGGGACTTTGGTTGGTTGACTGACAATGAAATATCTCAACTCGACGTAATGAATATTAACAAAAAAGTGACATAAGGTTTATTCTAGAAGTCACTTTAAGCTATTCAGAAAACTAATTTGAAGTACCTTCTACATTGACCCTAACATCCTGGAATTGTTTTGTTGCGGTGGTGGTAATCTTTGGTGCAATGTGGGAGCTAGAGTGAAGGCTATGAGGAGACTCCTTAAGAAATAACAATAAACATAGAATGTCATATAATGAACAATATACACAGATACAAACACTATTCCACAAAATACCTACACACAATGCATTGTTAATATTACAAATAAATACATTCAGTAAATAAGCGGTACAAAGCGGTATTTTTTAACAATATATTCATTTTATGAAAGATGCTGGCTATTTTTTTTCTCCGGTGTGTTGTTTACACACTGCAGATTACTTACCCAATTTGCAAAGGAATTTGATAGTTCAAAAGTTTCTCAGTCATCTGCTTCGACTTCATCGGACAATCCTCTAGTCAACAAGATAGTCTTTCATATCCTCGAAGAGAATCTCGTCAAAATCCATTTTACCCGTTGTTTATTCTCAACAATAATGCTGGAAACGCATATTGCGCTTTCTCTATTCTCGTCCCAAACCGCGCGAAAATTTAAATTTTAAATAACTGTTAATTTTCACGTTTCCTTTTTAGTACTAGTTAATATTTTCTATATAGTTAAATTTTACAGTCTCACAATGAAATTGATACCTTGTTTTTAGAAATCTGTCCACTATAAACAAAAATATTTGACCGGTACGAACGTCAAAGGGTTAATGACAAGAAGTTGTTCAACTTTTTATAATATCAGTACATGTACATATATTCAATCAGTCAATCCAGAAATTGTACCTGTGGCAAGCTTAGTATTTGCATCCAAAATTTTTCCGTGGCGTATTCCAGTTGCTATTGTATATAAGTGTTGACACATGGTGCATTTGACTTTTAAAAAGGACCTAATCCACATGTCAGTACTCCAATCGAATGCGAAAGATGGTGTGAAATGCAACAGTTTTCACATCCAAAGAGGCCATCTGCTACACTGTAACCCCCTAAAAACCCCTTCTTCCCTCTCTTCATGATGAGTCATACCTTAAAAAATTGTTGTTTAAATGAAGCCGAATGATTCTTTATAAACAAATCAAATTTTGGTAACACTGAACAAGCACAGGTAACGACAATTTAGCTGTAGGTCTGTAGCTCCCGGTTTGAAATAATTCGGATGAGCGACCTAAGAGGTTCAGTGCCAACCATTGAAAAAATTGTGTATTCATTGCGCACAAAAATGTGCTCTAGTTTTAGACTAATTAACCTTACTTATACGCAAATTATGTGAAAACAATAAGCGCCATTAAATTTTCCATTCAACTGACTAGTGATCTTTTATCACTTAACATGCGTCAGATTTTCTCCGCAACCTGCTATCGATCGGAAAATCAAGTATGTTAAATCGAGAGTCACCATTTTTACATTTAGACAAACTGCATCACTTTAATTTACAGGATTGGTGATGATGTTTAAAAGACTACCAGAAGCTGCGAATTAGAGACAATATCAGTAGTAAATTGCATTAAGAATTATAAAGTATTCATCCCCTTTTGGTATAGCATATGCCTCAGTCAACTTAGTGAAGCAATCACAGACAACAATAATAAATATGTTGCCTTCAAGGGATAGGACAAGAGGACCCATGATATCCATCTCTATTCGCTCCATAGGCTCACCAACTAAATACTGTCTAAGGGCAGCTAGTCATTTGTCAGGGGTTTTCTTTCTTGCAAAGCATCTGGAACAGGTGTTTATGTAATTCCCAACTCATTTCTCTATGGCAGGCCAGTAAAACTTATTATTAATCTTTCCAGGGTCTTCTGCATGCCAAGATCCCCAGCTGATGGAATGTCAGGAAATATTTCATAACTTCAGTCTGTTTCTCCAAGGGAACAACAAGCTGTATATTTACTTTCTGATCATCTGGTTGCCATTTGCGGTACAATACACCATCATGTAGAACTAATCTGTCTCATTGTTTCCATATTCGTTCTGCAGTGCACGACAGGTGGGAGATATCATTGCAGCCAGGTCTATTGGAACCATCATCGAGGGGCGTCATGATCGGGGAGATGTCCTTATCCTGAAGTTGAAACTGTCGGAACTGATCAGGCTCCCAACCAGGCAGTGTAACTGTACTAGGGGGAGTGGTAGGTCCGCATGTCCTCTTGTAATGAAACATACATGGTCTACTTCAGCATATGGGTGTGTTTCATCTCTTGTATTTTCTGTCTGACTCTCAATAGTATCATTGGTTTGCTGTCGTTTGCACTGCATGGTTTTCTTGACAAGGCATCCGCATTGCTGTTCTTTGTTCCCCGGGCGATGGACCACGGTCAGATTGTATGTACCCAGTTCCTGCAACCATCGGGCAACTTGACCAGTAGGGTTCTTCAGGTTTCTCATACAGATTTTGTCTAATCTGGATCTGTATGCACTCCAGTCTCTGAAACAACATGTCCTAATACTGTGATTTCTTTTTGAAACAGGTTACACTTTGAAGACTTGAGCTTGAGATTGGCTGTTTGCAGTCTCTCCAAAACATGTTGATATCTTTGCAGGGTTTCCTCTACTGTTTTTAGCAGGTTCAGTAATGTCATCGATATAGATGAGGCATTAACTCCACTGAAGTCCACGGAACACATCTTCCATCAGGCGCCCAAAAGTCGAAGGAGAATTTGCAAGTACGAAAGGCATAACAATAAACCCTCACTTGTAGAAAATGCTGTTTTATGTTTGTCACCCTCTGCCATTCAAATCTGCCAAAATCCTGAGTTCGAGTTCATGCTGCTAAACCATTTCGATCCTGACAATGAATCCAGGCAATTGTCAATGCGAGGTAATGGATAGGCGTCTTTGACTGTGACATCATTTGATTTCCGATAATTAACACAAAATCTGGTGGACCTATCTAGATTTTTTGGTGACGAGGACGATCGGTGATGACCAGGCTCTGCTGACCAGGCGCTGCTAGATTGCTCAATCACATTTTGACTCAATATTTTTTCTAGTTCCTGTTTTTCCACCTCACGTTTTCCGAATAGCAACCGCCTGGTACATTGTCTGATCGGATTGGCTGGACCGGTGTTAATGGTGTGCTGTACCAAATCTAGTCTCCCTATTTTTTTTTATTGTATTTTGATTGCATGTTTGGTTTTTTAAAGTTCTTCTTTATAAAATGATTATAAAAATCTTTATATGAGTATTTATTGTACGAGGGGGTATAGTTGTACTTGTTTCTTATATCGGCAAACTCTAAGATCAGATTTGTTTTGTAATACTGTTAACACATGTATTCGTAACAACATCACATACCACATTAATGTCAACGTCGAATAACGCCAATTTCAGCACACTCAAAAGTGAATGTTAAATGCGTGTGACCACCATTTGCGTTCACGCATGCTTGCCAGCGACGCCTAATTGATGCTACTAAAGTGTTCAGAAATGCTTGAGGGATGTTGTTCCAGATGTTGGTTAAAGCCTGGCCTAAATCAGCCAATGTTACTTGCTGATTTGGTAAACGGCGTAAACGTCTTTCCATTTCATCCCAGACGTGCTCGATCGGTGATTAATCGGGTGAAACAGCTGGCCAAGGCAAGACATCGACATTCTCTTTAACAAACAAGTCCCTGACTTGAAGTGCAACGTGTGGCCTTGCGTTGTCTTGCTGCAGAGTGATGTTATTTCGATGTCTCTGTATGAGGGTATCACATGACGCGGATTACACATGTGTACTGCATTTTGTGAACATCCCTTTTACTTGAAAACACTTGCTCGCTGTTGACATTTTCATCAATTATGAATCACACCTTAAAAATGCATTAGTTAATCTGTTTTGTGAAATATCATGATATTGCATGATCCCATTGCCTGCACTGTTTCGGAGAATGTAACGTTTAAACCTTAGATATGCATGACGTCAGGCAATTACATTTAGATTTAGGTGGAAGAACATATTATCAAATAATGGCTGACACATGCTCACAGGGCACAGTGATCTTAAACTTGAATAACCTTTCCAGAATGGTCTTCTCATTCACGTTTTTTAAATTATTTCTTCCTCCATCGGAATAGCAACCCCTAGTCAAGATTCATTTGACGCCTAATGCGTTCTAGGTGGACTTTTTTCCATGCACAACGACATCAGTTTCCTTATGGTTTCCACTAGATGTTATGCGGTTTCTTCGGTATTTTTGGGGTGCAATCATTTCACTTACATATGTTTCTTGTTATTCAGCCGTCTTTTAATATCTGTATGAAGCTTCTGGTGGGTTGAGATGGCAGGAATAGGGGCCTTTCTGTTCAAAAGCTTGTGCATTGCACGCCTAATCCACTGAGTATAGTCTCTCCCGCTAATTCTTTTCTCTGTGTTGAATTTGGACACATCAATTCACATGAATTTGTTTTATTATGTTTAATTTTAAGATTTCCATCGTAGTCAGGATTTCTTTTAAAGACAGCATCAAATCAAATTGTATAAGTTTTACCTGCAATATAAATTACTTTTTAAACAATTCAACGATAATTAAATTAATTGAGCCTATGTCATGTAGAATTTTATCATGATCTTCAAACGACTATTGTATGTATAAGCCTATCTCAGACAAGGAGTCCGGGGGAACGCTGGTATATTTTACAGTCGCCATTTTAAAACTGATGTTACTTTTGAGACATTCCGTTTAAGTTGGTATGTTCAGTTTTTGAGAAGACACATTCATCACGCTACTATAACTTTGGTTTAGATTTCGTTTGGGTTCATACATGAGGTAGTACAATGAATGAAGAGGATGGAAGGGTAATGGAAACCCAAAACCTAAGTTAAAATGAGTGATCGAATCAGCAAAACATGCCTTGGATAACTGAGATTGAAGAGAAGAGGTCTTGACAGGAGATGAGGACTTGACAGGAGATAAGTTCATAATGAGTACAAGAAGGTGCAGGGGTGGATGTTACAGACACTTCTTTGCTATTCGAACTTGCATCGTTTGTTCTGGTATGCGATGCAGTCAGAAGATTACATTTAAAAAACTTATTGCAGTGTGCCGTTGTGCTGCCTCAATCTTCTTTTCCTCATTGTTAACCGGGTTTTTCAACGGAAAAATATCCGGTTATTAAAAGGGTGGGCGGGAGGCTGTCAAAAGAGTACCACCTGAAGCCTCGAGAGTTTTACCTCAAATTGTCCTGAAATTTTGAAATACTACTACTAGAGTAAAACCTTTTTTTTTAATTATTATTTATTCATTTCATTTTTGGTTTATATACATATTCATCATGCGCGGATCCAGAAAATTTTTCCAGGGAGGTCCGAAGGATAATTGTGTTTGCCAGGGGGGGTCCGAGGCATATTTTCGCGATAATTTTACTATGTAAATTTAATAAATTTTCATTTTCCAGGGGGGGGGGGGGGGGTCGGGACCCCCCCGACCCCCCCCCCCCTCTAGATCCGCGCATGTACATGTATTAACGATTTACTACAAGTATGAGACGAAGTTTATGTATACTCTGTCCCAAGATATTTTGGATTCACGTTTGGCTGAATTGTTTCATATCTATAAATACCTCAGGATTCAAACGATGTTCATTCAAAAGTATGAAAAATTTCCAAGATTTCTCAGTCAAAACGCCCCTGTTAGCTTATCAGGTTTCAATACAATGCTAAAAAATGTGATATCTACGGAGATTTTGCATTGCAGCAAGCCCGGATGGTAACGTTGAAATATTGCGCGATGTATTCCGAGTGTATTCCGAATGGAGAAAAGATGTAAACATTCCCCATTTTAAATCTCCGTAAGGAATCTGTTTTCGTTCCTGTGAATTTTTCCGAGTGAAAGATGATAATGTGTCAATGAAATTATCTTGGAAAATATCCCTTTCAACTATTTCAATTGCACTTCTTTCACAGGTAAGTTTATTTTTATTAAAAATCGTCCAAATGTGCAGCATAAATATCTTGGGACAGACTATAGTTTCATACCAACAAATTTCCCCTCTACATATTTTACTTCATCCGGCACCTCTGTGTCCTCTGGCCTTTCTAAACTGATTGTAGAAGGCATCTCCGGCCTCTTCCTTTTTCTTGACTTTGCACCATTTTGTTTATTTCCATTACCCACGCCATACTCTCTTAGCTTATCCACGAAAAATGAGTTGGATGGTGAGTTGTCCAACTCTTTGAGAAACCCGTTTGTACTCTTGTACTTTGTTCTGTCCAAACGCTTTCCATTTTTTTTTTACCACTGAATTGGATCTATTGATAATAATTCAATGATGATATATTAATAACACTCACATGTCATGATCCATTGTACCTTATATTTTTTTACTTGACCAACATGTATTCATGATAACCATTTTAGCCTGATATCACAAATATATAATACAATACTATATAGTATATGTTCACCTTTTCTTTTATGTTTTCAATCTATATAGAGCATCATTGTATTTACAATGTATGATTAATACAAATTGACGAATTAATACAAATTGACAAATTAATACAAAATGTGATTCCGATATCTGGTTTGCCACATATGGCACGGAATACAACTTTTTTTCTCAAAAATCTCATATCCATGATAATCAATTTAATAGAAATATTTTTATAGTTGACACACATGTATGTTATCAAAACCAACATCTATCTGTAGGCTACTGAATTTAACATGAAAAAATCAAGTTTTCATATTCATGTTTGTTTTAGCGAGTCTAACTATTCTATAGAAGTCACACGATGCGTGTATATGAGGAAAAACTTTACAAATTAGAGATCTAAACTATATATAATGCATATTGAACAATAATGAATTTCAAATTCCAAATGAAAACCATGTAAGCGTTGTCGATTGACAGTAAGCTTGTCAATTTATTTAATCCTACAAACACTGAAAGTATCGCTCCTCTCTCCCAATATATTAATATTGCAATACATTGGAGCCTATGTATATTAAGACAATTCCCATATACTATACTTCGGTTATTGTAGGGAATGTTTTCTCTATAAACGATTCAAAATATTTATTACTTACCCATATCTCTGTGGCATTCCTTCCTGGTTTCGCTGTTTCAATAGAACCAAGCGCGGTACCATTAAGATCTAAAGCTCTTAAACCATTGATTAGTAGGAAGATTCCGTTTTCCGAGCTTTCCAAACTCCAAGACATTTTTCAGAAACTTGTCGTCTGGATTACATGCGACGTCACCGATACATTGATTTTAATAACCTCGTGACATCATAATTCATTTACACGTACTTTTTCCCGTACTTTTCCTGGATTTTTTAAACAACAGTAGATGTGACAAAAATTCACGACATGGAATTTGAGATCTATAAAGAACTATATAATGTAAAAAGATTATTTTAATATATATTTATTAGATTTAATTAATTTATAATCGTCAATTTCAATCTTAAAATAATAAAATTTCTCATTAAAAAACTGTCATAGGATAATAAAAACAGTAAAGTCTTTCAAAAAATGGCACATTATCTAGAAGAGAATTTTCTTTTTCTTTGACAAAAATCAGTGTTTCTAGTTATAACAATTTTCCCTTACTTTATTAATCCTGAGACAAAAATTTACATTTGTCATACTTATCCCGGGGGGGGGGGGGGGGTTCCTGTAATACCAATATCATCGTTAATTTCCTTATTTTATTTCAAATTTCCATATTTTCAATTTGATTTTGGTTTTTTAAATCTTTCAAGTTAATCATAAGTTATAGATTCTAAATCATTGTTACTACAGCAGAGTGTTTTAATCGGAGACGGCAATTTGGCCGTTCCGTCCCAGTATCAGTATTCAATTTGGAATTTGATTATTACATTGCCTGTTATAGATTATTGACCATTGTCACCCCAGACGATGGCCGGATCCTCCCCATTTTCTATGCTGACTGCCCCCCCCCCCCCCCTCCATTTATAGATAAATAAATTTCGCTTCCCGACTTTTCCAAACTCCAAAACGCAGCCATATTTCTTAAAGAAACGTCTGCTGTGAATATTGCGTCAATTTTTCACACGTGACGTCATTACTATTTTCGCATGTATAAGCACTCGTAAGATGTCGATTTCTTAGAGAAATATCTCTTAGTGTCCGCAGTTGAAAAAAGGTAAGACGATCATTTTCAAAGTATTTAAATATTTTAGAAAATTATTTATAAACATAACTATATACGTAATTTCCATATATATACATGTATATATATAAATGTATAAATAGTATTGTGGACTTCACCGCCCCCCTTTCTGTTGTTTTTAACAATGGGAAAAGTAATGATAATTTTTGACAAGTTAATAAGTTCCAATATTTATTGTAGAAGTAGAATATCATCATAATATATAGTGTATGTATCCTTGTTTGTATTGGGGGGGGGGGGGGGTGGATGCTCTACCCAGAAAGTCTGCAGGTATTTCCGGAGGGAAAACTATGGTGTTTTTACATATTAAGTTTAATCTAAGTTTCACAGATTTCATCAAAAATATTCGCTGAAATGTTTAATAAACAATTTCCCTAGAATAATTTTCACTTGCGCAAGTGGCCCTTTTGGAAATTCCCATATTTCAATGTAAACAATCGTCTGCTTGATAAATAAAGGATTATATTAGGCAAACATCCACCATCCTTTGACCAGTCATACTTAACACAAAGTCAAGATTAAAAATTGTCATCTAATATTCTAAGAACACAATATATTATCTTAATTAACACAGAAAATTGTCTAATTACATGTTTAATGCTTGTTTCCCTTGTAAGGGGGAATAACTACGCCTCAACTTTATCTAAAAATTGTGTTTTCATTCAACTATACCTCAACATCATGTACAGATCTAGAGGGGGTCGGGTCGTGGGGGTCCCTCCCCTGGAAAATGCAAATTTATTAAATTTTCATAGTAAAATTATCGCAAATATGTCTCTGACCCCCTTCCTTGAATAATTTTCACTTGCGCAAGTGGCCCTTTTGGAAATTCCCATATTTCAATGTAAACAATCGTCTGCTTGATAAGTAAAGGATTATATTAGGCAAACATCCACCATCCTTTGACCAGTCATACTTAACACAAAGTCAAGATTCAAAATTGTCATCTAATATTCTAAGAACACAATATATTATCTTAATTAGCACAGAAAATTGTCTAATTACATGTTTAATGCTTGTTTCCCTTGTAAGGGGGAATAACTATACGCCTCAACTTTATTTAAAAATTGTGTTTTCATTCAACTATACCTCAACATCATGTACAGATCTAAAGGGGGTCGGGTCGTGGGGGTCCCTCCCCTGGAAAGTGCAAATTTATTAAATTTTCATAGTAAAATTATCGCAAATATGTCTCTGACCCCCTCCCTTCAAACACAATGATCTCTCCCCCCCCCCCCCCCGGGAAAAATTTTCTGGATCCGCGCATTATTTGATTGAGTTGTAATGTGGGGGGGGGGGGGGGGGGGCTGACTGACGGCATTTTAACGTAGACTGATTTTGATCATTGGTCTTTCAATGAAAGGTGGGGTTTTTTTTTTTAAAGAAAACAATATTTTGTTGTCTTTTTTTCGCTCACTGTAAGAAATAAATTCGTTGATAGAGTTATTGATATATATTAATTGCCCGATTATAAAAATATATTCTCCGTATACATTGAAAATAGAAAAAACCCAGAAGAAATGAGTTACAACACAGATGCAGAGGAATCAGATTCATCGATGAGTTCCGCTCTTTCTTCCGGTAACGATTATTTGAACGATACCATTTAAACGAAAGATAAGTAAATCAATAAAACATAGTATATAGCCAACAGATTTACTTGTACAAATGTTTGTACGTCTGTCTTGATGTTTTTTTTTTAGACGAAATCGATTCGGATTCCTCAAGCTTAGAGTCTGATTTGAGCTCAGAATGTGGTAAGGAAAGAACATAAGATTGTTCATTGTTGTTTTCGATTTTCTTTTACAAAAAAAAAACACACCAAAAAACCCGTAAAGCAAATATATGAGAGAGAGAGAGAGAGAGAGAGAGAGAGTACAAATAAATTTAATTAGTAGTTGCTATACTTTTTAGAAACTGTTCAAAATCAACAATCTCACCATGATTCATCAGGAAACAGACCAATAAACAGAAAACGTAAGTGGTTTGTTAACGTTTAGAGTTTGGAACTACTTAAAGTGGGTAATTTTTGAATGAAAAAAAACCCCAGATCATTTATTTGTACATTTATGCTGTCAATGCAATGTTTAACGCAATAGGGAAAAGGGGTCGGCCATTTGGATCTAAAAAAAGAAGAGCTGTTGATGTTTTCGAGGAATCTTCAGAAGATGAAATACCTTCAACAAAAAAAAAGAAGTAAGCATAATAATGCGCCATTTACTTCAAAATGGCAATAAATGAAGTCACTTGATATGTAAACGAGTCTTGTCTGATCTGCTTTTTTTCATTCGTACGTAACCAATAAGACCGCGACACATTGCCTGTCGATTCAATGGGAATATACAGCTTACGTCAATTTCACCTGTTACCATCCAAAAATTTGAAATATGCGGGGACAAATGGACGCGGACGTCTGAGAAAACAATAGATTGAAACTATAGTTATGGGAAGTGCATTTCAATCCACCTCTGTATGGTGTCCGGATAGGGCCATTTGCGTTAGCGCGACATCGCGTTCAGATAAACGAGACATCGCGCTAACACACAACACGCCGTCGCACTAACGCACCTTTGCACAACACGCCGTCGCGCTAACGCAACTTTGCAAGTTTCACAGTCTAGTAGGAAGTCGTGTCCAGAAATATCAGACTGCGCATACTGAAATATGTAGGCCTGCACGCAAGCATGGATGAAAAATAAATAAAATGTACTTTGAAATATATATCATTTTCATTTATTATCAATGCATATGAATAAAAATATAGTTATTAGTATGTCACTGTTTAAGGATATGCTAGCATCCATGTAAATTATTATAAAATCTACCAATTGACAAATTTACCATAAATATTTAATATAATTCATTAATTCAACAATAATATATTCATCACATGTTATATCCTGTAATTTTACATTTTAAAATTTCTTTGCTTGGTAATATACAGAGCACCTAATATGAATTTGTGACATGTTCGTGTTTTGTGTTAGCGCGATAGTGGGTCCCAGGCATATTTTTGGTAATTTTATAATGTAATTTAAAGAAATTTGAATTCTCTAGATCCGCGCATGCTAACAGTAAATAAAAGTCTGAGGTAGATTGAAAATACACTTCCTATAACGATCATTTCAATCCAATGTTTTCTCAGACGTCCGCGTTCATTTTCCCCGCCCATTTCAAATGTTTTCGCTGTAAAGGGTGAAATTATTTCAAATCTTGCCAGTTTATGTTCCACGGTCTTATTCATTCAATGAATAGGGTCATCGGTTATGCTTTAAAAAAACAGGGGCACCGCAAAACGGAGCATCCCTTAGCGAAATAAAATATTGTGAGGGAAATGCATTATTTAGGATGTATACAAGTAATTGAAGAGACCAAATATTCATCTTTTTAAAACCTCTTTGAGCAACGGAGCATCCGCTAGCGAAATAAAATTTATTGGGAAATGCATTATTTAGGATGTACACGTAATTGAAGAGACCAAATATTTATCTTTTTTAAACTTCTTTGAATTAAAATATTTCGTTTTTCCTATCCCCATGAACGGTCTGGGGTGTATTTATTGTGGGGTGGGGGGTACATTTAGGTGATTGTACAATTCCTTCCATTACTAGCGAAAACAAAACACACCACAAATGTTTTTAACTTAAGTAATATACTAAAGTAGTTTTATTCTCCTTATTAAGTACATTACGCATTTCATAATGAATATGAAACGTAGCTAAAGATCTAGCGATTTGTAGTCCGCCTTCTGAATTCAGAATTTAAGCCAAGTGGGACGACACCCCTTAAACGGGGCGTGCAGATTTTAGTCTTTTCTTATAGAGCTATGAATTAAGTAAACCTTTAATTATGTGCTTTTTGTGGCCTGGGGTAAAATGCTGACCGTGGACCCACCGCCACTTTGGAGGGTCCAGAGTGGAGGGGGTGGAGCTTGGTGTGTCAATCTTAATTTAGAATCCGTTTGATCTGTCTTTTAATTGCACCAATCATGCACCTAATACCTAAAACATATGGGTTGTTTATGTGACTGGTTTTTACTGATAAATTGTTATGTATGCACATGTTAGAAATTTTAAAAGGTGGGGGGGGGGGGGGGGGGGGGCTAAAATTTATTGATTTTAGCAACTTCAAATGAACTTTATCAGGATACATAAATTACTACATGTTTGTTTAACAATTATTCTGAGGCCAATGAGACTGGGAACAGGAAGTTAACTCACCTCAACTTTGAGAGATTTATTGCATCCCCACCCCCTCCCCGAAGCAAAAAAGGAACATCAGTACAAAAAAGCAAGAATAATCAAACTTGCACCGAAGTAATTAGATTATTTAAATGTAGAAAAAAGTAATATGCTAAATCTCGAACAACCATTTCATTTGACATTTCATGCTGGTTAAGTTAAAAAAAATAATGCTATGGATGTGGGGTGTTGGTAAAACGCGGAAGTTATGTGCTTGTGTCACCCCCTCCACTCTGGACCCTCCAAAGTGGCGGGTACATCGTCAGCATTTTACCTCTAGCCGTTTTTTGTCTGTCCTTTATAAAGCGTCGAATAATTGAGATCAAATTTTTCCCGATTCAGAAAAACGTCAGTTGTTAGCCCCAGAGAGCATAAGGAGGCTTCCATGCTGCATTCTCATGTGTGCTATGACCTTATCAGTGGTAGATATTGCCACAAGTAGGTCAAACTTTATGGCCCTTAGCACACATGAAAAAAGTCAATGGATATTAAACTGGATCCATAGTCATTCGTCGTGAGTTTGGTTTTGATAAAAGAACAATCAAATTAGTTCATATCTGCTTTTTAATATGAATGGAATTAACATTCTATATGATTATATTAAAGCCTTCAATCATATGTTTGAAACTCTAAAATTGGTAGATTATCAGAGAATGGACAATTTGAAACGACATTTCTCATCGGTAGCATCACAGTATGCTAAACTACGTGGCTGGCAGTGCTTGGAATCAGCAAAAGCACGTACTATAATATGAGAAAAAAATTTCAAAGTAAGATTTAAAAGTCAAACGTTGTATTCCTTGAATTTTATGCTTAAATTTGACATTTCTACCTAAGCTCTTATGAGCCAAAAAGAATAATGAGATACATAGCATTCTCACGTCTAACGAAAGCCCAGAAACTTCATTCGAAATTCAAAAACGAGATTGGAAAAACTAGATTCAATATCTACATCAACCAATCAAATCATCGATCTGAAAACCTATATTCTGGCGATTTTTTCGATTACAACAATTTTTTACTAAGACTAAGAACTCTGTATCCTGTTATTAAACTGTGTAGATACAGCTAAAAGGAATATATTGTGAAACTGGCAAAGTGCATACTAATAATTTTTCAAAGTGCGTTGTAACGGGGCATCCGTGTTTCATACACACATTCTTTTAAAATTCAACATCTCCCTTACACATACAGTATGTAAAATTGTAACATTCTGAGACAATATCTCATCATCAAAATACCTGAAAATCCAAAAGCTTAAACTTAAAATCCAGGAGCATCCGAGGGCTTTGCCACAGGCCCTGCACTCCCTGTCAATTTTTAATACACTAAAAAAAATCCTAGCTACGCCACTGCGGTGCTTTGTTAAGATACCGCCCGTTTATGTAATTTTCCGGCAAATCTCTACAACTTTAATTTGAGAAGTCATGATAATTGTCTGACAGCACAATAATGAACAGTTGTCATTTTTTTATTAGACAAGTCGCGACCAGTGATTATTTAATTAATTCAACTTTACAATAACTTTTCTTAAACTTGCCAGATTAACTATATTTTATGATGAATAATTAGCTACTGATCTCGACTTGACAGAAAAAAATATTGTGTTCAATACAGATAAAAACACTGAACAGAATTTTTTTCGTGGGTATGTTTAGGGAGCATTAAACATTTATGACGCATTTGCCGGTGTAAATAAGAATAATGACCGGGGGTCAAAAAATTACCCCGGTCATTTTTCAAAGGGTTCATTATTCTGCTATACACCGGCTTTCTGCATATGCATAGCCTTAAAAGATTACAACGTATTCTTGTTACTTTTGAGTCATAAATTTCCTGAACGAGATTTAAACTCCAAAAAATCGCCACCTATCCTTGCCCCTGAGCATGATCCTCTGCTTAAAGGAAAATAAACTGCAATTTCTCTATAAATTAGTAGCAATCAACAACTACAATGATAAAATCAACTAGAGCAAAGCTCGTTGCATAGCAACGAGTGGGTCTTCCGTTAATGTCGAAAGTAAAGCTAGAAGTTCCTTTAAGAAGCAGAATTCTTAAACCAATATACATGAAAAACTAAAAAAAACAAAAAAAACGAATTATTCTTGGTACGAGTTAACAAAATCCGAATGATTCTAAATACGAATTAACAAAAACCTTTTCGATACAAGAACGACTTTGCAAATAAAAACCCGAATGTGTTTAAGTACATTTAACAATCATCGAATTATTTTAGGTACGAGTTAATTTAACTTTGAATATAACACTATTTTCTTAACCAAGAATGTGGAATCAAAATTTCCGGAAAAATCAATTTGTTAAACCCCTGTATCTCTGTAATGCATCGTCCTATTTTAAAACGGATTTCAGATTTAAATTAAGACTTATGAGTTGAAAATGTTTGCTTCTATAGTTATTTACAAATTATTTTTCAGTAAAAAGTTATTATTTAAAGACTTTGTAGCCCTCCTGGCCCCTAATTAGAGGAGTCAGCCCCTTTTTCTTGATATCAAATGAAAGGTCTTGCAAATATAAACATATTTTGTTCAACAACTGTTCACGAATTGTTAACCGTTCTAGAGATATCTGAACAACTGTGTTTTAGGGGCCGACCCTTAAACTCCTTACTGGGGCCACCAACAAAAAAGTTTTAGGTATTATATTATTAAAAACAATATTTTGAGCAACTTTTCTTCTACAATGCTTTTCAAAATAGTTCTCCTTTTCTAGCTATTAATGATCAGGGTTTTGGACTTCTGGCCCCTTGAAACCCCTAATTACGTAACATATGACTTAGGTATGGTACTGTATAAATAAATAACTGTACAAAGAATATTTTTGCTTCTATAATATATAACAAATTATTTTTCAGTAAAAAGTTATTATTAATAGACTTAAGAGCCCTTTTGGCCCCTAATTTAAGGGACCAGCCCTTTATTCTTGATATCAAATTAATAGAATAACAAGAGGGTCTTCCGTTGGAAGCGGAAGACCCTAAAAAGAATCAATAGAAAAACAAGAGGGTCTTCCGTTCGAAACGGAAGACCCTAATAAAGAAAAAGAAACCGTAGAATAACAAGAGGGTCTTCCGTTGGAAACGGAAGACCCTAATTATGGTTTATAAAATACTGTTGTAAAGATTTTGTGAGGCAAGCCATTTAGACTTAAATTGAAGCAAATTTACACTGTCGGCATTCTGACAAAATTAAAGTAGCAATATCTTTACATGCATATTCAATTATGCAGAATGTTTTTTTTTAACTAAAAAAAGGAACGATTTGTTTCAAACTTCTTAACTATAAATACTTTGTTAAATGCAGGATTATCATATAATAGCACATTACCACAGCAACATATATATGGAATACTGAAAATACCGGTTTTCAAGCTAATAAAAATACAAAAAAAACCCCAAAAACCAACAGACATAAATGCAAAACAAACAGAAATCATCATAAAACTAGGGATGCACAAAAATTAACAGGTGGCGTTTTGGGAAGCAATATGGGTGGCCTGTTTTACGTACTTTTTTCAAAATTTTGATTGGCATATAAATACATTTGGTAGTAAAGAAGATCAATTTTAAGACTTAATTTTGCCTTTATGGTCGTTTATTATATTTTTTTGGATTGTTGGCTTTAAATTACCATTGATGATCTTGATAATTTTTTTGTTTTGCTTTTTCTGCTGCCATTACTATTGTCATGTAATGAATTTACTTTAGTGTTTGCTGTCACTAGGATACAGGTTTCCAGATCAATGACCAATGATTGATTGGAGGATTTAGATATTGAATCTCATGTTTCGAAATCTTGAATCTCGAATGCATCGTCTGGGTTTTCGTACACCTGGAATAAAATTTATATTCAATTTCTTTTTTAATTTTTAAGTCCTGTCTTATTTAATATACGTGTCAAAAATAATTGGTAACAACATGAATTTGAATTTGACGGTAGTATATTCAAATTTAATGGTCTCGATATCTAATGACATAATGTGCTTTGAAGGAGTCGTGGTCGAAGTAAGCCGCTCTGGCACTGTAAAAGGGAAAATGACAACGGAGAGCCTATCTGCAGTTGCTTGGCTACAAGATTTCTGCAATAGTTATGCAGAAAAACTCCCAAACGAAAGCAAACTAAATCTCCCCCCCCCCCCCCCTGTCTCACCAAACAGTACGTCTACGGACTTTATTTGGAAAAAGCCACCAATCCGGTATCAAAATCCCACTTTTATAAGTTGTGGAAAAGGGAGTTGCCTAATGTACCCATTCCAAAGGTATCCAAAATGTATATAATTATGTTATATACTTCTATATACGTGGAGACGGGATTGAATTTTAATTTTGTACTTGATTGTTGTAGAGAAGTCGTTTCTCAAAGTGCGACAAATGCACACTAATAAAAGAGCACTTGGCCACATGCAGAGAGAAACATCAGAGGGAAACTCTCATCAAAATGAGGGAGAAAAATGAAATGAAATAGGTATACATAAACATTATCACACATTATGGCATCCTAGTTTGATCTCATTTCTTTATAACGTGACATCGTTTGAAAGTTTTCATGGCCATAATAAGATTCCTCCATACTAAGACAAGCTTCAGGCTTTACAGGAGTAAAGTAAAGACTAGATTCGTGAAAAAAGAGGATTTTTTAAATTACCATCAACTTTATAACTTTATAGGCATCTATGGCTTCTTTGATTATTTCCACGGTAGCAACCTCACCATATCTGTTCTGTTGCAATGTCTTCTCATGCTAGACAAAATTCCGGACACATTGTATTTGCAAATGGACAATTGTCCTGGACAGAATAAAAACCGGTAATTTTACACAACACCAGAGTAAATCAAATGACAATTTATTTTATTTATTTCGTCTGATTTTATTCACACTATCATATGTTAATTACTAAAATTATGTTTAGATATATACTTGGATTCCTCTGTTGGTTGGTGGAGATTGGCGTATTCAAAAAAATCAAAGTGTCATTCCTCATGGTCGGACACACGCATGAGGATATAGATCAAGTATTCTCCAGGTACAATCAACCTCGAAGGAAATTGCGCAAATTTTGTAACAAGGAACTTTATGTTTAGAAATCGATTTATGAAATATTCTTCGTTAATTAAGAGATAAATTGGGATTGACGAGATTCGACTGCAATCATAAACATTGCACACTAGTAATATGTACAAATCATCTGATAAATTACAATCTTACTACTAGTACCCATCATCAATAGTTTATTTTACTCCTCTCTGATCTGCATAATTTTTATTGTTCCCCAACATAATAAATAAACATAATTACAATGAATCCATGCTAAATTATAGCCTCGTCCGAGACCGTAAATCTTGTCCCCCTCGGTGGAATTCCTCTTGTCCATAATCGTAATAATTATTCTATTAGTCTTTAATTTAATTTCATTTGTAACAAGCATTTTGATTGGCTAATCACACAAAAAAAATTAATTTTTTTGTATAACCTGGTTAGCCAACGTCCCCTTGACAACCACATATTCATGCGCGTGTTAGAGTTTTTATGTAAATTAAATTTTATGCAAAAATCAACAATTTCTATATCAAATTATTGATTTTAAACAATCTTTTTACAAAATTATAAGGAATGCTTTGAAACAGTGCTTCGCGGATTATAAAGTGTGCACTGCCTCAAACCAGGTTATATCGGATAATCTGGGCAAAAATTAAAAACATTCCTTAATTGGCCAGGTGCAAATTTTCATATTAAATTCTGACCTTTACATTCAAACAAATTTCTTTCTACCTTCAGATTTTCTAGCCTCCTTTCCAGGCGGAGTGCTTTGACTCTAACCAAATTAATAACTGCGTTTGAAAGGTGTTACACTCCGGTACCAACAGGTGACAATTTCCCCGAGTTTCTAAAGACCTTTCTTGACTCTCATTTTCTCATTTTTTCCCCAGTGAAATGTGATGATAAAACAATAGAATGCAGACGTTCAATTATAGTTTCTTTTATTCCATGCATTTCTCTTTAATATGATTTTTTAGGAATAAGAACGGACAGAGTATACAATATTTCAGAAGCCTTGGACCTTGAAAATATTTCAGGCCATTCAAAGCCGCATGCTTTTAAAATAATTAAGGAAGACGCAAAAGCGACGATTTTTTTGAAGAAATGGTCGACCGATCGGGTATGTGTAGTAATTAAAGCTACACTTTACAGCTGTTGCATAGATATAATATAAATATAAAGCGTCGTATCTTTTAAAGAACGATGGTCATCAGTTTAAACAAATGATTACTACAAGTAGTAGATAGTCAATTTCCTTGATGCTTAAAATTGAGAAAATATTTTCCGTCACATAATTTTTTTCTGATAAATTTCAGATATGGCAAAAATGTGAAGGAACCCTTCTTAAGGATAATGCATTAGTATTTAGGAAACTTAGTCCATGTGTGGACGATCTTGACATGGAAAGGCTTGAGCGGGACGTGAGGGGCTCGTACAGATATTTTACAAAAAATGAGGACAAACAGTGGTGGGAACATTTTTTTGCCGAAGGTATTCAGTGTAACTGATTTTAAACCACGAGATACAATAACCAAGCTTTCACTAAAATTATGATAATATATTTCAAAACATTATTTTATAATTAAAAACCATCAAAATGTTTCCCAAAGTTCCTTGCCTGTTTCAACATGTATATTTAATGTGAACACCCGTCCGGTCTTGTGGATGGTGAAGCGTATAATTGTGGTATTGGATGAGAGAGAGAGAGAGAGAGAGAGAGAGTCGTTTAGTGGTCAATGTTCGGTTGCATGGTTTGATGCATACATAATTATTACATAAAGTCCATGCTGATATAATTTTAAAGAAATGAAATAAAGATATTGATGTACTTAAGTCAATGAAGAGTATGATTCAGACGACGAAGATGATGGAATTGCAGAGCAATTATTGGATAAAAAAAGGCAGAATTCCCCAAACACTGAAGATCTAGAGGTTCACATTTCCGACACAGAGGACCCTATTCCCCCAGTAATTTATTTGTTATATACAATATTTTGATATATTTAGCCCATGAATCGTAAACTTCCAAATCAGTTTATACTTTAAGCAATTTTTGTTGTCATGTCTAATGTTGATACTCCTCTTGTCACTGCCTTAAATTTAGAATTTGAAAAAAATAAATGAAAGTAATTTTCTCATACCCGAGAAATGTTAGAACATATCATCGAAGAATCCTCCAAGAAATAATGTAAATGAATTCTAATCTGATGCGTACTACCTTAAATCTGACATGAATTCATAATCATGCGTCATTCCCATTCACGTTCGACTACTGTAAACTACGTTTTTACATACGTACATGTACTTAATTCCGCGATTCCGCTGTTTTGTATAAAACTGTATATTTTTTTGAAAGAATTGTAAATTGGTTTAAATCTGGTTGTAACGCGCTTTCTGATTGGCTAAAAAAAATTTATATCGTATAAAGAATGTTGATACTTTATTTTTTAAAATATTACCCGTCCCAATGTAGGCATTTTACCCGAACTAATGGCCTCTACTTTTTTTAGTTTTTCAGCTAGGATTAAAAACTTTATAGTAAAGCATACTAAAACTGTTTTAACAGAAAACGACAAAGTGAAAGGCAAACAGGACAACCGATTATGCCAAAATATATATAATTAGAAACCCAAATAACATACATAATATATCTATTATATGCTTACTACTTATTTTGAAAATGATAGGTTGTCATTGGAAAGAGGCGGAAAGAAGCGGTCCCTCCTTGTACTATAGTGGGGATGATGGCATTAATGGATGTCCCTCAGTACGCCGGCGAGTGGCCACAGATAGGCCAGATAATATCTCATGAAGGGGATGAGGTAGACATACACTGGTATGGTGGAAGCAAGACATCCCCATGGAAACCTTGTAAAAGGAGCGTGCCGGGTGAGCGAGGAAGAAGAACGGACTGGGTGGAAAAATGTTTAACATCACATATAGTTTCAACATTCAAGCTTACAGGGTCTGGAAATATTCCTAGACATATAAAAGACATTGTTGAAAACTATCATGATTAAATTAAACTTTTGCTTGTGTTTAGTATTTCAGGTATATATTTGGCCGCTATGTTCCACAATTAACCTTGCATTTCATTTATTATATTAAATTGATAAGTACATATTATTTACTTAGGTTTGACCATTGTAACCGGAGTGTAATCAATCGGAGGCGGTAATCTGGCCGCTCCGTCCCAGGATCTGTATTTTTTAAGATGAATTTAATTCTAACATTACATGTAATAGATAATTGACCATGTAACCAGAGTGTAATCAATCGGAGGCGGTAATCTGGCCGCTCCGTCATCAGTATTTTTTGTTTTGAATTTAATTATTGACCATTGTAACCATAGTGTAATCAATCGGAGTCGGTAATCTGGCCGGTCCGTCCCAGGATCCGTATTTTTTAAGATGAATTTGATTCTAACATAACATGTTATAGATAATTGACCATTGTAACCGGAGTGTAATCAATCGGAGGCGGTAATCTGACCGCTCCGTCCCAGTATCCGTATTTTTTAGAATGAATTTAATTATTGACCATTGTAACCAGAGTGTAATCAATCGGAGGCGGTAACCTGGCCGCTCCGTCCCAGTATCCATATTTTTTAGAATGAATTTAATTATTGACCATTGTAACCAGAGTGTAATCAATCGGAGGCGGTAACCTGGCCGCTCCGTCCCAGTATCCGTATTTTTTAAGATGAATTTAATTATTGACTATTGTAACCAGAGTGTTATCAATCGGAGGCGGTAATCTGGACGCTCCTTCCCCGTATCCATATTTTTTAATTCTAACATTACATGTTATAGATTATTGACCATTGTAACCGGAGTGTAATCAATCGGAGGCGGTAATCTGGCCGCTCTGTCTTCAGTATTTTTTATTATGAATTTAATTCTTGACCATTGTAACCAGATTGTAATCAATCGGAGGCGGTAATTTGGCCGTTCCGTCACAGTATCCGTATTTTTAATGATTAATTAAATTCTTACATAACATGTAATTGAATATTGACCATTGTAACCAGTGTGTAAATTAATTCTAACATTACATGTTATAGATTTATTGACCATTGTAACCAGAGTGTAATCAATCGGAGGCGGTAATCTGGCCGCTCCGTCCCAGTATCCATATTTTTTAATTCTAACATTACATGTTATAGATTATTGACCATTGTAACCGGAGTGTAATCAATCGGAGGCGGTAATCTGGCCGCTCCGTCCCAGTATCCATATTTTTTAATTCTAACATTACATGTTATAGATTATTGACCATTGTAACCAGAGTGTAATCAATCGGAGGCGGTAATCTGGCCGCTCCGTCCCAGTATCCATATTTTTTAATTTTAACATTACATGTTATAGATTATTGACCATTGTAACCGGAGTGTAATCAATCGGAGGCGGTAATCTGGCCGCTCCGTCCCAGTATCCGTATTTTTTAATTCTAACATTACATGTTAATTTGGCCGCTCTGATCCCAATATATGTATTGATTCATTTATTACATAACATTTATAAATATATTACATTTAGACTTTTTTCGACTTCATCAAATGGAATTGGAGTGTTATTTCATTGGGGATGGTATTATGGCCACAACAATCCAATTACCTGTATTAACTCACTTGTTACGCAACAATTAATTATTACATTACATGTCACTACATGCCTTTTTGAGTAATCATTGTAACTGGGGTGTTTTCTATCGAGGGCGGTAATCTGGCCGCTTCAATTCCAAATACTTTGTATTTATATGTATTACATAACATGTAATGATTACATCATATCTTATTATGTCTTCATCATTGTTGCTGGAGTGTCATCCATCGGAGGCGGTAATCTGGCCGCTCCATTGCTGTTCATTTATCATTTAAATTTTAACATGCAATTAAATATATAAATACTAATGTGACTAAACCAAGAAAGTTTTAAATGTGTTTTGTATTGTCAGAATGGTAACGGTATAACAAAAAAAGCTACGAAGAACTATGTAGTTCACTGTTTATTATATACCTATTGACTGGCTATGAGGACGCTAGCAAGTTGTTCCCCGAGACAGGAACTATTTTACAAGGAGAAGCAAGTTAAAAAGTATTTTATTATACCAAATAGTACTTGATTTGTTGGCGATGCAGATTTCTTTATGATATAAACAATTGCAAATTACAGTAATCGGCATCAAAATTTAACTGAGCGACTCAGATAACACCTGAGGTGTTCCAGGTTAAAAACATGAGGGAAATAGAATGCTTCCAGTGAATAGTTTAGACAATATAGCACGGGAACTTATATTCACTGAGGTAAAATAAACTCGTATAAATCATATGCAATCGCTATATATAAATACATGTGGATGTTAAATCTTTTCCTAAAATATATATAAAAGATTTTGACACAATATTAGCTATAAACAAAGATTATGGGAGAAACTTATCCGATTAACTGATTAAAAGGGTCGGAACGATGGAGACCAGTAAAAAAAAAAAAAAGGGTTTGTCGTATGAAATAAAATTCTAGTATACATGTACCAGAAAAAAGCGAAATGCTGTTAATTTCCGTAGCACAAGCTAGAACCCCCAGTGTCCATAGTGCTTGGATTAACTGGTTAGTGACCCATACGCATAAGCACAAAAGCGCACACCATGCAGTTATGTTACAAAGCTAGCTAGCATACTACAGAGGGTGTTTAAGGATCAGAGGGTGCATATACTACAGAATAAAACAGATTAAGAAAAATTCAAATTGGAAATGTAAGAGTTATGTGAAGTGCGTGTAATATAGCTATAGGAGTGACGCATAATAAGCACATATAGGGAAGTTATATAAAGCATAAAAAATAACACTGAAAACATGCATTTTGCTAATAGGTCTACATGAAATAGTGTGCATGCTATAGAAATATATTGTGGATGCTATAGAAATATATTGTGCATACTAAGAGTTATAATTAACAATGAAGTACACTCGCAATCTAAATACGCAATATCATTCTGTATACAAAATAAATCTCTCTCTCTCTCTTTCTCTCTCTCTCTCTCAGGACATGTGGTTAAAACCATGCTGAATCTTAGGTTTTCGCTTCCTGACGTAACAGTTGGTCTTACGTCATTTTGCAGTGGATTTTGTTAGACTTGCACACTAAAACCGGCGCTTTTAAATGCAATGAAATACAAGGGTGGATCCTGAAATTTATAGATTTCAGATGGAGTTTTCAAGCACAGGGGTTCTTAATTTCTCCAGATCCTTTATATACCTGATGCTACTGGTGGTTGGAATCAAGTTTGTAAAAAAAAAAATCAATTTACCGGTAAAAAATCAAGGTTCTTTCCAGCCCTCCTCCCTTTGTAGTGGGGAGAGGGGTGTGAAACAATATCACAATAATTTTACCACTTTCCATCATTTGCATAAACAAAACAAAACCTGGTATATACATTGTATATAATCTGCAAATAATTATCAAAATGTTGCAGACCCATACATGTTTAATTTAGAATATTGGTTGAACAATAGTATACAACATCTATTTGTAACACGGTTGGATCCACCTATACTCTCTCAGTGCTTGGGGTAAATATGACGTCACAGCGGAAGTGACGCTACCAGCGTCTGCAGTGAGCGGAGGAGGAAGGATGCCTTCTTTTATGGCAGCCGTGTATATTGTATATTTGACAATTTACAGTTAACTGAGCGGTTTTTTTTTCTGTAGCAAAGTTCACGCGGTGGATAAAATGTGCAAGGTTAGTGAAATTGACATGGTAGAACTGCCAAGGCTTGACCTCGGAAGTTTCGGTAGAGTGTGAAATTTACGCTAGCTTGTGATGAATTCTGCAATGTTTTGGTTACATTGCCTGAGCAGTATTTGAAGTGAAAGGATATTTATTCCCTTTGGATCTTTTAATAATTTCTTCGGCGAGAGTGAACTGGAGAAAGGGGGTGGGGGGTGGGGTTAGTCATGCCAGGCATGACTAACCCCCTATTACGCGTGCGCCAAATAAAGGGGGGGGGGGTTAGTCGTGCCTGGCATGACTAACCCCCTACTACGCATGCGCTAACTGATACTGAAGAAATAAAGAGAGATTGAACAAAATGAATAAAAAAAAGAACACCAGCACATTCAATGCCATGAAATAAAATAAATTAAACAAAATAAAACACACAAAATGAAATAAAAAAAAACAATAAACAAATACAAGTTTTAACTGACTTGAATGAATAAAATATCAGGGATGTTGAAATCATTCCTGTAAGTTTCAACTATAGTCTGTATAACCCAATATTTATAAGGGAAATTTATGTTAGTTGACTAAGTTAGTTGGAACTAACACAACAGACAATAAAAATTCAAGTTAGTTGTCTAAGTTAGTCTAACTAAGGGCAATTTTCTTGAAAGCCCTAAATTCCAAGAATCAAAATAATTCCAAATTCAAATAATACTCTGTTTGATCAAATTTGTTGTTTGAAACAGCGGACATGTTAATTTTTTTTTTAAATTCCTACCTACCTACCTAAATTTATTTCGTCATGGGACAGGAAACAGTGATCTATATCATATGATAGATGGGTTTTTTTTTTCATAAATGTATAGAAATGAACTTTAGAAGCTCCTGAAATGCAGGATTTTGCTCCATTTATTTAACATTTTCCAGGGGGGGGGGACCCCTAGCATTCTCGTGCTCAAATCAAACATATGACTCAAATTTTCCCCTTTAAATATAAAAAGGGTAGTAAAATAAAATAGCTAGATAAATCCCTGATACCATTATAGTTATACACATGCTTATAGTTATATTCATTTGCTATAAATATGAAGAAGTCAGACATATCAGATGGTATTTATTTCCATTCATGTGCGTTAGAATATTTCTCAGGTTTTAGGTTGGGGGCGGGGGATGCCCTCGGGATGAATTGATTGCCTCTTGATCTTGGTGCCTAGGCCTCAACTTTAGTATGTGAATTTAATGAGTTGGAATTTTCGAGGGAGGGTCCGAACACCCCTGTGCTCCTCTATATTGTTGCCTACAGTCAAATGTGTGTAATGAAGCTTGTCGTACATCTAAAACTGCTTGGTTTTAGGTTTCATGTGAAGTTTTTAAAACAATTAAATCATATGCAAATCAAATAGGGTTTATACAGATCTGCAACTTGATTTGATCAATACTTCTATTACATGTATCAGCCAATTTTCATCAGATTGTGATGGTCTGCCTTGGATAACTGCATGCACTTAGATGTTTTGTAGAGATGATTCATGAGCATGACCTTGTCAAAATTTTAAGGCATGGTATTATTGACTGTTTTCATATTTAAAAATACCACAACTTATTCATTAGTTAGTCTGATGTGGACCACAGACAGCTGTTCTAACTTAGTATTAAATGTTTCCTGTGTACAATAAAGAATGTGACCAGTAATAGGATAATAATCAAGTATTAATAGTGTTGACCCCCTCGCTTATGTACCAGGGTTCTTCGATGCACACATGGACACGTATCGTAGAGCATCGGCAGAAGTTGTAATGTACATGTACAGTTTAGTTCTGAAGATTAAAGAAAACAATAGAAATATAGAAAACGGACTGAAAGGGGTTTTTAAAGTGTTTTTCCACAAATACTCATGCCCTGACTAATAGAACGGTAAACATGTTAAAAAAAAAATAATAAGCTCTCGATTTACTTACTTTCTCCGGTCCAATCCTCATAATACAGGCTTTTTTAATGGTCCATGCGTGTGTAAATCCCAAAATAGCACACTCTGTTATACGATGAACATCAGGATTTCAAAGTTGCTTGCTTATAAGTACATTAATATCGTAAAAACAACCAAGAATCACAAAAGCTCGAGAGCATTCGAGCTACATCGTGCTTCGATTACAAGTTTCCGGTTAGACGGTTTATTAGTTCGTACATAGTATTTTCTGCTCGCAATTCGCTAAGATTACCAATTTTATTTATATACAACCTTAAAATTGCCTATTTTGTATAAATTAAAACCTATTATTAATTAATTAGTTATTTCTTTTTGTTAAAATAATCCTAAAAATTACAAAAACCGTTCTCTAATTTGATTGGTTGATGGATGCAGGATAGGATGGATAGGATGGATAAGATTGAAAGCGTTTCTATTCTATCATGTATTCTCTATCCTGTATCCTATATCCTGTATCCAGCATCCTATCCTATCCTATCCAGTGTAAACTTTATGGATAGCGGCACTGTATTTCGATGTTTTCACATGATCCTTTTATATTCCATGTTTATTTTAATTTCACCGCCATGTTGCTTTCTTTTATATTCATTGTATATTGATTGATTTTGCATTATTCTGAGAAGTCATACAATCCTTAATCTCATTTGCATTTTTCGGCCAAATTCAGCCACGTTTAAACATAAATGAAAAATTAGATCGAAAACCAATATTCAATGTTTTTTTCTTCTCTTGCAACTTAGTTAAGAGTTAAAGTCGATTCCTCTACTAACCAAAATCCAATGGAAATTGAATGCTCAGAAAGTAACTGAAAAATAAATGATGATTCAATAGATTTGCTCTTGCTAAGGGAAGGTGCCTGGCCTGGCATTTTCCAAGCTAGCAGCAATACAATAACTAATTAATGGATATTTTGAGAAAGTCAAAAGTCGTTGATCAGCTATATATATATATATATATATATATATATATATATATATATATATATATATATATATATATATATATATGTCGGCTTCACATGGATACGGTTTAATGGACCAGCTTTGTATTTATGTTTTAACTAAAACAGATTTATTTTATCCCTTTGTTTAGTTCATATTTACAGTATATATATATATATATATATATATATATATATATATATATATATATATATATATATATATATATATATATATATTTTGTAGCCCTGAGCCTCCCACAAAACAGAAAATTTATCCTCCAATTAACCTCCTGAATCATCATGTCCACAATCTTAAGAGCTGGCATGGATTCACTTGGATTATTTAAGGTACAATACATGTATTGATATTACCAAAAAGAATTGATATTGCTACATGTATATACAACTTAAGTTTTATGTCTGAAATAACAAGAAACAAATGAGGCAATTTGATTCCCAATCCCTTTGAAAAAAAAATTCTTTGAAAGATATCACTCCATTTGGCAGTGCTTAATTTGGATTTTTATTAGAAGGCAGAATAGAATAATATTGCAATTATCACAGGTGCATTAAGTTAAACGAGTTTTGAGTGATGTAAATACTGTAATTTGTTAATTATTTGAACCTGTACAGGTTGGAGTCAGATTGCCTACATTCAAATATTTGCTGCAGCCATCTTCAGTCACATTAACAGTGACATCTCTGATCCATCTTCTGTGCACTAAGTTTGCTGAAGAAGGGTAAAATACGATTAGAAAATTCTGTCTATGCAGCTTTTACCAAATAATTAAGAGAGGTTGGGAGTGAGCTCAGGAACAATCTGATGTTTGATCTTGATACATCAGTTCGACTGCAGTGTTAGGAACAAGATCACACCCAGTGTTTTAAATATTGTACATGACTGTTCATTAAAGACAGGAATCATAATAAAACGACCACAAGCCTTGACCCGAGTACCACAGCCCCCTGTCAGAGAGTCTCATTTTTGCATTTTAAGCTTTTTTAAAACCCTAATCGGATTATGGATACATTACATTAGTTACAACACATGTTGATATCCTTGCCAGGAAAAATGAAGCTATTCCTCATGAGGTTTTAATATTAACTGAGCTTGGCCACATATGTAAGGTAAACTTGACTTGCATTTAACTGCAACACTGCAGTATTTGTGAAACATCGTTTTATTTTATTGTAAAAGAGTATACTTTATACTGCTAGTTCTTACTTTTTGTATATGTTTCGCAACAAAGCCTATTCCTACTGAAATTGCAACTGCAAAAGTCTCTGCACCAAACTGTTTCCTCCAAAGAAGCTTAATTAATTTGATATCCAAACTCTGTGACTGATCAACGTATTTATTTTTATGGTCATGTATTTTAATGTTTTAATGCGTTATGTTTTCATGTGTAAATATTCTTAATATTAATTGTTATTCTGGCCTAATGGTTTATGAGAAGATTTTGGGTTGACGTATATTTGAACAAATTGGAATCCTCTTTATTAAAAAATGCTTTCTGAGAACTTTGGTAGAAATTAGTAGTTCTAGAGAAGATAAAAAAATATGGGAAAAGTTTACAATACGACAACACTAATGACGACAGCGAGACACAACGGACATATTTCGATCAAAAAAGCCCACATAAGCCTTTGGAGCCACTTTTCTGATCAACATTTCAGGTTTCAGGTGCTAACAGTGACAGCTTCATCATGTCACACATGTATGAATGTATGCTTACAGCTGCCAAAATATAGCCCTTTGCTCTTGATAAAAGAACTCATAAAACACATTTTTGCTATGAGTGTACAGGCTCGGTGAATAAGAATGGGTACGGCTTATACCGACGATGCTTCAGAGGAAAACCAAAAAAAACTCACAGTTCACAGATTTAATTTTTACACACACAACATAAACATATTTACATCAGACATGCACGTATCACATTTCTGTCACAACAAGTTATGTATACGGTTACATCGCTTGTCACTGGACCTATAGAGCGTTAAAAACAGTAGGAAGACTTGCGCACTGGAGGGGCAGTGTGTAGGGCACGGCAGTTCCTTTCCACGATTTCTCTTTCCTCCCTAAGGTAAGGGATTCACTCCGTATGAGTTTTCAGTTGAAGTGGAGGGCCCTGAATTGTTGTACAGGGACAGTTCTCTCAGTTTTTTAGTTGTTTTCTTCTTCCGAGACAGGTATCGAGATGTTCTGTAGATGGAGAACTGTTTTCGTTGACGGTGGTAGCTTGCAAGTTGGTCTTTTTTCAGCATATTCCTGTAAAATGGTTCTTTTGTCTTCTTCCATTTCAGGCTCCATTTTTCCACTAGGATCACCATGGATTTGCCGGTGCCATGAGAGGATGAGCGGACTGCAAAGTGGCACTTGGCTGTGAAGTTCTTGTCCCACGTTGTGTTCTTGGGCGCGTACGTGAAGACACGCTAGTGGAGGTTCTCACATCTGTTAGTGGTTGCCAGCTTGCAGACTCTTGAAGACCATCCTCCCAGAAATGCTTGTAGATGACAGACTGAATGGCATCCATGTCGGTGAAGTCAAGGTCCAGATGTTTTCCATAAGAAAGGAACTTGGTAGTGTAGCCAAGAAGATGGGCACACCAGGTAAATAAACTTTTCTTACAGTTATCGTGGATGCCCGAGAATCAGGGTAACAAATTGAGGACGGCATTCTGTGCATGACGGAGGAATGTAGCATCCGCCCTGCACAGTCTGCGAATTTTCACCAGCTCGTACATTGTACCTGATCCTGGCACGGATACAGGTGGCTAGTCGCTGGATAAAGGCTTCTCGGTCTTGTCCCGCAGCCAGTCTGGTTTTGAGTCGGATGCTTCGGAGATTCTTCCGGAGGGTCCTTAGCTTGTGGATGTATATATATATATATATATATATATATATATATATATATATATATATATATATATATATTTTGTTCCTCAGATCCTGCGCTCTTGTATTCAAACAAAACCAATAATATTGTAATTTTGGTTGCAATGTTATATTTTGAATGCAATAAACAGATATTTCCAGTTTATGGAAGATAAAGGAAGGGGAGAGTCGATTTGTTCATGAAAGGGATTGATCTGCATGAAAGGGATTGATCTGTATGAAAGGGAAACAAGATATCTGTGAGCCAATTCTCACTAGTGATACCCCCGCTCTGATGTGAATAGGCAAAATAAGCAAAGTCGACATTTAACAGAAAGCTGGCATCCGAATGGTACAGAAATATACAATGTACATGTACCCACTAATACACACTAAACAAATAGTGTGTGAAAATTTCAAGCATCTGCGATAAATAGTTGCTGAGAAATTTCATTACGTCACAACACTTCCTGAATCATATGAGATGCGTACTTCGAGCCCGATTCGTTAGTGTACTTTCATTTGTCTTCGAGAGTGGAGGTGGTCCACTCTCGCTCGTCAGACATGACACGTTTTAATAGATAACTACGTGGTGGTTATCATTTAAGTGTTTATAATCACGTAGTGGTTATTATTTCTTTTTCATATTTAATAAGTTACGAGGTAGCGTATTTTTTTTTTTTAGTTTTGGTTTGAGGCTAACGTGAGTTAAAAATGGCGGGTGTTGAACACCGTTCGGCCTCGGAGAAGGAAAAACACAAAGTGTGAACCTTCCAAACGTGCCTCAAGAAAGAAAACTACTACCGTGGGTAGTGAAGAAGGCGGTATAGCTAATGCTGCCGTAAATAATGCTCATAACAGCGAGGACCGAGCAGTTACTGGTGAAAGTAACGTGGGAAGCACGAGTTCCTCGACTCCTGGAATTGTGGAGGTAATGACATTATTAAAGTCAACAAGATTTATGTGAGCCACTGCTCACTAGTGATACCCCCGCTCTCATGTGAATATGCAAAATAAGCAAAGTCGACATTTAACAGAAAGCTGGCATCTGATTTGTACAGAAATATATCCCATAATATGACATGCCTAAACAAATAGTGTGTTAAAATTTCAAGCATCTGCGATATATTGCTGCTGAGAAATCTTTGAGGAAAATTTGTTTTAAAATTTTGGCAAAAATAAACAAAGTACTCATTTAACAGGAAGTTGACTCCCGATTGGTACAAAAATATATCCCACGATATGGCATGCCTATACAAATATTGTGTAAAAATTTCAAGTATCTGCAATAAATAGTTGCTGAGAAATCTTTGACGAAAATTTGTTTGAAAATTTTGGTTAAAAAAAGCAAAGTCGTCATTTAACAGGAAGTTGACGTCCGATTGATACAATAATATATCCCACGATATGGCATGCTTTAACAAACACTGTGTAGAGATTTCATGTATCTGCGATAAATAGTTGCTCAGATAAATGCGACAGAAATTTTTGTTACGGACGGACAGACAGACAGACAGACGGACGGACAGACAGACACACAAGGGTAAAACAGTATACCCCCTCTCCTTCGGAGCGGGGGTATAATAAAAGAAAACCAAGACCGTCAAGACAGAAAAATTGAAAAGATGAACAGTCGTGTGAATGAACTGTATTATGGTGACATGAATGAGTTAGAAGAAGAGGAGTTGTTAATGCCTCCTATATTAAACCAGTCTTCTGATGTTGAAGTTGAGAGGGATTCGTGTGAACCTCCGAGTAAAAAACGTAGAGAGGATGGTGAAACCTCTAGATTTAGACAACTCGGGGTTAAATATAGAGTCACAGAAGATTGTGATGAAAATGTTGATGAGGAATTGGCAGCTATGATAAATGAACTCTTCAGGGAAGGATTGAACGATGATTATTTTAATGAACTTTTGAAGAGTATAAAAAGGTCTGAAAATTGCAAATCATGGATAAAAACTAGAGTTAACCAGGCTATGTGGAGTATTCTAAATCCAGATACACGTAATTGTGATGCAAAATTTCCGGTATTCATTCAGCTGTAATCAAAGCATCAGTGAACTTGACAAAGTTAGCAAGTAAACTAAATGAAATGGATACTGACATTGTTGAAGGTTCAAGATGTTCAAGATTCAAGATGTTTGATAGAAAGATTAGGATTGGTGATAAATGAAGAGAAAACCGTATGTACGCCATTTAATTGTATTACATTCCTGAGGAATGTTATTGATTCTGGAAATTACTTTGTTTAATAGTTCAATTCATATAATTAAAATTTTCTTGTAATTTTACAGGCTGCCTTCTGTTTTGCAAAAAAAATTGTAAATCCAAAAACGACTTCGGCTTCATCTGGCGTCGCCGGTAGGATTGGATAGGTACCAGAAAGCAGCAGTGGAGGATGGGAGACGTAGAGGAATCACAGTTGGAACTGGCATCCGTGAAGTCAGCACTGAAGGATGTTTTCAAAGAAGAATAAGGACTCACAGAAGGTCGTTTTCACACCCAAACAAAGGAAACTAGAAAAGTTTTCTGGGAGAACGGATGGGGCATACTCAAGTGTGTACAAATTCGTTGAGGAGTTCCAGCGAGTACTGCAGACCCGCCCAACAACTACAGAAGAGCAAGTCGACTTTCTTACAAGTCATTTGGAAGGGCCGGCGAAAGAGGAATTACGCTACAGGGCATCCCCAGAGAAGAATACTCCGCAAAAATACTTACTATCCTGAAGGATGCGTTTGGAGAAAGGGCTACCAATTCCGAGCTGATTACTAAATTCTACCAGTGCAAACAGGATTACTCAGAGACACTAAGAGACTTGTCGCATAAGTTGAAGAAAGTTGACCGTGTCCTGCGGTTTGATAATAGTTACGTAACGGATAAAGACAAGCTATTGCGTAACCAATTCAGTGAAAACGTGACAGATACGTGGATGAAAAGAAAACTAAAGAAAATCATTCGAGCTCGCCCGACAATAACTCTTCACAGACATTAGGGAGGAAGCAATTTTGTTAGCCAGAGATCAGGATGAGACTCCAGACTGTCGTCAGAGACTGTATCGTTTACGATATTCCGGAAATTTTAGAATCGGACATGAATGTTTTTTTTTATAGACATCAACGGAAGTGTACATGGATAGATACTCCCACGTTTTCTCTGAACACACATATTGATATTGTAGCTCAGTAAATTTGGAGCCATCAAAGTGTGAGTGAAAAGTGATTTATTTGAGTATATGTAAATATCTGACAGTCAAAATTTTGGTTAAACCCTAGAATAACATTAAACAAACTCGTCAAGCCATGAGCAATTATGGAATACTGTTATCGTCATAAATTGAACAAACTTGTCAAGCCATGAACAATTATGGAATACTGTTATCATCATAAATTGGCATTGATTTATTGAAATGTAATTTTAGGTTGAAACAATGGAATAAATGGTTACAACAGATGGTTGCATTTTCATTGCTGAGCTATACATTTCAACACTTTGAACAATATGGGAGAGGAAATTCGGAAGACGTTAAAGAAAAAACGGAGTACTGCGAAAGGAAGATTCCACAGGATATATGGACGTCTTTTGGAGAAAATTCAAGATGAAGAGGAAGCTGGTGTAGTCAGACAGATGTTAGATGACCTGGAACATTCATACAAAGACATGGAAGTTCGGCATAGTGAGTACATAGAGAACTTTGATTCAGACAATGAAGATGACAAAGCAAAAGCAAACGAAGTGAACAATGACATGAACACTTTATATAAAGAGTTATGCAAGGCAAGATCTCTTTGTCTCAAATTAACTTCAAAGGAAAATACAATGAAAAAGAACCATATTGAGAAACAATCCCTCAAGGTGAAAAAATTAGATCCGCCCCACTTCAGTGGCAAAATTCGAGATTATCCTAGTTTTAAGTCAGATTATACAACACACATGATTCCAACTTATGGGGAGGACCCTTTTGCTCTGAAAAATTCATTATCTGGAGAGCCTTTAGAAATTGTTAAGGAAGTGGATAACAATTTTGAGGAAATGTTTAGACGCCTCGATTTGAAGTATGGAAGGCCAGAAAAATTAGCAGACACTGTTCTGACTGACATAAAGGCACTAAAAATAGTTCCGGAAGGAGACAGTAAGAAATTCATTGAAATGGTGGACACTGTGGAAGGATGTTGGCTGACTCTAAAGCGGATGGGCTTGGGAAAGGAAATGGATAATGCTACAATGATCAGCGAGATTGAAAAGTTATTACCATCTATTCAGAAGAGAGAATGGGCATTGCTGAAAATAAAACTGAAGCATACAGCTTTTTCTGATTTCTTGAGATTCCTCTTGGATGAAAAAACAGCAATTGAATACATGACTTCAGATATTAGAGATAGCGATAGTGGCAGTGTCTCTCGTAAAGGAAAAGTTCACACCATAACAAATACCGAGGACGAAGATAATGATAAATTTGAGAATGCGCTTGTTAATGTTATACAAAGTCAAATGCAGCAAAATGAACAGAGAATGCAACAAGTGATTGATGGACTAGCACAAGTAACAGATGTTCTGCTTAATGGAAAGCAAAGAGGTGTGACACATGGTGTTCAAAGAAATGGAGCCCCTGTCAGGAAAAAATGTTGGTATCATGAGACTGATACTCATTCTATTGGAGCCTGCGCAGGCTTTTCCGCCCTGGATGGAGAAACAAAGATGGAATTGCTAAAGAGAAATGGTGCCTGTTTTAGTTGCTTAAAAAGTGGTCATCTCTCAAAACGGTGTATTAACAGAAAACCTTGTGAAATCACAGATTTTAATCAACGAAAATGTGGCAGATTTCACCATCCATTTTTACACGGGGCAATATTGAATGCAAGTGCACATCATCATAGTGTGAACATAATTAATGAAGAGCAGGGGAAGAAGGGAGTCATCCTCATGATCAGTAAAGTAAAGAGCAACAGTATTCCATTAACTACCTTATGGGATCCAGGCGCCAATATCTCACTTTTGACTCACGAATCAGCAAAGAAACTTGGATTAAAGGGGCGTGAAGTAACATTATCAGTAACAAAGGTGGGAAATACCTCTGAGTGTATTCAAAGTAAGGAATATTTACTACCACTGACAGATACTGATGGCAAGATCTGGAAAATTAAAGTGTATGGAATGAACAAAATTACAGCAGACATTTCAAAGGTGAATGTACATGGAGTTGTGAAATTCTTTAAAGGGATCAATGAAGGAGACATTGTTAGACCAGAAGGAAAGGTGGATCTTCTCATAGGAGCCGATTGTTGCATCTTATTGCCTGAAAAAATTGATCAGATTGGAAACCTCCAATCGATGCGAAATCAATTTGGATACTGTTTAAGAGGAAGTCATGCCAATTTACATGTGCCCCTTACGACAGAATCAAATCTTGTGTGCATTCATCATGCGTCGGGAAGGATAATCGAACCAATTCGATTAAATCAAGAAAACTTGAAGAACACTCTTAACCAATTTTTCGACATAGAGAGTCTCGGAACACATTGTATTCCAAAGTGTGGAAGTTGCAAGTGTGGGAAGTGTCCACCAGGAAATGGAAACTACACGCTGAAAGAAGAACGCGAGTTACATCTCATAAAGGATGGACTTCAGTATGATAAAACGGGTAGATATTGGATTGCTACATACCCATGGGTTAAAGATCCAAAATTTCTCCCTAACAATTTAAGCGCAACAGTATGCCGATTAAAATCCACAGAAAAAAGATTGGAAAAGGCAGGACCAGAATACAGCAAAGCATATGGTGACCAGATTATAGATATGGTGCAGAGGAGTGTAGCAAGAAAGTTAACGGATGAAGAAATGGATACTTACAAAGGACCCATTCACTACATTCCACACCATGAAATCTTGAAACCGAATTCCAGGACTACGCCTGTACGGATTGTATTTGATTCATCATCATCATATATGGGTCATGTTTTGAATGAATATTGGGCAAAAGGCCCTAATGTTATTAAAGGATTTTTATCACGTTTTCAAAAAAGTTGAGAATCAAACAAAAATACCTTCTAATAACACATAAATATTGATATAGCATAAAATAAGCATCACAAACGGCCGCAATTGTCTGTTAAAAGGGTCATAAATTGGAGCTCTCGCAGTTAAAATTTCCGCTAATGAGATAGGGGTCACGTGGTACTGTGTGACGTCATAAGTGTCAATTCTTGAAAAGCTCATCGTAGTGTTTACATAGATCGAGATAACTTTGACAGAAATAAAGCAAATCCCAAAAATGGATGACAGCAATTATGACTTGGAGGATATTCCGTTGGTAATGGACATACGACCTTACATGTTCGAACCTCCAGCAGAGTGTGTAAATCAAGAAAATTCTCCGCAAAGTAGCGAAGAAAGCGAGTCTGACACCGAGGACAACCCAGGTCATCGACGGAACGGAACGATTTGGTAAGTTTAATCTTCATTATTGGTGCTTATTATTATTTTAAAACTTACAACAAGAACTCATTATCCGTTATCCCAGCATAAATTTAAATAGTTATAACTTTCATTACGCATACTGATACAGTTTTATAGAAGTACTTGTGGGCTCTGTAATCTGGTAATCAGCTGGTAATGGCGCCGTAGGAAGTTACGAAGTCTTTCTCGCTAAAAAAAAAAAAGCTTACCTGGCCTTAATAAATTATATTTGCCTTAAGAATAACACATTTAATAATAGAGATATTCAAATAAATGTATATATGTTTACAACTTTACACAGGTGCGAGTGTGGATCATGCGAGGTGATGCCCACTGAAGCAGAGTGCATTTGTTGCTCAGAGATACCAGTCATTGACCACATCAGAGACTCCTTCGGTATAGAGTGCATCACTCAGCACCAGACATTTATAGACAACTGCTTGAACATTCGAGTTTTAGAGGTCAGCCTTTATGACTATATCCAGTCTGATGGGCCCATTGATGACAATGAACCAATTAATGAGTAAGTATTCTCACACCTGATCATGCTTACGAAAGAGGGAAATATAATTGTGCATTTCATTGAAACCAAACTTTATTCAAAATAATGTATATTCAGTCAACAGAAAAATCTGTTTGTTTATTGCAGTTATTAAAATAAATTAAGTATATACATTTTAACAACCAAAAAAATACATATACCAATAACAATAAAATTCTACTATCAGAGTCTACAGATATGTTGCATACAGGAGGTTTGTCTTATGGGTTTGGCAGCGACTAGGCAAGGGGAATCGAAAAATCCTTCCAGCATGTGTTGTTTCCAAGATAAGGGACATCTTCCCGTCGGAGCAGTATACCGGTTTCAAGTATCCACGCCCTATTTAGAACACTCAATGACTGAACCTGGAACGACGCGTAGCTATCAGATCTTCTTTTACAAAGCCCTCAAATCCTAACGTCAGTGCTGGCGGGCAATATCCAAGGGACACGTGAGCGTCATCTTTGGACTGAGTGTATGAGGGATGCTGTCTTCGTCGCTCGCATAGATTTATCCGGAGGATATCTACATAGTCTGTGAAAAAAAAATTGATCATGTAGTTTTAATCACATCAACAATGAAATTTGTAAATTATCAAACTGTGATGTAGAGTGTTATAAATATGTGTTGAGCGGAATAACAAATTAATTAAAAATTTTTTGTTTGTTCTGTTTTAAACTGACACATACAACATTATAAGTAAAGAATTTATAAGTCAATACGACAGGCAAATAAGAACATACCAAATGTAACTGCTGTTTTGTTGGGCTTTACAACAGCTTGGGTCCCTTTTTTCCCCTTTGGATAGCTGATCTGCCAACGTGCTACCCCATCTTTGGTTGTGGCCTGGTGACGTTGTCCATTTTCATTAAAATGGAGTGCAGAGACACATAGTCTGTAAATAAATGGAAAAAAATTTGGTAAACTTGTACAGTAACTCTCTAATTCACAAGTGAGAATATTTAAATTAAATATTTTTTTACGAAAAGTATTCTCAGATGATTTTTGAACTGATGATCATTGAAACATACCTTGCCATCATAGCTGGGTAGAAAAAGTGGGTGTTTTTTGGTGCAAAGGAATTCACGACGCTATGATACATTTCTAACCCATATGTCTGATGGAGGGGAGACAGCTTGCCTACATCTCTTGTCAAGTATCTGCTCTCCACAACTTCCCTGAAGAGTTTGTGAGCTCTTGATCCTGTTTTAAAATTTATATATTCAGATGTAAGATGTCATTCAATTGCCTTTTAGGGTGGTTACTTTTATTAAAAATAGTCAGTATATGTAAGTTCAAATTGTAAGACTCTTATTTATTTACCAAAAAAACATACCCTCTTTCAGCCACAACCTCTCCTCATTGAGCAGTTCATGTTCACAATGTTCATGCTGATTTGAAACATGCTGGACAAGGGAGGACCATTTTTGCACCTTTAGTTCACTGTCCCCACCACAGGATGCAGCTACCCAGTAACAGTGGTTCACCGAGGACTTGATCCAGGGCCTAATGTTGCCGCAATCTCTCTTCTTTGATGCTGTCTCCAGTTTCTTAGAAATTCCTAAATAAAATTATTAGTTTCTTTAAATAACATCATGACACTCTCAGGGTACCTATTGCATATTCATTTGTGTTTAAAAACTATTCTTTTCATTTTACTAAAATTCATAATATGCACATGAGCTTTGTCTGTTAAAATAATTACTTAATACTCGTATATGTCAAAACTCCAAATTAATGAATATCATCAAAATTTACCTTTAGCCACATGCCACACATCGAAGAAGTGGTTCTTGTCTTGGTGATCCTCTCGCATGTATTTCTTTATCATACCATGTCGATCAGTGACAAGATTTTCAATATGTAGACCTGCGTCTTCTAGGTGTTTCAGCCCTCTCTTTAACCCCTCCAACTCCATGTGTGTTGACCCTGGTACTTCATTACTCTATTAAGTACAAAATCATAAATAAACGTGCACTAATTAATTTAAGATATATAAACTTAAATTTAATACATTTCTATGATGCATATACAATGTAAATGTATTAAGTGTATGTATCAGAGAAGACATTTTAATTATAGTGTGAAATTCTATATCTATATAAGATGATGAAAATTATAGTCATTTTAATTACCTGCACTAACTGAAAATCCAGAATTGTTCCACTGGTCAATTCCATCAACGTGTAGGAGCCAAATTTCGCTGAGAATCCAGGAGAATCACACCGTGCGTCTCCACCAAGGGTCAAAGATCTTCCCTGGTACTCCGCAAGAAGGGTCTGTTGATGGAAGTCCCATGTGAAAATGGAGGCAGGTACAACATAAGATGCCTGCAGTCTGCTGAATGTGGACATGGACATCATCTGCAGGTTCAGATGTCGAAAGAGTCTGAGGCTTTTTGAGGCATTCGCTCCACTAAACACAATAGCACCAGCAACCAACAAATTTGCCCATGGCATTCCATGATGGCATCTTTGGCTTTCCCAAGTACTAGAGTGTCCATTAGGGCACACAGAGGATGTTGAAATCATGGTTCCACGAACACCATTCACTACTGTGTGACATGCACTACCACAAACTCTACAATTTTGCAAAAGTTTGGCTAACTGTACCTCAGACACTAAAAACTGTCTCTCCTCTTCCGGTGTTATATCAGTGCTCAGCTGGAATTCTTCATCCTCTTCATCACTGCTATCACTCTCTGGATATTCACTATCTAGGTCAAAGTCAGGGTCCTCATCACTACCCTCAATGTCACCACCCTCAATGTCACTATCATCATCATTGTCCTCCACATTCTCAACTGCATGCTGCTGAAGGACAGGGGTCAGACCAGCAGCTACTCTAAGTGGAATGTTGTCAGTCAGGCTTGAGCACTGAGTACTTGTGGACACCATGTTTTTCTTATCCAATGACACTTGGATCCGCCTTGTCCTCTGTGGAACTTGAAGTGTGGCCTGGCATTTTTTTGATTGGGTCTCTGGTATTGCATTTGTTGATGCAGTGGGTTCAATGGGATGCTCATCATTGGGATCCCCTGGTTCAATTAGGTCAATGGAGTGATCAGGTAAGGTGTTGTTCTCTGAAGGCCGAGGCTCCAATTCTTGAAAAGCTTGACGAAACATCTGAAGAAAAAAAATTCTAAATTTTCAGTATAAAGAGTTTCACAACTTATTTAGCACAGCCACTTGCATCGTCTCAAGCCACGGGTTTTGTGTCCATTCTATTTCCACAGGGAATAGAATGGACACAAAACCCATGGCTTGAGACGATGAGCCACTTGACTTCAAACTTGTTTTTATTTTTTATAATAAAATAAATTATGTACTTAAACATTATGGTAGCCTATAGTAAAAAGAATTATTATAACATCAGGCGCCTGTGTAATTAGATATACTATGTAATTTATAGATATACAGACTTTGAGTGTGAAATACTGTACATTATTTTGTGAACAAAAAGTGGGTATCTTTATTTATAAAGTGGTCTGGTTATTTTGAGTTGAAATGAGAATGAACATAATATTTTTCGTATATAAATAATAATAATAATAATAATAATAGTAAAAAGGATTACATACCTCAGCTTTCTGGCGTTTTGCGTAGGCCCCTCTAGGTTTGGCAGGCAGAACCAATTGCACAGCGCCATTATTCTCTTTGGCGTGAATGGGGAGGGGAACGTCTGGCACTGCATCTACTTTCAACCGAGTCCTTGCCCCTTCGTAGCCTAACCTCTCTAAATGGGCTGGGTCCCTCTGAAGTTGATTCTTCGTAAAATGGTCAGAGCATAAACGATGGTTTGTAGTAGGGACGAAGCTCTCGCGTTTACAAAAAATCGTCCATATTTTCCTCCGACGAGCATCTTTCGGAAAGTTGAAAAAACTCTTTCCACAGCCTTTCGTATGCACGTTTGTACATCCGTAGGCCGCACAATACACCATAATGATGGTCAATCATCCACTTTTCACCAATCTGAACTGATAACGGCTAATCGCTGAGATAATCACCTCTAATGCAAACACAACAAGTGTTTTCTCACCTTCTCGCTTGAACTGAATTGACACCTATTACGTCACAGCAATGGCGCGAACAGAGGCCGGTTTTAAAATATGCATATTGCGAGATTTGAACTTTGACAAGCTGAAACTTCCAAACTTTTATTTTTTTATTATAAAATGTTTGAGGAATGACGGTTTTAGAACTCAAACTTTAATATATCAAAAAATTGGAAACGTGATAAAAATCCTTTAATGACCTTTTGGGAGTCATCTTCAGATTTAGGCAAAGGAAAATTGCTATTGCGGGAGATATTACCAAAATGTACAACACGATCAAATTATCAGAAAAAGATCAACATACACACAGATTTGTATGGAGAAACTTGCAGATTGACAGATTGCCGGATCACTAAGCGTTAACATCAGTGACATTTGGAGATAGACCAAGCGGAGCAATCTCTACTATGGCCCTGCAAATGACAGCTGAAATGTTCCAAACTGAATATCCAGAGGCAGCTGAATTGATAATTAAAAACAGTTATGTGGATGATTTACTTACTTCGGTGGATACTGTTTGTGAGGCCGAGAAAATAATTCGCAACACTGAAATGCTGTTAAGCTATGGAGGATTTCGTGTTAAGCATTGGATAATTTCTGGTGATGTAGATGAACATTTTGCAGGAATGAATGTGCTAAATGCTGAACAGGAAAACATTCTTGGAATGTGTTGGTTACCCAAAACCGATGTCTGGGTGTTCAAGGTGAAACTGAATTTTTCATCAAAAAGACGCATGTAGAAGATGATCTCACAGAGGGACAATTGCATCTTATTCCTGAGAATCTTACTCGGAGAATGGTCCTAAGTCAAGTTGCAGGCATATATGATCCTCTTGGGCTGGTTGCTCTTTGTGTATTGTCTTCAAAAATTCTCATGAGAAGTTTATATTCCAGAGAGGTTCAGGATGGATGGGATAAACCTATGAGTGAAGATATTAATGCCAAATGGGTTCAGTTCTTTCGGGGGCTCTATGAATTACAAACTTTGACATTCAAAAGGTGTCTTATGCCAGATAATGCTGAAGGTGATCCAGTTCTTGTTATATTTTCTGATGGAAGTCAACAAGCATATGGTGCATGTGCTTATATCAGATGGCACACTAACAATAACACATATGAATCAAGCCTAGTGATCGCAAAAAATCGAATCGCACCAGCAAAGCAATTTTCTACCCCTCGTCTTGAATTGTGTGGAGCAGTACTTGCATCTAGACTTCGTCGAAAACTCATAACAGAAATGAGTTTTAGATTTAGCAAAATTGTGCACATAATTGATTCCATGATTGTCAGAGCACAGATACAACGAGAGAGTTATGGGTTTGGGACATTTGTTGCCACACGTGTTGCTGAAATACAGAGTATTACAGATCCTACTGAATGGTGGTGGGCGCAGGGAGATCAAAATCCTGCAGACATGACTACAAGAGTTGCGCCAGCAAGTGCTCTGGGGGCTGACTCCAAGTGGCAAAAAGGTCCAGATTTCTTGAGAACTCCATTTGAACTATGGCCAATAAGTCAAGAAAACACCTTGGATAATGATCAAATACCTGACATTATTGGAGTCACAATGTCGGCCACCTCTGATAATCACACTATCCATAGCAGTACTATCATAGACATTGATCGATTTTCCAGCTTGAGGAAACTGCTTCGAGTGACGGGCATTATTCTGTCCATTGTTCACTGGAGGACCTTTAGGGGTATTTGTGACAAAATCAAGTCGGAAACATCAGTGGAAGCAGAGACGTGGTGGGTGAAGTTTGCACAAAAGGAATTACCTAAGGACTGCATGAAGAAATTTCAGAGACTCGGGCCATTTATTAATCAAGATGGGATTGTATGTGTTGGACAACGCATGGCCGAATGGATCAAACAATCATGGAATCAGAGGAAATTCTTTTTATTGCCAAGAAAGGGTCGTTTTACCCAGTTAGTTGTTCGCAGTGTTCACTGTGAAGATCATGCAGGATTAGAGGTGACCTTGGCAAAGATAAGAAGTAGATACTGGATTCCCTGTGTTCGGAAGATCATAAAACGAATTAAAGATAATTGTGTTATATGTAGAAAACGGGATAAGGTAACAATACAACAGCAGATGGGTGTCTTACCTTCTTACAGACTTCACCCATCACCACCATTTTACAACTGTGCCATTGACATATTTGGACCATTCACTATACGTGACACGGTTAAAAAACGAACACATGGAAAGGCATATGGTGTATTGTTTAATTGCCTTAACTGCAGGGGTGTTTACATTGATTTGGCTGAAGGTTACGACACAGGGAATTTCATTGTTGTCTTCAGAAGATTTGTTTCTATTCGTGGCAATCCAAAGCGAATAATTTCTGATGCAGGCACATAACTAGTAGCTGCAGGAAAGGAACTTAAGAAGTATGATGTAGAGTGGAATGTCATCGAATCTGCAGATGCTCCATGGGAGAATGGGTGTAGTGAATCGTTGATCAAGTCTGTAAAGAGATGCTTGCAAATTGCAGTTGGGGATTCAATTTTGACTTTTTCGGAATTGCAAAGTGTATTATTTGAAGTCGCAAACTTGATCAATGAGAGACCTATTGGAACCAAAGTGTGTGACCCAAATGAAGGAACATACTTATGCCCAAATGATTTATTGTTGGGTAGATCTAGTGTGCGGGTTCCTCAAATGCAAATGGATGACAGGTGCCATCCACGACTGAGATGGAAATTTATTCAGCAGGTAGTGGATACTTTTTGGAGGAGGTGGATTAGGGATTATTTTCCCACTCTTATTGTCAGGCAGAAATGGCATACTAGCAGGAGGAACTTGGAACGAGGTGACCTGGTGTTAGTTCAAGATACAAACATTATTCGCGGAAAATGGAAGCTTGCTCAAGTTACTGAGGCTAAGCCAGGGAAAGATGGAAATGTACGAGATGTTACAGTGCAATACAAAAATAAAGGCCCAGGTGCAAAATATGTCGGATGTAATGGAACTCTCGTTCGCAGATCTGTTCACAGACTTGTAGTAATACTACCGATTGAGGACTGTAATTAGTTGGGAACTTGTTAAGTAATGTCGGGGGGAGTGTATCGTTTACGATATTCCGAAAATTTTAGAATCGGACATGAATGGTTTTTTTTATAGACATCAACGGAAGTGTACATGGATAGATACTCCCACGTTTTCTCTGAACACACATATTGATATTGTAGCTCAGTAAATTTGGAGCCATCAAAGTGTGAGTGAAAAGTGATTTATTTGAGTATATGTAAATATCTGACAGTCAAAATTTTGGTTAAGCCTTAGAATAACATTGAACAAACTCGTCAAGCCATGAGCAATTATGGAATACTGTTATCGTCATAAATTGAACAAACTTGTCAAGCCATGAACAATTATGGAATACTGTTATCATCATAAATTGGCATTGATTTATTGAAATGTAATTTTAGGTTGAAACAATGGAATAAATGGTTACAACAGATGGTTGAATTTTCATTGCTGAGCTATAAAGAGACAATGTAAGGAAGAACATTTCACTGTGTACTCGGAATCTGCAGAAGAGAATAATCTTACAAAAGTCATGACTGAGATGCGACACGAGATGGCAAACCTTCGACTTGAAGTCCAACAGTTAAAGCAAAGAAAGAAAGAGAAGACCTACTACATGTGTCATCAGAAAGGACATTTTAAAAAGAACTGACCAAACCTGTCCAAGGATTTAAACGGGAAGAACCTGTCGTCGCGAGCCGGACGATAGGGGGTGATCTACATATGAAAGGCTCGTTAGGTATAAAATGTCTTGCTGTTACTGTTGGCATTGGTGGTGTGACTGTTGAGTGTATTGTAGACACTGGTTCCAGGGTTAGTACAATCACCAAGTCCTTCTACAATAAGTATCTATGTGATATCCCTATTGTGCAAGAATGCCACTTAAAGTTACGCGCAGCAAATGACTTGGAAATTCCATATGTTTGGTACATTGAGGCAGATGTCTACGTACAACCTGTGAACTTGCCCTTAGAGAAAAGAGGCATTCTGATTGTGAAGGATACACAAGGGCGAGAAATTCCATGACTCTTGGGGATGAATATCATCACGGAATATAATGACCTTGTGATAAGTGGATGTGGGTCAGCAGCACCAAAGTCATTCAGAACAAACCCTTGTATGTAGAATTGGATCAAGGCATTCAAGGACACTTCAGCAACTATCGAGGGCATTGCACAAGTTGCAGGGACTGATTCTATGTGTGTTCAAGCAAACTCTATAAGTTTTGTACATGTGAGAAGTCCACATCGTAAACACTGGAAATTTCTTTCGATACCTATTTGTATTGAACCAAGCTCTCAAATAGACAGACGCCTTATTATAAACACTGTGGTGGAGCAAGGATCAGGAGCGTCGCTAATTTTAACAAGCACGGATATCTGGATACCACCGAGAACTTCATTAGATCTCATTAGTGAGTGTATGTTAGAGCCTAGTTCAGTGTCTAAGGTCGAGTTCGGTCAGACACATTTTAGTGAACAGACTGTTGTGCTTCAAAATGACATCGCTGCAGATGGAGGAACATCTTTATACCTAACAGCCTTACTACCAACAGACCTGAGATGTACTGAGACTCAAAGGAAAAAGATTTAAGGTCTTTTTAAGAGATATAGTGACATATTCATTCAGTATGATCTGGATATGGGATACACTTCGACTGTTACTCACAAGATAGACACTGTTGATAAGCCTGTGTGCCAGCCATATAGGAGAATTCCACCTAGCCAATACCAGGGAGTGAAAGAACACATTCAATCGCTGTTGGATAAGAACATTATAACAAAGAACACAAGCCCATACGCTTTACCTATAGTTGTGGCAGAAAAGAGGATGGCTCTATAAGGCTGTGTGTTGATTACAGAAAGCTGAACCAGAAAACGATAAGAGATACTTTCCCGCTTCCAAGCATAGAAGAGTCCCTAGATGCTCTACATGGTTCCAGTCTGTTTAGTACTTGCGACCTTGCTAGCGGCTTTCACCAGATTGCTATGTCACCTACAGACCAGCACAAAACTGCATTTGTGACACCTTTTCGCCTATTTGAGTACACAACAGATGCAATAAAAGGCACTCCCTATGACACTTCTAAACTTAAAACATTAACTGGTGATAGCACTGTCATCCTTGTGAACTATATCTTCAACAATGAAGCCAAACCTGTGGTTGTTATAACAAAAAACACAAAAGTATTGAAAACAGGAACCAAGGAGGTTCCACAGGATATATTAGTGAAGGGCAAGAGGATTGCGAATCCACCACCTGCTGTGACGCGCCCTATCAAGGCCGTCAAGACCTCCCTTGTTAAGTCACTAGTGTCTGTGAAGGGTAGAGTTGTCTCTGTAAGTATACACTTCAACTACTTCTGTATAATTCTTTGCCGTATACGATTTGAAAACATTTGTCATAAAGTTTGATATTTTTTTTTTATTAATTAAGACAAAAACCTCCATCTGGATGTTTTTATATAAATATATTTTTGAGTGTTTTAATACTATTAATTAATTAATAAAATCGGTAAGGATTACCTCCCTTACCTTTCAACATTAGTGTACAATATATAGAATAAGGAAAATGAAAACTGTCATAAAATCATCAAAACTCGTCTGATCCTAAAAAGAATTGCAGGTGCACAACTTCAGATAGTGTTCAACATATGTACAAATTTCAAATTGTTTCATGCAGTAATAAAAAATTATATAGGGGGGACAAGGTTGCGTCTACAGACAGACGGACGGACAGACAGACGGACAGGGTGAAACCAATATAACCCCCTTAACTTCGTTTGCGGGGGTATAATAAAGTTAAAAATTTATATAGATACTGCATACAGTCAAACCATTAAATTTAAAAGTGGGAAATTACACAACTACAAACAGGGACTGGACTCTCTCTCTGTCTGTCTCTCTCTCTCTCTCCGAGTCTCTCTCCCTCTCTGGAGAGGGGTAGGGGATTGCATTGTATGTATCATAACCATTCAAATTGGTAACTTTGGCATACTTAATGTAGAGCAATACTCTCTCAATTTTTTTTAACATTCGTTGATACCTAAATAACACTAGGTTGACACTGATGCAAGGTATGTGTAATTCTTCCTGCGCTCGCAAGAACGGTAGCACCGTCAAACATATTATTGGAGACTCTGTTTTATACTTACACCAAGTCAGGAACTAAGGAGTAGTAGTCCTTATGTGGGATCCAGTAGAATGAACTAGGATCCAGTAGACCGCCCCTGTGTTAGTACTTATATTGGAGACTATGTTTTATACTTACACTTAGTCAGGAACCAAGGAGTAGTAGTCCTTATGTGGGAGGATCCAGTAGAGTGACCTGGGATCTAGTAGACCGCCTCTGTGTTAGTACCTACATTGGCGACTATGTATTATACTTACACCAAGTCAGGAACCAAGGAAAAGTACTTCTTATGTGAGAGAATCCAGTTGAGTGACCTAGGATCCGGTAGACCGCCCCTTTGTTAGTACTTACATTGGCGACTATGTAGTATACTTACACTTAGTCAGGAACCAAGGAGTAGTAGTCCTTACGTGGGAGGATCCAGTAGAGTGACCTAGGATCCAGTAGACTGCCCCTGTGTCAGTACATGTACTTACATTGGAGACTATGGGACCCTGTAAATAACTTTTGTTTTCATTTATGTATGTGTACATGTAATATGAGTGTGTGTGTGTGTGTGCGCGCATATATAAGTTGTATATAATCATATGCTTATTTGTATGTTGTCATATCTCTTAACAGAGGAAATAAAGGATGATTGATTGACTCCTTATGTGGGAGGATCCAGTGGAATGACCTAGGATCTATTTACCTTACATTTATAATAGTGTATGTTTTACCATTGGTAACTATATAGAGTATAGTTGTTGTAATCACTAATTAGACCTGTCTAGTACTTACAAGCAACACCACTTCCTGGGCCATTGCCATTAAAGAAATTAAAAATTATCTCTTTAAAAATAGTTATATCAACAAATTAATAATGGGAATGCTTAAAGCTATACACGCTATAATTTACGTCAATTTTGAATGACAGTGAAAACGCATGTGTTTGTCTACTTATAAAAGTTATCCTTAATCTGTAAATTACAATGGTGAATTCCATCTCGTTACAAAGATATAGAGTTTTAATTGTTTATTTTCCTGGCAGGAAAATATACATTTTCATGAATATTGATGAAGGAAGAGCAAACCGACCTCATTGCGCATGTCCGCGGAGAACTAGGTGTTCGTTATTGTTTGCCTAATTAAATATCCAACTTTATTTTTAATATGCTTAACAGTTGTTAATTTGAAATACAAACATGTATAATGAGTAAAATACGTTTGTCATTCACGATACCCTTACTTCTGCATTAACACTTATAGGATCTATAAATAGCACATAGGGGAAAAACACAGGTCTACGTCATTTTTTTAAAGGAAGTATTCATATCTACTCACAGGCTTGTATTTTTTTCTTTTGTTTGTACTCGTATATCGGACAAATTTATGCTTTACTGGAGATATCCTTTCCTTTGTGAAACTATCACAGTTATGAAGATGTTGACCCTTCACCAGTTTTGGTAGGATATGCTAAATTTAGCTGTCGATATCACGTGATAGATTGATATTCACGAGGAGGCATTACTTTCCTGGCAGGAAAATAAATAATTTTTATTGTTTAATACTTGATATATTTGTTACGTGATCGAATCGAGCATTATAACTAACAGCATAAAGGTAACTTTTATTAGTAATCAAACACATACATTTTCCCCTTTATTCAAAATTGACGCAAATTATAGCGTGTATAGCTTTAATGACACCTGAAATATATATGTATTTTAATCTTGCAAAATATTTATTACAAAGAAAGTACTTTATTCACATCGCTGTTAATAGGATGAATGGAAATTTCGACATTATTATTGATGTAATACTTTCTTACAGAAAGGAGATCTATACTATTTTATCAACCTTCTCTAAATGGTAAAAATTGCAAGTATGTTTTTTAAAGACTATGTTCTATGTTGTCAGAAAATATTAAAAATGAATTTTGCACATAGATGACTACAGCTATTGATATATTTATTAATATGATGTATGATTATTGATATACTTCTTTTCTTTATTGTTTATGCATTATCAATTTGTGAACATTGTTTATTTCCAATGTTTAGTGATGTTGCCAGTTATTATAAATGAATTAGATTTATGATTGTAATAAACATTCTAATAACATGCATGGTCACATTATTTACCACGTTATTTAATGTCATTTTAATTCATTACATTGAAAAGAAGCGTAATTTTCATTAAACTTAATAAATTGGCGTATCTGAACTGGAAAAAATTATAAACGATATTGTGTGTGAATTAATACACATGGTATATATATGCCTTATGTACGCTCAAAATAAAATTCCAAGGATTTTAAACTCAGATACCCTAACGTTTCTGTAGTTGAAGTGATTTTAATCTACTCCCTCTTTTATTTGGACGAGTTTGTTAATGTATATTTTCAAAACATACAGGTAAACCCAAAGTAAACCCAGAAAGTAAACCCGGGGTTTAGTTGGGGTTTAGTCTGGTGTTAGGTTAAGTCTGATCGGTACTGTATATAGCCGGGGTAATTTAGGAGGAAGTGAGATGAGAGATGTTTTGATTGTTTAATTGGATTTTAACGTTAGTGCCTTTCATTTATTTACATGTATTTTGGATTTATTAAGTGATTACATTTGGATAATATCTTATTGTACTTACATAGGAAGGATTTAATTACTACCGGAATATTACACTGAGCTTTACTTTACGCTACCAAATTTAAGGAAAGAAGTAAAGTCGATTAAAACTCGGAAACGCTACATAATCTTGCAGAGCTTAGAAGTATCTTTAATTTCATAAGATACTTGTTTTGGAAGGAACTCTTGACAATTTATTGGTTGGATTTATATAGATCCGCAGTTCCTGAAAACAACACAGATTCGAGGATACTTGGCGACGCATGGATAGTGTTATAAAATTAAAGAACATAATCAATATGATTTAATTACATTGCAACTTGAAGTAAATTATGAAATATAGTTTAAAGTTAATTAAATGAATTGAATTGTGAATTGCTATGTAAATAGTGCTTAATGTTTGTTGTTAAATTGTTTCAGTGCTGCCCAACTTCTTGAATCACGGCAGGGGTTAGTTTTGGAGGGGGGGGGGGGGGGGAGTTTGCGAGGAGCATCTCTATTAATTGTCCATTTGTATCTGTCATTGCGGGTTGGCGTGGTATTAAAGGGGGTAAATTTTCTTTAAATAACTGTAGTCATGTTGGTTTTGAAGATGTCGGAGGACCAATTAAGGCGAGCGCGTGGAGATTTGATAATGAATTAATTAATTGGGTTTTCTTTGGGATTTACCTAGTGACTCCAACTATTTCACCGATATCTCTGGTAAACTTATTTAACACCAGTTGGTGTCGGTGAAATTATAGGGTGTTTGCTAATATATTTAAATAGCAGCACCCCCCTCCCTTTTATTATTTTAATTAAGATTTCTCCGATTGCACCTAAATTATTTCAAAAGGTGTAGCCGGTGAAATAGAATTTCGGTTATTTTACACCGAACTTCACCGAAATATTTACCAAGGTGCAAGTTCTGGTGTTTGGTAAAATTTAAATATTGATGGTATATTAAATCATTTTTATTAGATTTATCTTGGTCATTAAATTGGATTTTGGTAAGTTTTGGGTAAATAAATCATAACTAGGATTTAAAGAATTTTAGATTAAATGTGTTCAATTTCATTCTTTTATTGTTTACATGCTTTTAATTATATAGAAAGAAATGGTAGAATAGAATTGGTTCTTATTTTATAAATAAGAGTAAAGGTTGATAACTTTATCATTACATTGGAATTTATTTTAACTTTTAAAGGAGATTGTGTTACTGTGTGTGATTCATTGTGGATTACTTATTTTATCATATTCACAACAAAAACCACGCACCCTATAAAAATCGTGTTGACGAGTTCGCCACGCGTCATAATATATATACCGCCTCTTGATGATGATCGCTAAATTGATACTATAAAAAATTGACTTAACTACCGCTTATGACTCGAAGGACATTCAAAATATTGTACATAACTGGAAATTCCATAATGCAGCATTGTCCACATTTAAAATTGGTATAGATACGAGTGATGACAAGAACGAGTTAACACGTAGACGAGTGAGTAATAGTTGATGAGTTGTACGTCAATTGAGATAAAAGTGATAAGAAGTAACCGGTATATATATATATATATATATATATATATATATATATATATCTTATGAAACATGAAAGACATTCATTTGGTGTTTAACTCCAAAAATTATCCCAGTGTAATAACGAGTTATTGCTCGTTCAGTTTAACTTTTAGCTTTGTAGGCATACTTTGTTAACTCGTACCTTAATTTAAATATAATTCAATACGACACAGATGCTGATAGGATGGTGAACCTGTTTTTGGCGTGAAGCACAATCCTCCTTAAACTGAAACTAAGTGTTACGGCAGTATGTCCCACAGTCATCAGAAGTAACAGAGTACTGTTGTAGTTTTACATATACGTACATTTGCAGGGCAAATGTAGCGCCGAACCGAGCGGTCTTATAACAACCTTTCATGATTTCAGTTTCGATATTTGTTCCTCACATTTTGAAAATAGATGTCGAATTTCAAGTCTACCGTTTATTTACACATCACAATTATAAACATTCCAAACAAATAATCCACACTATAAAATCCAAATAAACACAATCACATATACACATTTATCCAAAATCATAGGCGAAATTAATAAACCAAGTGCTAAGTAAGTCATATCTAACTTAAATTAAGTTCTGACTATTTGTCTAAGTAAGTGACCGTGTAACTAGCTATTGTCGGGCTGTATTTATCAAAGACCCGCTCCTGACGATAAGGAGCACATTTTAAGATCCTTACAATCAGGAGTTAATACATTGAACACAATGGCCAATGTGGAGTCAGCAGGGGGTGAGATAAGATGGGCGATTAAGACACAGAAAAGATTTATAGCCTAATTGTAGATAATGTGTGAACATTTAATTAATGAAGAATGATATTAATGGATGTAGCATGTTAAACCGTTACAACTCTCCCTGCTTAAGATTTCCGTTCAAATATAAAGATAGCGCGTAACAACATCTTTAAAACAAGCAACATATATACGAATTACACGCAATAAAAACAAAACAGTTATATGCTAACAATGCAAAACACAAATTGTTCAATGAACTATTTAAACATATTAAATAACATCATTTGAAAATGCAAATTAATTTCAAAGAAAAACAAAAACACATCTCAAATTAAAACAAGCAATTATTTACATATTCCATATATTAGGATAATATCGACGTAGTACTAAACACATAGAAGAAAAAAAAAAGTCATAAGCAAAGTATGCATCTCTAAATTATTTCGTCGCACAATTTTAATTCCACAATATTCGCATATATAATAATCCATGTATTTACATCTTGCCTGTTGTCTGCGTTATATAAGAGTGAATAACAAACATTAAGGGTATCATAGTTAATGGTAAAGAACACAAGATAACTCAATATGCAGATGATACAACACTGACACTTGATGGTTCACCAGAGTCTCTTTTTCATTCTCTAGATACATTAGAGTTTTTCTCAAAATTTTCGGGATTAAAAACCAACAGCTCAAAAACCAAGGTGGTTTGGATAGGCTCGAGAAAGTTCTCAGATCAGGTTTTTCACCATACCCGATGGAAACTCAATTGGGGCACAGGTGCTTGTGGACTGGACCGTGCACTACCCCCCCCCCCCCTTTTTTTCTATATTTTTTTTCAAAATTTTTTTATTTCTTTTATTAATTATCATTAACAAACCCTTATATATGTCTCCAGCCGAAAAATAAAAGAAATATCACGACTTGGTAGCATTTTATAATCACACTCGTTTCCCCTATATATATAAAGAGAGAAGGTAAGCAACTCCCGTTTGTTTACATTGAGGTACCACCTGGGAAATTCAAACGATTACTACATCAAAAATCGCTATACCTTTGGTGTCATCTATTTTTCTCACTTCCACACATATCCTTCTATCTGAAAACTTATATAAATTAGCACGCTGAACCGTAATCTATCCAATTAATAAACATTTGTCACTCGCGACCACGATATTTTGAAACGTTTCAAGTAGAAGCTACGGAAGTTAGCTGCACAGCGACATCTATGCTAAGAACGATAACTCTTCCCGTGTTCCGAATGTCATTGACTTAACGGTAACGCACGAGAGGCCCGAAAAAAAGTTCGGGAAAAGTTTTAGTGCAATATTTAAGAAAATGGATGTAGATCAATTGTTTACCTTTCAAGCAGCAATTAATGGCCATAACTTGGTCATCACTGGCCAAGCTGGGACAGGCAAAACATACATAACAAAAAAATTGCAAAACACTTTAGGTATATACTCAAAAAAAAGAAGTATCAATAGTTTGCTCTACAGGCATTGCAGCAACACATTACCAGGATTTGAAAGCCCAGACACTTCATAGGTGGGCTGGCATAGAAGACGGCAGATATTTAAATGCTGAAATTTTGCATTTAATCTAAAACTTTTCCCGAACTTTTTTTCGGCCCTCTCGTCCGTTACCGTTAAGTCAATGACATTCGGAACACGGGAAGAGTTATCGTTCTTAGCATAGGTGTCGCTGTGCAGCTAACTTCCGTAGCTTCTACTTGGAACGTTTCAAAATATCGTGGTTGCGAGTGACAAATGTTTATTAATTGGATAGATTACGGTTCAGCGTGCTAATTTATATAAGTTTTCAGATAGAAGGATATGTGTGGAAGTGAGAAAAATAGATGACACCAAAGGTATACCGATTTTTGATGTAGTAATCGTTTGAATTTCCCAGGTGGTACCTCAATGTAAACAAACGGGAGTTGCTTACCTTCTCTCTTTATATATATAGGGGAAACTAGTGTGATTATAAAATGCTACACAGTCGTGATATTTCTTTTATTTTTCGACTGGAGACATATATAAGGGGTTGTAAATGATAAATAATAAAAGAAATAAAAAAAAAAATTAAAAAAAAATATTTTAAAAAAAAGGGGGGGGGGGGGTAGTGCACGGTCCAGTCCACAAGCACCTGTGAATTGGGGTAGTACAACTTTTAATCTGTTAGGGATAGAATTCTGTGTAGAGTTAGATAAAATTACTGAATTAAATTACAATATACAACTGCCAAAAATTCTTTCACTGATTCAATTATGGAACAGAAGGGTTCTAACTCCTGTTGGTAGAGTAACCGTGGCCAAGACTTTAATTTTGCCGAAATTGAATCATCTATTTATTTCGCTACCCACACCTGATAAAGCATTTTTATCCCCATTGAATACAGCAATATTTAATTTTATATGGAAATCTAAAGGTGATAAAGTAAAAAGAAAGATAGTTACTCAAGATTACACAAAAGGTGGTTTAAAAATGCTGGAAGTCCATAATTTTGTTTCTTCTCTCAAATGCTCATGGATTAAAAGGTTAACTCTCAAACACAAACCATGGATGGATATTTTTTTTGCAATTAACGGCAAAAATGTTACTATGAAAATGTTAGAGTTTGGGGATGATTTTATAAGAAAGATGATTAAACAAAATAATGTTTTTTGGCAAGATGTTTTTCAATCATGGCACCAGGTAGTGAACATGTTAAACAAACAGCCTGGTTATATTAAGAAAAATATTATCAATGTTCCAATATGGCACAACTCTTGTATTACAGTTGCCAATAAATCTTTCTTTATTAATGTATTGTACCAACATGGTGTAAAGTTAGTTGGAGATTTCTTATCTGCAAATGGAGCTTTTTTGACATACGATAATTTTTTACATATGTTTAACTTGCCTGATATATATGTCATGCAATACAACAGTATTATTAGCGCTATTTCAAAGTTTTTAAAATCAGTGTTTGTTGAAAGAGTAAATATTGAAAAAAATTGTACTCCTTTTTTACCAATGTATTTTGAAGTGATTTTATTGAATGAAAAATGTACCAAGGCAATTTATAAAATTTTGAACTATACTGAAGCGGTTCCAACTGCAATATCAAGATGGAATAATGAATTACCACTTGAACAAAATTTGTGCATACAAGACTGTTTCAAAATATGTTTTATGACAACTAATGATACATCTGTTCAGTGGCTGCAATACAGAGTTCTACACAGAATTCTTCCTGTTAACTATTATTTAAAAAAAATCAAGATCATTACAAATGATTGTTGTACTTTTTGTAAAGAAGAAATAGAAACAATACAACATGTATTCTTTAGTTGTACTAATGTTTTACCATTGTGGAATGATCTTAGTATGTCTATATATAGAAAAACAACAAAGAGGGTTGGATTCAATGTTATCAATATACTATTTGGAGAAAATTCTCTAAGTGTAGACAATAAACCTGTGAACTTCATAATTTTATATACAAAACAATTCATATATATATGTTTGAAGCAGAATACGATTCCAAACTATGTTGATCTATTATATTATTTGAGTTTTAAATACAAGATAGAGAAATATGCATCGGTTCAAAAATTTCAACTTAGGAAATTTGAAAAATGTTGGTCACAGTGGGAAGATCTCTTTTGTTTATAATTGTATACCTATATTTTACAGAGGTGGAATTTGCTACGAATATTATTATTTCATTTATTATTTTTATTAACCATTTAATAAACAACCTCAGGTTCATTTAATTTTGATTTTTGAATGAGTGTTTGACTGAAAGTGGTATGAAAGAGTGATTATAATATTTAAAAAAGAAGTTGACATCAGTTTAATAGTAATTATGTATGTTTGAATTTGAAAAATGCAAATAAAAAAAAAAAAAAAGAGTGAATAACAGAATACTTTTCGGTCGTATTTGACGTCCTATGCGCGTTGTCTTGAAAACGGGAATTTGTGCGTTGTCAATAACAATTTTGTTGTTAAGAGCTCGTTCTGATTGGTCATCGGGTACTGTTTGATCCGGAACTTCAGGTCCAGCTGTATCGTCTGGTCGTAACTTCTTGCTTGTCTCGCCGTCGCCATATAATTCTTCACCACCCGTCATGTTGTCATTGTCATTCTCTCGATATAAATTATCATCTGCGGCTCCTGGAACTGGTTTTAAGCTATCTGCATGTACCACTATATAAGTATGTATATATACTGTATATTATTACTATAAAAATACATATTGTCATATCTTATACAAATATGTACAATATCATTTCTTACAGTCTTCTGTACCACAAATCAACAGACCAACCCGATAACGAACCTCACTGTAATAATACTAAAAACCCTGTCGATTAAATTTACAACACAATGCTTGACACTGTTTTCCAGAACTTTTTTGTTTGTTAGAAAGAAAAAAAAAGGAATGGTACTAGTAATGCGCGGTATACACAATTTCCTCGTTTATTCAATACACACTAAACAGTTTACTTTTATCCAAGGTCATTTGGGCAAGGTCAAGGTCGTTAGGAAAAATAGTGCAAAATTCGTGTCCGGTCATTATCTTTCTTATGGAGAAGCATTGAAAGTTCTAACTTCACACAAATATTGCTTAGGACCAAAAGGTGTGTCCTGACCTTGACCCAAGGTCATTTGGGCAAGGTCAAGGTCACTGGCAGAAAAAGTGCAAAATTTGTGTCCGGTCATTATTTTTCTTATGGAGAAGCATTGAATGTTCTTACTTCACACAAATATTGCTTATGACCAACAGTTTTAAAAAAAAATAGAGCAGTTGTTATTTATAGAAAATGGACAGTGAAATAGATTTATCCAATATTTTTTATAATTAGAAAAATACACGCATTATGATTTTTATCTTAGCGAGGGGTATCAATTGTGAGCTTGCTCACAGTACCTCTAGTTATTTCTAAAACGCATAACGAAAAAAGTGCTATAACTGAAGCGGGACAAACAGACTGACGGACGCAGAGGAAAGCTATAGATCCCTCCGATAAAACCGGTTTGGGACAAAAAAGTTTAAATACATTGATATACATGCGTACCCCAAAACTAGGAGGCACATTTATCTCATCTTTTTTAAGTCTTTCATTCTCTCTTTTTTTCAAATCTTTTAAGACTTCCCAGGATCTGAGCTTGTTGTTCTACATGTAGCACAGTATTAAATTATTTTGCATCCAGGTCATGATGACACTTTATATGTAAAGTTCACAAAAACATGGTCCATTGATGACGCGTTATTTATGCAGAGTTCATGTACACAAAACCAGGGTCCATTGATGACGCGTTATTTGTGCAGAGTTCATGTACACAGAAACAGGGTCCACTGATGACGCGTTATTTATGTAGAGATCATGTAACAGAAACAGGGTACACTGATGACGCGTTATTTATGCAGAGTTCATGTACACAAAACCAGGGTCCATTGATGACGCGTTATTTGTGCAGAGTTCATGTACACAGAAACAGGGTACACTGATGACGCGTTATTTATGCAGAGTTCATGTACACAAAACCAGGGTCCATTGATGACGCGTTATTTGTGCAGAGTTCATGTAACAGAAACAGGGTACACTGATGACGCGTTATTTATGCAGAGTTCATGTACACAAAACCAGGGTCCATTGATGACGCGTTATTTGTGCAGAGTTCATGAAACAGAAACAGGGTACACTGATGACGCGTTATTTATGCAGAGTTCATGTACACAGAAACAGGGTCCATTGATGACGCGTTATTTGTGCAGAGTTCATGTAACAGAAACAGGGTACACTGATGACGCGTTATTTATGCAGAGTTCATGTACACAAAACCAGGGTCCATTGATGACGCGTTATTTGTGCAGAGTTCATGTAACAGAAACAGGGTACACTGATGACGCGTTATTTATGCAGAGTTCATGTACACAGAAACAGGGTCCACTGATGACGCGTTATTTATGCAGAGTTCATGTACACAGAAACAGGGTCCAGTGATGACGCGTTATTTATGCAGAGTTCATGTACACTGAAACAGGGTCCACTGATTACGCGGTATTTATGCAGATTTCACGTACACAGAAACAGAGTACACTGATGACGCGTTATATATGCAGATTTCATATACACAGAAACCAGGGTCCACTGATGACGCATTATTTATGCAGATTTCACGTACACAAACAGGGTCCAGTGATGACACGTTATTTATGCAGAGTTCATGTACACAGAAACAGGGTCCACTGATGACGCGTTATTTATGCAGAGTTCATGTAACACAAACAGGGTCCACTGATGACGCATTATTTATGCAGAGTTCACGCAGAAACAGAGTACACTGATGACGCGTTATATATGCAGATTTCATGTACACAGAAACAGGGTCCACTGATGACGCGTTATTTATGCAGATTTCACGTACACAGAAACAGGGTCCAGTGATGACGCGTTATTTATGCAGATTTCATGTACACAGAAACAGGGTCCAGTGATGACGCGTTATTTATGCAGATTTCACGTACACAGAAACAGGGTCCAGTGATGACGCGTTATTTATGCAGAGTTCTTGTACACAGAAACAGAGTACACCGATGACGCGTTATTTATGCAGAATTCATGTACACAGGAACAGGGTCCACTGATGACGCTTTATATATGTAAGGTTTATGTACACCGACACATATTCCATTGATGAAGCCTTGTTTCATACAGTTTGGTTTTGATTCATGTGGACTATCTAATTAAAAGAGAACAGGATTATAGCAGACTTCCTAGAATGGTAATGATTCATTTTAACTGTATTAATGTATATCTGGTAAATTAATAATGAAAACTTTTATAACCTCGTTGTGCTATACTTTTAGCGTGAGCGTTGGTTTATCAGAGGTGTTGCTGTCCTTTACTCTGTCATATGTCATATTCACCACCTCTATCACCATCTTTCCATCTCATGGCGCAGGGGGGTCATAACATACCCCGTACCATCTGGTAGACAAGCTGCTTTCCTCTATAACTCATCATACTTGAGCAGGTCTGCGCATATTTTGTAATTTTTGAATATTCACCAAAGAGGAGCATGGGTTTTCGAACAGGTTTTCCAAAGACGTTTGTGCAAACACACCACAGAGAAAACGTTTGTATGCTCTCTTCTCTAACACAAAGGCAAATTTCCCTTTTTAGGTCATCTGAGTCACTCAACTGGGCAATTTTTATTTAAAGAGAATGTTTTATGAATACTCTTTTTAGTAAAGAAAATTAAAGATTGTACATGACAAAACAATGAATATGTATTTATCATCAGTCTTTGTAAGCAGTTATCCTTTGAAAAATGTCTCTTCAATTTGTGAAAAGGTTGATTTTTTTAACAAGCGACTAATTTTAAGATGACAAAATTACCCCGAATCAAAAATGACTGGAAAGTCACGACCTATTTGCAGACATTCCTCTTTGAAATCTGGAAGATTTCGGGAGAGTGAAGAGGTACGTTTTTGATCCCTGGAAAATCAAAAGTCAAAGAAGGATAATCCTAATCCTTTGTATGTGTTTTTTCGTAAGATATTTACACACCTTGCGATTGTTTTGTTTTTGGCAACCGATTAAAAATTACACTAAAACTGCTTTGCTGTCGAGTTGTATACTCTTTTAAATATAAACATTTGAAAACACATAATAAACTTAATATACCTGGTCCATGTTTTTCAGAGAAACTTATGGCCCAGACCAACATTTTCTTTTGCAATTCATTTTTAGTATTTACATTGATGAAATTGTGATTTTAATGTTATTAAATATCAAGATATTAAGTTATTTGATATTACGTTTGTATAATCTCACAAAAATAAAATTCATTCAGTCGACAAGTTTCTAAATCTTCGTAAAATTCGTATATTCTTTTGTAAAACATGGATCGTGCACTTTAAGTTTAATTTAAATTTCTATATTTTTAAAATAGAACTTAAATCAAATTAATTCCTTTTTAATGACAAAAATAAATACAGCTAGATTTGAATAATAAAATATATTTCTTTATGATATAACACTTACCGAAAATTTATGAATGCTTCTGCCATTATTGCTTCTTTATATTGACTGGATTTTTTAGTCAATGGTTGATTTTACATTAAATTCCCTCTATTTATACTCTGTGGATCAGAGTGTTTATTTTGAATCAACAAGCGATAAGGAAAATTAGTATATATCTTAAACAATTATCATAAAATCAAACACCTCAGCAAGGTATCTGAGGGGACCCGTAATAAATATTAGCGTGTTTAGGCAGACACGTTACAATAATTATGCATAATATACAGGGGAGGGCAGGAAAAATATATGTACAAAAAAAATTACACGGGAAAAAATGGTCCTAAAATTGCAGTCTTTTCACAGGTCTTCAGATTGTCATTGACCTTCTAAGAGGAGCAGCTGGCTGAGGTGGTTGAGGGGAGCGTTGTATGGGTAGTTCCCTAATGTCTTGGTGTAGAGCTGCACCAGGTATTGGCCTCCCTTCAAACGCGACACACTGGATCACCAACACCAAAATGCCTGTAACAATCACTCTAAATCACTGGGCCATTTTCTGACGTTCATACACTATAGAGTCTCAGCTGCTGTCTAAACTTATAATTTCAACATCATTTTGACGAAGTTCTTCTTTTCTTCGTAATTCTTCTTTCTATGAAAAGCAATCAATCCAACCACAAGAACAATACCGATGACCCGTAATTTAAAATATATATCATGTGTTTATGTTTAATGTCGTCCAATCTGTACATTGTATAGGATATTATTTTTGTAATCCGTTTCTAAATTCTAAACTTTGATGATGGTTGTGGAAATAAGCTAAATCGGACGAAACTCGTGTCCTTTATCACTGGTGTATTACATAATCGACCCCCTCCCCTTCCTTTGATTCAACGCACTTAATACAAGACTCCAATTCTCGGATCTTCTTTTTCAACGTTTAACTCAAGTAGACGAGCATAAGTCATGCCCATGGTTATGACATTTATTTCCAAGATCAAAAGAATTAACTTTAAATACAATGGTCAACTTAAATGAGCAAACTCGGACAAAACACTGCTGTATTATATAATCACCCCTACCTCCCTATTTCCTTGGTCTCATCACACTTAATACAAGACTCCATTTCTCGGATATTCACCGTTTAAATCAAGTATACGCGCATAAGACATACTCGTTGTTATGACATTTTATTTCAAAGATCAAGAGAATTAACATTAAATACAATGGTCAATTCAAGTAGAAGTTAAACATTCAGGATTTGAACATGTATAAGAAAAGCTTATGTCCATCAACTTTCTGTAACAAGCTCATTTACTTAATTTTCTGAAAGTGGCTTGTCGGTTTAAGCTGATCACAAGGAAACATTTGACAGAAAGTTTGGAATACACGAATCCTCGACGCAGATAACCAAAGGACATTTTCTCACACTCTCTCCTTTCACATACGTAACAATGCTATACACAGACGGTCCCTCGCTGACCGCCCTCCCATAGAGTAGGCCCATTCTCCTTTAAATCCATTCATTACTTTCCAAATGAAAGCTGAATACTATGATACTATGGTAAATAACAACACATTGTGTGGAATTAGCAACGACACGCTGCAGCTTTTTAATATTTGGCATATTAAATATACACACACATAATTATGGCATAAAGTTGGATCACATGATTTATCTATTTTAATAAAACAATTCTGAAAATTTAAACTTTCCGCTGTACGTGTCCTCCCAAACTGGTATTTAACCCCTGAGCAATTCTTTATATAGCCTTGCTAAAGAACTGGTTCTTAAGAACCAGGTGACACAAGTATTCGAATGAAAACCTTATATATCCGGATAATTAATTCATTAGTAGAAATTGATTTCTGTCTAATTCGTCCCTCAAACGAAAGAAATCATATTTCTCCTTTAAATCCATTCATTACTTTCCAAATGAAAGCTGAATACTATGATACTATAGTAAATAACAACGCATTGTGTAGATTTAGCAACGGCACGCTTTAGCTATGTAAATATATCGAACGGGGAACTAATGCTACTAATATAGGATATAATAACGTAATCCAACTTCATATATATTCAGAAAAATCAATACAAAAAGATACAATATAATCAATAAACAACATGATTACAACTGTTATAAACCAAGTTTTTTTGAACACTCAAACGTTTACTAAGCGGATCCTGGACATACCCATCCTTAGCAGATTCCGAACGCCAACGTCCATGTCTCTTGAATATCCTGTCCGGAATTACCCTCACTACCGACGCAGTGGCTCCACCTGACCGCAAAACGTGAAGTCCATAAACATTGATGTTATTTATAATTCCTGTAAATGGTTTGATGAATAATTCACGAACCTTGGTGTACGACAGAGGCTTTTCACGATTACGCAACCGGTAACCACTTAGTAGTGGGGATGCTCAATATATTTAGTTTTTAATGCATGATATGGAAAACACGTACAAAGTTAGTTTGTTTAATATGATAGTAACCACTATACGAAATAGTAAAGATTAATTCCACGGTCGATTTAAAAAAATGAACGTTTTTCTTTTTCAGACCCCGAAATGAAAAAGAAGTCAAACTTATCATTAAATAGGTCCCTAAAAAGGCAGTGGCGGACATACGCATGTTAGTTGTGGGAAGCAATTATAGTTTCCATTATAAATGCAACAACATGGCTGTATTCTTTTTGTCATGGAGGTACTTTCAATGTTATTTCTAGATAATTCTAGATAATTTTAGGTCCTGTCAGAGTTTGGATTGTCGGATCTTCTATCATCAAACGAACTGCTATGAGTGCAGTATCAAGACAGGGGGGGGGGGGGGGGGGGCTTAATCTTAATCTCGGGAATACTTCAGTCTTATGGAAGAGATATAGTGGCATGAAGCTACAAGACCTTAATACTAGGCTATCAACGTTGCTAACGTTAGAAGATCGCCCTGAGTTTCTCATCATTCATTGCGGAGCAAACAATGTTGGCCAGAAAACCACTGAAGAGCTGCTGGAGCTCCTTTCCACAACCTTGTCCCGAATTTGTGACATGTTCCCTACCAAAACGATAGTTTGGTCCTCTGCCCTGCCTAGATTAGCTTGGCGCTTTTCAGAGAATGTTAAAGCAATGAATGAAATAAGGGGTCGAATGAATAGAGAAGCGATAAAATTTGTAACACCCAGGGGCGGTCATTACATCAAATACCCTCAGTTTTCCCAAAAACCACCTACCTCTTTTGACCCTGATGGAGTTCACCTGTCCCAGCTGGGTAATGATATCCTTTTAAATACCATTAAAGGTGCGTTGCAAGATTTATTAAATTGTGGCGGTGTTGGCCTTCCGGACTAACCACATCACAATTAACTACTACTGGCTCGTGGTGACCATTGGAGTTGCGGTCCTGCCGCCGTCACCAATGTTACTTTTGGAAAGTGGCGCACACAATTGGTGGCGGTTGCAGTGTCATAAACAAACGTTCATGACCCTTGCAAGTAGCGCTATCGTCGCACCCCAACTCCAATGGAAGAGTGCAGTGTTTATAATGCTGTTAATGTGTTAAAAATGCTGGGTATTCATGCTTGTGCATTCGCGCACACACTTGTGCATTTGCGTTTACCCATTCGCACAAACCTTGTGTATAACTTTGTCATTGGTATGTCTGTGCATTTGCACTTACCCACTGTACAGAATATTATATTTTGTGACGTTACTGCATTTGCGGTCACCCACTGTGCAATGAGCCTATTGATGGGCCGTCACGTATTGTTTGAATTGTTGTGAGGCAGCCCATTGGTAGCCTTAAGTCACTGCGGCCAGTAACGCCAAACCATAATAAAGTATTTAGTCCTAATCAATCTTTCTTAGTTTATTCATCAGGTATCTTGGATAATATGGCATATATTGGCTTGTCAAAGATATGCAAATTTATCCAAGGACCTATAAATAGTGTTTATGTTTTTCCGGAATTTTTCCGGTTGAATATACTCGCTTTAAAATTAGGTCTCTTTTTTCATCATTTCTGGATTCTTCTTGAAACTGGTAAGACATGTTTTAATTCTCTGTAATAAAGTATACTCTTTAGATTAATTTACCCTCCCTTCCTTTCCCATTTCCTTTCTTTAGAACCACATACTGCTTTTCTTTACATTATTTTTTTTTCAGGTCAACCATCATAACCTTTGTTATACCTTCAGTTCCAGTGTGACACCCACGTAATCTTTGTGATACCTGCAGCTCTGAACAAAAAATCGTCGCAGTGACACTCGTTCTATTCCTGACATTGTCGTTGATTTATGGCGCTATCGTCGCACCCCAACTCCAATGGAAGAGTGCAATCATTCAAATTATCATAGGATACAGTTTTTTACTGTCAATACAATGTGTTTATAATGCTGTTAATGTGTTTAAAATGCTGTGTATTCATGCTTGTGCATTCGCGCACATACTTGCTGCACAAGAACTTTGACAATTTTAATGTGTTTTGAACTTTGAAACTTGTGCATTTGCGTTTACCCATTCGCACAAACCTTGTGTATAACTTTGTCATTTGTATGTCTGTGCATTTGCACTTGCCCTCTGTACAGAATATTATATTTTGTGACGTTTGTGCATTTGCGCTCACCCACTGCGCAATGAGCCTATTGATGGGCCGTCACGTATTGTTGTGTTGTTTGAATTGTTGTGTGGCAGCCCATTGGTAGCCTAAAGTCACTGCGGCCAGTAACGCCAAACCATAATAAAGTATTTAGTCCTAATCAATCTCTCTTAGTTTATTCATCAGGTATCTTGGATAAGTGTAAAATTCGAATACTTTACAATATTTATTTTTTGTTATTCTACCGAGGGACCATATGGCACACTATCTTTTGAACGCCCATTGTTGCTCAGGTGAGCGATGTGGCCCCATGGGCCTCTTGTTATATATCATGACTGCAATTTCCGTCCATGCAGGTGTGTTAAAACATTTTAAACTAGAACTGTCCTAATGGAACTAATACCCCCGCTAGGCTAATTTCAAATGGGACAAATAATTGAATTGAATAATAATTAAGGTTTGGAACACATAAAAAAAATTCTAGAATTGTAAAAAAAAAAATAGTTAACAAAGAAAAATCAAAATTGTCAGAATTTCACTGTAAATACATATCTATAACAGTTGTATGTATTTGATGATATATTTTTTTAATTTAATTGATTTAAAGAAAAACCAACAAAATTACAAAAACCCCTCCCTTTGCAGTGACTAGAAATACCGGTAGCCAAGCAATGCTCTTCTGTTGATAAAACTTTCAATATCTTTCTAATAAGAGTCTTGACAGATGCAATTAGTTGTTTCAAATTTTCCTCACTTTCTCCTATGGCACAATTGAACTCCATATCAGAAAATTGATCCCATAGGACTATGATTTTCTTTGATGAGCTTGTTAAATTTAATAAACTCCCAAAACATTACCATAATTACCATACTATGTAAAAATATGTAAAAAAGAAAATTTAATATTACAAACAATTTTAAATTGCCAAAACACTACAATCATATCAGTAATTTTGAATTTCATTTAAATTAATGCCTAATAGGGTCACTTCATCAAATTACTTGACAAATAAATTTAAACAACCTCTAAAAATAGTTTAACTTCTTTATTAATAATTATATTATTTATTTCCTTATAATGATAGACCTTTTGGTTTACATGAAACAGTTTTAAAATAGCCCCAAAACCATCACCCATTTTACAGATTATCAATTTCCCCTAAACACATGCTCCATCTGAACCATGGCTCAGATAATGGCTCCCTTGGGACAAATGAATTCGGCCACACTTGTGTCTTTGATGTTCTCATTAGCTCCTAAGAATTTATCATTGACAGACAAAAACTTTGCATTGTCAGTTGATAGAATACTTATAAAAAATATTTTTTTTTTATTAATTAAGACATAAAGACAAAAAACTCCATCTGGATGTATTTATATAGATATATTTTAGAGTGTTTTCTATTAATTAATTAATAAAATCTGTAAGGATTACCTCCCTTACTTTTCAACATTAGTGTACAATATATAGAATAAGGAAAATGAAAACTGTCATAAAATCATTAAATCTTGTCTGATCTTAAAATAAATTGCAGGTGCACATCTTCAGATGGTGTTCAACATATGTACAAATTTTCAAACTGTTCCATGCAGTAATAAAAAATTCTATAGGGGGGACAAAGTTGCGTCTACAGACAGACGGACGGACAGACAGACGGACAGGGTGAAACCAATATACCCCCCTAAACTTCGTTTGCGGGGGTATAATAAGTTTTAAATAAAGGAAGCACTTGGTGCTTGTTCTGCTAAACTGTTAGGTAAAGGAAACATCTTAGAACGACTTACTATTTTGTAGATTTTCGCTTCTTTGTAAGTTGTACCGATAATCATAATATATAATATACTTTAAAAATGTTTATTCTCTTTCATATCATGTTACATACTTTTTATGACTCACTGGTTTGTTTTCGGTTTGTTCTGTTTTTCTTATTACAGTATTACAAGCAAGAAACATTATTAGTACGAACCTTTTATTTCCGATTAATGCTAAATCTTTTGATATTAAAGTTTTTGTTTCTTAATAATATTGTATTCAGTTGAATATTTCAAACATCATTTAATGTTACAACTGTTAAATGATACTGACGTATAGTGAACATGTACATTACATTTCTTTCAGGGGGTATATCCTTAAAGAACCTCTCATAAGTAAATATATCACATTACCTGAACCCAGATTGCTATCTTCTATTTATTTGTCGTTTGAATGAGAACAATGACAAAGAAAAACCATCACACAAACCGGCGGTGGCCGACCAAGGAAGGGGGGGGGGTGACTTCTCCCGCTGTTCATGGTTCTACGTTTTTTATTTAAAGAAATGGTTTAGTTAATCAATAATTAAGTACGCTCCCATTAGTGGTGTTGCTAGCGTGCCGTTGTTTGCCAAATGTAATATGCATTTTCTAAAAAAAACACCAAGTACTTCGTTTTGAGAGAATTTTGACACATTTTTTGCGAGTTGATGTATATCAACTCAGTATATAGTCACTGCAAAGGGGTTTCCCATTACTGGGTTAAAACACATTTTCGTATTGAGGGTCAAACTAATACATCAATTATCAAAACGCAATGATATGAATCATAAAAGAATGACTTCTTTTAACATCGGAGGTATAATTTGTTTTCAACGTACTTTAATGAACAGAAAATCATGATTTTGTTTTTTTAATTGACGTCAATCCGCACAAGAATATAGGTTAAAGGAAAATCTTCACATTTGCAAGATGGATAATATTTTTGCACACATTTGGCCTCATTTGAGTAGCTTACCATGAAATAGTTTGACAAAAGAAAATCTTCAATACTTTCTACATCATCAACACTAAGCTGGTTTGCAATGGCCATGGTGAACAATGTTGAGGAGAAAATAGACAATTCCACTTTGACGTAACCAGAGGTTGTACCATTGATTGTATTTGAAGAGACTCTGCTGCCATTTTCATCTTGCACGATGAACATCTGACAAATTTTGAGTCATCGTCGGGAAGCGAAACTTTTCCTTTAGAAATTTCACAAATAAAATACATTACCAAACACACTTGGGTAATTTTCTCTTCTTCAATAAGTTCACTAGATGTCGCCTTGGTTGAGGTTAAAACCTTCACATTATTGAACAATCGTGTTGACAACTGTTTAATTCTGTAACTTTTCCATCTCTAAAACTTTGACACCATGTCATCCCACACCGTTAACTTCATCGATACAGAACAATCACCAACAACAAGCTAATGCTTCTGGATGGGAATTTCTCGCACTATTTGGTCTGACACTGGTCAAGTCGACAACACCCTTACCTGTACAGCAACCTAATTAATAACAACATTAATCTAAATATTGTTTTAAGTAAAAATAAAGACCAATTCATTAAGTTATATTAAACTATGTCTTAAGAAATTAACAAAAAGAATCCAAATAGATTGTTGAGCAATTCAATAAAATTGTATTTTAAAAATAAAACAGTGTTGCCACACATGCTGTTATACCCCTGTAAAACAGTTACTATATAACTCTATAGGAAATGAAGTCCAACATTTTGACTGTTGGACTGAAACTGCTAGATTGTAACTGTTAAAAAAGACAGTTGACCGGTGGCGTCATATGCCGAAAAAAAAAAGTATTGAATTAATAGATGTATAACAAAACAGTTGTTGACTGTGTCTCGGACAACAGTTGATCTGTCCGACCGGCTCGCAAACTTGTTACTACAAACTGTTGCCCAAAGCCGACCCCAGTAAACAACTGTTTATTACCTTGTATTCAATTACGTGTTATTGCTTCACATTGTGCTGGATTGTTGATAAATCAATTACCACACATTCTTAATTTACACAAAAAACCAAACTTTGTTGTATATCGGGCGTTGACTGCACTTCCAAAATCGATTTTTTCTTTTCTCCTGCAGATTCATCCGTTGTTAATTTTTGATACGAGAAATTCAATTCCCTGCATACTTCTACCTTCGTCCTATAATTTATCAACACTTATGTTTTGGACGAATCAACCCGGCTAGGAACAATTTGGACTTCCGTGAGGTTCAGGGGGGTTCTTGCGTTGCTTTCCTCCATCAACGTTGAATGTTTCCCCACATCAAAACAAGCCACCTTACTGAATGTATCCCGTTGGACTTGTACACATGCAAACATCATTAATTTATATTCATTAAGAAACACATCTAAGAATTGAATTTGCCTTCTTCCGTCACTATTCGGATTGCCCTGTCCTCTCATCCCGAGAATTAACGAAGACGTGTACACTTCGACTGTGCATGATTTTACGCATCTCTTTATTTTCGTTTAACTTCTTCCTGAATGTTTTCATATAAAATTTACATTAATATGTAAAATTTAATGACACATTGCAGTTTATTGAATTTAAAAAGGTAAATAGGATAAAGCATTAAGCTATATATAGCGCCTATGAAAAACTAACGTACATTATGATTAGCTTATTCGAGACAGCAATAAATTTTAATATTACAATTTATCACAGGTGCTTGAGGAGAGGACCGCCCCCCCCCCCCCATTTCCTTCACCCCCACCCTCAAGTGTCATATAATAATGGAAGAAAATCATATCCACTTGATATAAATACAATTGTATTTACATATACGGTAGAAGGGGATATGATTTTTACTTCAAATGTTTGTTTTAATTTTGTGCAATGATTGTATACATTATGTTATAAATATGTCATATAAAGATACTTTTAAAAAATTAAGGTAAGTCCAGGGGCTCTAGATACCTGTGGCTGGGGGATGAAGGGGGGGGGGGTGGGTTGGTCCTGTCCTTAACTCAAGCACCTGTGGAATTTATTGACATGGTGTGATGGTGGGTTGTCCCAAAGATAAACACATCTACTTAAGGGTTCTTCATTTATTCAGATACATGGATTAAAAGATTAAGTTATCAGCATAAAAATAATCAATTTTTATAATAAGTTTCAGCATAAAAATATACAATCATATTCAAATACATATTCATGACATCAAACTTTTTGTAAAGAGGGATAACTCTGATTATAATGCATCCTAATTTTAGTGTCAAGAAGAGTTACTGCCCTTGAACACAACCTGCAAAAATATAGAAATATGCTCTATATCTTTATCAATATCAATATTTAATTAAATAAAAACAAACTTTCAATGTAGCTTACATTATATCAAGATACATAAATTGAATATGAGAATATAACTTTTTGCAACGATCACCTGTTTATGGAACAAGGTTTCACAATCCTGATTACTCAGATTATGTTCCTACTCTCTAACTACAAGTATTAAAAATGGTAACAATGACTAACCTTTCACATTTATTAAAAATGAGATACTATCGCTTAGATATCAAAACTGTCAAGTACTTGGATACTTTATAAAATACATTCTTTCATAAATAAGGTATTATAACCTCAACAAGTAGTATTAACCAAATAATTCATTAAAAAATCTCCTCCTCTAAACCAAAGACATACATAACAGAGATTGGCAATTCTGTCATTAGCGTGTTTTGTTGAAAAATATTACGGGACCAACCTTGCTTTGAGAACTACATATAAGTAAACTGAAATAATGATCTTAACCAAAAGTATATTGTTTTTATGAAAAATGCGAAAAAGACATTTTTTAGCAACAAAAAATTGAAAAATAAGATTAATAAATAGAAAATACTTTGGCCAACTATAAATCGTTGGCGAAATCTCGGATGACAAGTAGCCAACTGCCACCTAAAACTCCTCCTTTAATATTTTTTATAAGACAAAAACTCATGAAAATATAATATTTTTATTTTTTTTTGGTAATAGGGCTTAGCTGCTTAAATTTCGATATAATTGTTTATTAGAGAGATATACTGTTTAAAACTGGGAATAACGCGTGGTTTCGAACAGTTGCCAATCTCTTCTATTTCTGTCTCTGTCTAAACCAATCAATTACACATAAAAGATGTAACTCACCTGTATGTAAACATCCTTCTCATGTTGTAAAAATTTTAGAATGTTCAAATAATGATCCCCCACGAAAAAAAGGCACCACATTAGGGGTTCAAGTTTATACATAGGAGTTATACTAAAAAATCGTTAAAATGTTATCCTCAAAAACTATCTGGTCAAGTAAGCTAACACTTGTGTGGAAGCATTCTCTGGTTCTGTAAATTCAAAGTCATTCAAATAATGATCCCTGCGTGTAGAATAGGACAACAATTGGTATTCGATTTCTCACAGACATATATATATATATATAGAGAGAGAGAGAGAGAGAGAGAGAGAGAGAGAGAGAGAGAGAGAAAATCTTTAAAAAATACTCCTTACTCAAAACCCGAATGATCAGACAACCTGTAAAAACTTGAGTGAAACAACCTCAGGGAAGGTTAACTTTGTCAAAGTCATGATCTTTGGGCATAGGGAAAAACTAAGTAAGAAACCTAAATTTTTATTTATAATTTTTTTTCATTATTTCAAAATCCATATAGTTATTATATAGAGTATTACATGTGCTTATTTCCAAACATTTTGACGTACTGTTGATTCTGGTTGTTTACACTTCAGAACCCTGCACATTTCTGAAAATCATTTTTACAGAATCTATTCTTCTACAAATATTTCATATATGAATCCGTATGTCACAAACGTGACCTTCTCATGTTGCTCATGTGAGCAATGTGGCCCATGGGTCTCTTGTTTTAGCAGAGGTGTTACTTTTTGCTCGAGCATTCCATTTCCAGCAGATGTTTCGGATTTTTTGTGAAAGCTTTTTGTTGAAGTATCCCTGTGTAAAAGTAAAGTATTTTTAAAATATGTGGAAAATTTTTTATGCATCACATAAATAAATATGAATTACCCATGGATCCCCAAAAGCCTTATGTCCAATGCAAGGATAGTTCTGCGTACATTCCCCTACTTTCAAACAGAGCAGGTCTAGACAAGATAAAATATGCAGTTTCTTGGTCAAATTTGTCCCATTCTTTAAAGATCTCTTCTTTACTTAGAAGTTCCTTGATCAGTGGAGAGTAAGTAGGGATGAAGGAAGATACATCAGTATAATCCTGAAGTAAGGTCAACATTAAATACATTTCTTTTTAAAACTTAATTATGTTAATAACTATGAGATTTAAAAAAAAATAAACTTATTAAACTAAGTTAGTTTTACCTGGCCTTGAATACTGGCGTCATGTGTTGGTTTTTTTTTCAGGGGTTTGAGTTTCCACCTCTTCTACTATTATTCCTCTATATTCAGAGCATTGGTTTGTAGTGTTTTGGTCTCGATCCTTTGTGACTTCATCTACAACAATTCCTTTGTATTCCTTTTTTTGGACGTAGTGTCTTCCTGAATGTGGTCCCTTGACGCCTCAGGTTCATTCGATTTTTGCTGCTCCTTTTTAATGTACTGTAAAATCTTCCGCGCAGAACCAACCTTCCTTGGAAGCATCCTTAATATATCCTCTTCCTTTAGGTATAAAAGACTGAAACCATCTATTTCGTTGTCTGTAAAATCAAATCAAATACATTTATTTTATTTTATTCTAACATTGATTTTAGAATAATTTGAAAAGTAAACAGTTTATTAAAAAGTCCAACTTAATGGAAAATGTTGCTTGCATTCATTGATTAAAAATGGGGAAAAAAACATGTTATACATGTACTGTAATTAAACTAATATTCCATATGCAATAAAAACAAAATGGTGAAGTTTACATGTAATATAAATTATTATTGAATCAGACATTTCTTTTGCAGAAGTCAGAATGTCCTCCAGAAATATTGACGCATAACGCAATATCAGTGTGCATTGAGGGACAAGAAGTTACATTCCTTCTGGAAAATGGCAACATAGTAACTGCTCCATTAGAAATGGTGGAGTCTGCACTACCACAAATAGACAATTGCAAAATTGAGCAGCACCTCCTTAACAAATGTAATCAAACTTTAACTGTATAACCGACATCAAAGGACAACAAAAACATCGCTATTCAATTTTTGTAAGGGAAATTCTCTCATCGAAACAGAATTGCTTCAATATGTTACTAATATTTGTCTGCCTAGTATGTAAAGTTAAAATACTTGGTAAACTTAAAAATCTTTCATTCTAATTTGCATGTGTGAGATATAATTAAAATGTAGAAATTTTACGTAAACTAGGATTAGGAACTCAAACAGGTCATATTGAATTCAATATTTTGAAATGCATTCCCATTTTCTGGTAAAATGAACATTGCATGAATAGTAAGAAGAAAAATAAAAATGTACTTGAATTAGATGCATGACCTTTATTAAGTTACAGTGTTCAGGTGATTTACTATTCAGGTTTGTTTAATTATTGTAAGTGTGACATTGTTTACATTGCTATCATTGTAACAACAACAAATCTCCACCCCAACCTTGTAAATATTTTTGCCATTATATTAACATATTGAGGGAGCCGCATTTTTATTGATCAGTTTTACTTGATATGTAGATATAATTTTTCATGGGATTTTGCATATGTAGTTACATTGAAAGTAATTAGAATAGGTGTATGGTACAAACAATTCCTGAAACTTAGTATTTTATAAAAGCCATTTGACAGAATGAAAATGAAAAGTAAGACCAGTGAATGATCGTGCAATAGGCATCTTCACATTAAAAAACCTTTGCCATTATAACATTAAAGTCACACAAAATAGTTTTTTTTTTTATTGACATCTACTTTTTCTTTGTCTCCTTTGGTGCTCTATGTTTTGAAGATGCTCATCAACCAACAGTTTATATTATTGTTACAACTCAGTTTCAAACCTTTTTATAATGATGCTTGTGTTGTCACTGCTTATATTTATAAAGCATTACCAGTAGGTATTCCTACCTTGATTTTCTGAAAATTGTGCCAAGAAAATAATATAAACTATGCAATTGTGCTAAGATACGATATTGTCATAATCTTCATCCTTGTTGTTTACCATTTATATGACCTCAGATATTACAATGCAGATTTTATGAATCAGTACCATTCTTAATAACACGGTCAAAATTATATATAATCAATATTTTTATCATATAATTAACTTTTATAACATTGGTGCAGCAATATTTTTAATGGAAAACATTGCTTACATTTATGGAACTGTATTTTTTATTTATCTTTTATTCTATATTGCTTTTTAAAATATTTGTCCTTTTTGAGATATATTCGATTGAAATTTTGGACCTTTGGCCCCTTAAAACCCCTAATTACGTAACGCATAATAACATTTTTATAATGTCTAGTTTTATTAGTGAAAGATGAACATTTTTGCTTCTTAAACATATGACAAAATATTTCTCAGTAAAGTGCTATGGAAGACAGACGTTAGAGCCCATTTGGCCCCTAAATTGAAGGACCAGCCCCTTTTTCTTGGCATCATACGAAAGTTCTTTTGAAATTAAACATATTTTGTACAACAAGTGTTTAAAAATTCTTTGCCGTTTTTGAGCTATCTGGGATATGATTTTTAAGGGGCCGACCCCTAATCTCCTTATTGGGGCCAAATAACGAAACTTTTATGATTGAATATTGTTTAAAACATCATTCTAAGCATCTTTTATTCTATATTGCTTTTTAAAATATTTGTCCTTTTTGAGATATATTCGATTGAAATTTTAGACTTTTGGCCCCTTAACACCCCTAATTACGTAACGCATAATAAAATTTTTATAATGTATAGTTTTATTAGTGAAAGATGAACATTTTTGCTTCTTAAACATATGACAAAACATTTCTCAGTAAAGTGCTATAGAAGAAAGATTTTAGAGCCCTTTTGGCCCCTAAATTGAAGGGCCAGCCCCTTTTTCTTGGCATCATACGAAAGTTCTTTTGATATTAAACATATTTTGTTCAACAAGTGTTTAGAAATTCTTTGCCGTTTAAGAGCTATCTGGGAAAGGACATTTTAGGGGCCGACCCTTAATCTCCTTATTGGGGCCAGATAACGAAAATGTTATGATTGAATATTGTTTAAAACATTATTCTAAGCATCTTTTATTCTATTTTGCTTTTCAAAATTTTTGTCCTTTTTGAGATATATTCGATCGAAGTTTTGGATTTTTGGCCCCTTTAAACCCCTAATTACGTATCGCATAATAAAAAATTCATAATGTATAGTTTAATTAGTAAAAGATGAACATTTTTGCTTCTTAAACATATGACAAAATATTTCTCAGTAAAGTGCTATGGGAGAAAGACTTTAGAGCCCTTTTGGCCCCTTATTTAAGGGACCAGCCCCTTTTTCTTGTTATCAAACGGAAGATCCTGTAAATATAAATTTTATTTGCTCTATATGTTATGGTAAAATATTTTCAGGAAAGGAGATAAAGAACGAAAACCATTAAAAATTACGTCGTTTTTTTAAACTCGATTTTCGGGTCCAGGCGAGCTTCGACGCCTTTGAAGCCAGACAACCACAAATGCCTTTAAACACATCTACAATCTTTTGTCTATAATCCCTGAAAATTTAAATTCAATATCTTTTTTCGTTTAGGAGGAGATAGCAGGACAAAATGACCCTCTAAAAATCACTAAAACGTCAATATCCCTGAACGGAAATGACGTCATTAAAATAAAAAAATATATATAAGGTTTTTATCAATATCTACAAGATCTGAAATTTTCACGAAAATTGGTCAAGTCGTTTTCAAAAAATCGCTTGTACAAAAAAGCGTAAGAAAAAAAAAATAAAAGGGAAAAAGAAACAAAGCAATAACAATAAGGTCTTCCGTTGGAAACGGAAGACCTTAATAAGCAAAACAAATTTAGCTAGTTAACGCACTAAACACCAGCAGTATTGTTATAGTCTTTTTGAACGGAAAATACAATTTTTGAAAAATAAAAGGAAAGGAAAAACAGTCTGCTCGAACTTCAAAAAAACGTTTTTTTTTATGAAGATAATCTTTTACAATATTTTAATATCTTACTTGAAAAATAGACTTTGATTTGCAAGCAATATGTTTGTCTAAATGCATTGATTTTACAAAAAAAAAGTTTTGATAAGATATTGCAATGAGATAGTGTATATCCATTTTACCTCAAACTTTGTTAAGGTGTGGAAGAGTAGCAACGCTGTTTGTTGAAGTCAATACCGGTCTCACCAATCTGAATTTGAAATCAAATATGAATATATTATGTACGCTTGTACATACTCTAAAAGACACCGACGTACAATGTACATTATTTATACATTTACACTTTTTACTTGTACCTGGCCAAGGCAGAGTCTCGTGCAGTTAGCCAACGAGGATACTTCAGCCATAGTAAATGTAGTCGGGGAGAAGAGAAATGTCTTTATTTTCTTCTCATCCTCTGTTAACTCAAACAGGGTGTCCATGATCTACAAAACAATATTCAAATAAACTACACAATCTTCCTATAATTCATATAGATATACATAGTGGGAGTTAGTATTTGTGTTTATTTTGGTATGTTTTTTGTTTAAAATATAAGGACGTAAATTAAAAACAAAACCAAAAAAAGCAACTTACGATTGAGTCCGCATAAGTTCGTTGCCAAAGGTGGGGTGGCACGTGTCATTTACGAGCCTATAATGCCTCCCCGGCTTCAGGGACTCGATAGGCGTTTTCTTAAACGTAGAAATGTTTTTGGTTGTTGTCTCCCCCTGGACAATAGCCGGAACGTAGTATTTTAAACTTCTTCCAGACTTTTCGTAACGGCTTATAATTGTCCTTATAGTATGTTCATGAAGAATATACACTCTGACATTCTGATATGCTTTGAATAAATAGAAAGAAATATTCATTTATTGATACAGTTTGGATGTAAATTATGCTTTCTCAGGCAAAATAAGTCACCAAAAGACAACACAACAATTATACGAGAAAAACACAAACTTGTGAAAAACTGATCAAACATATATCAGACTGATAGAGACAAGCGTCAATACTAAATGAATTAAACATACAAACTTATATATAACGCATTTGTTTGCACACTGACCCGTTTATAAATTAACTATATAGTTATATAGAAAAAAGATACCAGCACGTATTAACAACAACTCTTACTTTGTTTGTAGCCTGATCCTCCATACTTTCGTTTCTTCAGGGAGCCGGAATGAAGTTAACAGGTTTACTGTGCAATATATATATACATGTAAAAAGTGCTGACTTGGCAATTCTTAACCTTAAACTGTTAAAGGGTTTAATTTATTAACCAGTTGGATGAAACAGTAGTTTTTGATTGGTAGTTACCAATCGCGCTATTAGTTGTGTTCGAGTGGATCTTTGTGAATGACATTCATGCTACGCGTGCTTACGTGGACAAGTGCTGAGTAAACACTTATAGACCTGAACATCTTGTTTCCTTGTTTAAGTAAACCCGATGAATGAATTAGAAAAAATAAATGACCGCTGTAGCGTGCAGTTTAGTATACCCCCGCTCCGAAGGAGAGGGGGTATACTGTTTTACCCTTGTGTGTCTGTCTGTCCGTCCGTCTGTCTGTCCGTCCGTAACAAAAATTTCTGTCGCATTTATCTCACCAACTATTTATCGCAGATGCTAGAAATTTTAACACAGTGTTTGTTAAGGCATGCCATATCGTGGGATATATTTTTGTACCAATCGGACGTCAACTTCCTGTTAAATGACGACTTTGCTTATTTTTTAACCAAAATTTTCAAACAAATTTTCGTCAAAGATTTCTCAGCAACTGTTTATCGCAGATGCTTGAAATTTTTACACAGTATTTGTATAGGCATGCCATATCGTGGGATATATTTTTGTACCAATCAGACGTCAACTTCCTGTTAAATGACGACTTTGTTTATTTTTAGCAAAACTTTTCAAACAAATTTCCGTCAAAGAATTCTCAGCAACTGTTTACCGCAGATGCTTGAAATTTTTACACAGTATTTGTATAGGCATGCTATATCGTGGGATATATTTTTGTACCAATCAGACGTCAACTTCCTGTTAAATGACGACTTTTTTTATTTTTAGCAAAACTTTTCAAACAAATTTCTGTCAAAGAATTCTCAGCAACTGTTTATCGCAGATGCTTGAAATTTTTACACAGTATTTGTATAGGCATGCTATATCATGGGATGTATTTTTGTACCAATAGGACGTCAACTTCCTGTTAAATGACGACTTTGTTTATTTTTAGCCAAAATTTTCAAACAAATTTTCATCAAAGATTTCTCAGCAGCTATTTTTGGAGATGCTTGAAATTTTTACACAGTGTTTGTTTAGGCATGCCATATTGTGGGATATATTTTTGTATCAATCAGATGTCAACTTCCTGTTAAATAATGACTTTGTTTATTTTTAGCCAAAATATTCAAACAAATTTTCGTCAAAGATTTCTCAGCAGCTATTTATCGGAGATGCTTGAAATTTTTACACAGTGTTTGTTAAGGCATGCCATATTGTGGGATATATTTTTTTACCAATCGGACGTCATCTTCCTGTTAAATGAGTACTTTGTTTATTTTTAGCAAAACTTTTCAAACAAATTTCCGTCAAAGAATTCTCAGCAACTGTTTACCGCAGATGCTTGAAATTTTAACACACTATTTGTTTAGGCATGCCATATTGTGGGATATATTTCTGTACCAATCGGATGCCAACTTTCTGATAAATGTCGACTATGCTTATTTTGCATATTCACATCAGAGCGGGGGTATCACTAGTGAGCATTGGCTCACAGATATCTTGTTCCCACTGATTTCTATGAAATCCAAGAATGCAATACACATATTTATTTACATATAGCAATGCCATATTAACATTGCTGTGTAATATTTTACACATCCACTATATTGTATTAAAATTAAAACCACAATGACCATATTATTAAGTTACAAACAAATTCCTTCATGAACAAACATTGCATGATAATAGGATAGATATGCAGTCACCATGGCGCATTTAGTTAAACGTCGCCTCTGTAATATAAGGGTCGTGGGTTCGAGTTCCGTTCGGCGTGTTCACATACTATTATTTAACTTGTGGGTGTAAAGTCAATTTTATGAATTTGTAAGTGTTTAAAAAAAGAAACGAATAAAAATCTAAAATAAAAGAAATCCTTAAAATAAGTATGCAAGTTTATAAGTAAAAAAATAATTCAGGGATGAGGAGACTATTTCGGAAAATTTTTGGATGTTACGCCATCATTCTTCAACTATTGAACTTTATTGAGTGCGCATCTTTCAAAGACGATGGTAGGTAGATGACATGTGGATTGTCATTCCGACACTTAAAATATTTATATTTTAGTATGATGGCTTTGGTGGAAAGTAATTATTTGTTAGATTGTGAAAGGTGTTAAATGTACCTAGCTCACGATCCACTTATTTTCCCATTAAGAGATCGGATTGTAGACGACGGTTACCTGTCAAACTGTCATACCCCGCGATTTAATTTGCGGAACACGAGGTCACATTTTTTTAGCTGGTGCATCGCATCAAATAAAAGAGGGAAACAAATAAACAGAAGAGAGTTGACATATAAAGAATAGAATACCATTGTGTGTTTTGTCATAAAATTATATTTTTCAACTCGATTTACCATTCGAATTTCATCATTGATTTTTGGTAACATGATGACGCACGTGGGGGAGGGGGGGGGGGGGTCAACAAAGTGTCTGGCGTATTACATTTAGTAGACATTTCACATGATAACACTTCCACTGGAAAGTCAGGGGAACAAAATGAACAGTAATGTATGAACAAAAGATGAAGTAACAAATTCTGTTGCCTTGGGTGTTGGAAAAAAACCACTTGCCAGTCCTTGCAGTGATGTTCACTATTCTTTGTATAATCATAAAATTCAACCAAGTTGCATCCATACTTTTCAAATAATCTACAAAGACACAAAAATGAAACCGTTTACAATTTCTAATTATCATGTTTACTGATCAGGTTTTTTTGTTACTTTAGTTGAAAGCATTCAATTAGGTGTTCCATAAGATTTATTTTTTCCTCATGTTGTTTTCTTGAAACCTCTAACCTTTCCTTTCTGTACTCCTCTTGTTTTTTTTTTAAATATTCCTCCAGTGCAAGGACTGCACACTGGGTGTTTATCTTGCGTTTTAGAGGTCTGGTGAGGGGTACAACACTCGGACGATGACTTTGAATCTTTCGAGTCATTCCTCCTCATTAACTTTCTCTTTTTCCTGATTTAGCTTTATTCTTGAAGACAAAGGGTATGTTGGTCAGGTCCCACTTTTGTGTCCGTAAAGCTCCATAACTCATCATAAAATTGGCATAACTTCTTATCAGTTCCAGTTTGAGCATTGTGGTCAACGGTTTTCTAATATTCTCGTTTTAGGACCTTCCATTTGTTCATATACTGAATTGTAGTGTTGTGACGACAACAACTGCTAATTCCTTCGCAATACTTTCCCAAAGTGCTTTATGAACTTTGGTGCTGTTAAAATCCTTCTTCTTTCTTCGCCTTACATCATATAATGTCTAGGTGTCTTTCTTATTCCACACGTTTTGGTTAGCTGGCTCAGGTTTTGCATCTGCATCACATCCACTAGGTTTCGTACTGCGGGATTCTGAGCAGTTATCTGAATAAAAATTATGATGTATCACATGTTCATGAATAAAAAAAATATCAATTGATTTATTAACATTAAACTGTTATTGGAAATATCAATAATTTTATAAAAGCAATTATTAATATTTCCGGTAGTATATTATTATATTTTTATTAATAAGAAGGGCTTACCCAGATGGCAATTTTCTTTTGATTACGTTAATGGCCTGGTCTCTCTATCTCTGGTCTGTTAATGAAAAAAAGTAATTCTTTTAAAACCTGTTTAATCTTTACATTTCAATATTGATAAAAAAAAAGCTGTAAGTATTTAGAATTTATTTATAGAAATGAAAAAAACTTTCTATCAGAGTAAAGCATTTCTACTAGATGACATTCCCCAAGGATCTGATAATCCTTTCCATCAATTTTCAAAGATATCAAAAATCTTTTAGACGCAATTTCAAATTTGAAAAAAAATTAAGTTCATTATTATTCATTATTTATTATTAACTTGCGATGAAAAAAAAAGGAAAATTGAATTTGGTTTTGTGTACATTTAGTTCTCTCTCTCTCCCAATAAAATATATATTCCATGGTTAGAAATCAAATCTACTATTCTATTTTAAATATAAAAAGGCGCTTGATATACAGCCGGTATATATATTATGCTCCAACGGTATAATTCATGGCGCTTTCCCTATATTGTAAGAAGTTTTTAAAGAAAATGTATATACGTAGTTCAGTTCACCAACAAACTTTTATGTAAACGCCAACGTTTTTTTTAAATTTCAACATACTGACTTACTGCTCGTCCGCTTTTGCCGCCATCTTTCACTTTTGTTAAACTGGAGAGTGTACTCGCGTTTCACACGAGGCGACAACAATTGGCGTTCGATTAGTCAAGAGTAAAACCCGTGTAACTTGGGTCGCTTAATCAAATGCACTCTTGGTGTTCCGAGGTTTTATTCGAGGTTGATTGTGCTGGAGAATATTTGATCGATATCCTCATGTGTATGTCCCACTATCAGGAATGTCACTTTGAATTTTTTTAAGACAAAAATATCTAATAACCAACACAGGAATCTAAGCACATATGTAAAACAAATTTTAGTAATTAACAAACGATAGTGTGGATAAAATCAGACGAAATTAATAGAATGAATCGTCATTTCATTTACTCTGGTGTTGCGTAAAATTACCTTTTTTTATTCTGTCCAGGACAATTGTCCATTTGCAGATACAGTGTATCGGACAGTGTTTCTAGCAACAGAACAGATTTTGTGAAGTTGCTACCATGGTAACATTGGAAATAATCAGAAAAGCCATAGATGCCTATTAAATAGATGGTAATTTAAAAAATCCTCTTCTTTCACAAAACTAGTGTTAACCTTACTTCTGTAAAGCTTGAAGTTTGTCTTGGTATGAAGGAATCTTAATATGACCAAGAATACTTTTAAAAGATGCCATGATATAAAGAAATAAGGTCAAAAGAGGTTGCAAAATGTGGTATTGTTCAAGTATACCTATCCATGAATAACGACTCCCAATATGTTTAAACGAAATTTCCACATATTAGATAGGAACTTTCTATTGTAGAAAAAGTGTGGCAAGTACGTCTTGGTCTGGCATCTATTATTATTGACAGGTATGTTTCGTGGTTGTCATTTGCCTTTAATGCTTGTTTATAATACATCTATTATTATTAACAGGTATGTTGCCTGGTTGTCCTTTGCATTTAATGCCTGTTTATAATATTTTTTTCTTTCATCATTAAAAATGTAAATTTATGTTTAATCACAAATTCATTTTTATTTTCGAATGCACCTCAACGACTACACAAAAGACGGTCATTATGTCGATGAAATAAAACAAAAGGCGAATAAAAGACCTTAATTTATGTTAATTTATAAATTGTTTTATATCAAGAAATATTGCTTTCACTATTTGTGTATCAGTAAACGATTGGGGAGTACATTGTACAAGGCGTCACATATCCCCCACTTGAAGCAATAAAAAAGAACTTGTTCGAATGTTAATAAAAGTTTTTTCGCATACAGGTTTCTAAATAAAGCCACACTACGTCAATATTCAAATTTTTCACAAAACTTCAAAAATGTAATGATTATTATGAAACTATAAAAGTTATTCACACTGATCGGTATGTGTCAACGTAGCTAAGTCACCCCTGCGAATGTGTTCGGAATGATTTCTTTATCGTTGCTAAGTATGTAATAAATCCATAGGTGTTCGAATGAAAGTTTACGAGACTTCACCAAGATTTGTTCATTTCCTGTGAAATTTCGAGCGGAAGTATATGTGTTCGGATAATATTCTAAAAATACCTAAGTACTGGTCGTTTTTATATGATATCCTACTATGATTTATGTTAAGACATGAAAATCGTTTAAGATGTTTGCCTTATCTCAGTACCTAGCGGTTATTTATATCAAACGATAATATTCAGAACAGAGTTATCGTTCGTGTTAAACCACGTGTAGAGTGATGGGAAAAATAAACATTTGGTTGCTTAATAAAATCATAGTTATTTTAATGCTTGTGGTGTGCAATAATAGTATTTCAAAAAAAAAATAGGTGTCTCTTATGCCTAAAAACTTAGTGTATCGAGCCATTTTCACAAAAAATCTGCATAGAATAGTATAGTATGTTTCACTACTGATGCTAGTGGTAAGTCAGGCGCGGATCCGAAACTAATCCTAAAGGGATCTCTACAAAGCATGTTAGTTGTTTGCAACAGCAGACAAAAACTATTTTTGGGAGTTGATTTTTAATCAACTCTCCTATGCAGTTACCCAGACAAACCGAAAGTGAAACAGTGTTTGGACCTCAGCACAAATCATTGCTGCTGACACGACTTAGTTCTTGAAAATAATTGATAAATTCGAAGTAATGTTTGCTAAAGCACTGTTTTTCAAGGAAACTTATTTATAAATACCTTGAAAGTAGTCAGATTTTAAATGGTACGAACAATCTAAATCTTTTTTGTAGTCGTATGTATTCCTACGCCAGAGTTCAATATAGTCTCATTCAACTCGACGCACGCCTGTCTCCGTAAATCCTTGTCGGAGATTTACGGTGTCAGCCGAGCGTTTGGTTGAACGAGACTAGAGTTCAATATTGCTTGGATCCATACAATTTTCGAGAAATATTTCTATCACTGATACATAGTTTGTTTGAATTATTTTTATCTTTATCTTTAAATCTTTATAATATTATTTAACATTATTCATATGTGGGTTTCTCGACATTATTGTCGAAAAAGTTAAAAAAATTCATATTATAAAAACGTGCGTAATTCAAATTAGAAACAACATGTATTTGTCGTGCAAAATAACATATCATTGATTTTAAAATAAATAAACATCGAAAAAAAATCAACTCCCGTTAGTTCTTCAGTACTTTGATTGTATTGTAGCATTTATCAAAATGAATAACCTTTAGATTTCATATTTGACTACAAGTACATGTATAGATGAAATAGAATATAAACACGAGGAACGATTTTTACTTAAGAAACTAAAAGGATCAAATAAAACCACGTGGTTTTAAATGTAAATGACAATCACATTAGCAGGGGTGTAAGTGTGATAGGCGGAGGACTTTGAACAGTATCTCCCGGCTGAAAAGGTGGTCAAACCATATCGGGGTTTTTGTTTTTTAAATTCAGCTCATTTGCTTCCTTTTAGGTAAAACATTGTTTTTCAACATTTGTATGTATTAGATATAAAGAATCTAGATAACGACAAAAAATATTTTATGTTCCTAATATGTATATGGTCTCGATTTGGAAGAAATAATAAGACATATCACGTGAATGTCAATTCAGGGGACCACACTTAGTGGCATTAAGCAACTGTGTCATTTAATATCAAATTAATATAATGATGAAAAAACTTAAGCTAAATATTTTGTTATAATTGATCCTTGTCTAATTTCTACTTTGATATTTGCAAAACGATATCCCCGTATTAACCGCGGGTCTGCAGAAAGTATCGTAATATAACCCAAAAACGTGTTACTATGGTACTCAATTCATTGGTAATATAAAACCAAGCTGTTCATCCAGACACGCGACCTATATACATGTACATGTATAACCTACAGGACTTGTCTTAGCGCGATCAATGACTGAAATTGACAAAGTGTGACAGATCTACAGAATGGATATTTCACGACATTTGTTATTTGTGTTCACCATTGCCCTAGCGAAAACTACTGCAGGTATTTATTTGCTGACACGTTCTATTCAACACGTATGCAAAAAATGAATCTAATGAAATGTTTAAATTGTATAATAGTTTTAAATGGTCTTTGAATTTGTTTATCGTAAACCTTTCTTCTTTGCTCACTAGACACTTCTACTATTAGCAAGGTCTTTAAGGAAGCACATGTAATGCATCAATGAAATGTAACGAAAATTTCTTTATGGAATTTTAAAACACGTACCATAATGCGTTCATATACTTAATACTTCAGTTTCATTTGCCTTACTTGAATGTCGGTTTTCATTACCGATATTGAAAAAAATAAATATAATTTGTATTTAAAGGTAAGGTAAAGTTTGTCAAAAAGGATGGGCACAATTTAAGAAAAACTGCTATTATTTTTCATCCGGGGACGCAACATTTAAAGACGCTATGGTGAGAATGAGTATTTTATTATGCATTATATATCGTTCGTTCATTAAGTAGAATGTGTACCTGCGCGACCTAATGTTTCTAAATTTTTCAACTGAAATCAAAGTAAACTAGTAGTTTATTATTTTATAAACAGATATCCTGTATCTCCATTGGTGCTGGTCTGCTGGAATTCCAAAACAAAATAGAAGAGACATGGGTGGATTTACTAATCAAACATAGAGGTAATATAACATTCAAGGATCATATTTATTGTTGACAATCATCTGACATGCTGAAAATGTTTTTAATATTTATTTGTATATTATATACAGGATCTATAAAAAAAATATCAAAAGGCAAGTGAAATGAATAATATGTATCAAGTCGTATTTTAGAGATTTATATACCTCATGGTTTGCGCTAATGAAGGGCGTTTAAAACATTACATTTCATTACATTACATATGACATAGAAAACTTCAATGCTGAATATTCGATAATTTACCCCCTCAACGGGAGAGGGCTACATTATGGAATGTATTACATGTATGGAAAACCTAAGGAATATACATTTACCGTTCTCTGTTTTGATTCCAGGTTATACTAAAGGTGTCTGGTTGGGATACAGTGACATTCAGAAGGAAGGTCGTTATGTTTCTATGTCCAATGCAGAGGAACTTGGCTACAACAACTGGCATAAAACGGAACCCAACAATGGTGGTGGCATTGAGCACTGTGCTGCTATACATGTCCAATACGTTGGCTGGGTCGATGTCCACTGTACAGCAAAATTTAATTTTGTATGCAAGAAATAAATGAGCTTGATAAATTAATTGTTGTTCAGTGTTTTACAGTAAGTTATACTTTATTATTTTGGAAAGTTTTATACTCCTATAGGAATAATTTTGGCAATCAATACAGGAATGTTTCACGGTAGCAAATGAATGCGTTAACTGAAAGGCAATAATGAATGTTTTATACATTTTAACGGAAACTGCGTTGCATATTTTCATTGTCATCAGATATTTTTAACGTTTAACATTTGCTCATTTCAAAGAGGAAAAAATGCTGGTAACGAAAGAGTTCGAATACTGTACATATTTAGCTGTTTATGAAATTAATCATGTTAAATCATTAACATTCTTAATTCACTTAACTCATGAGTTTTAGAAGTGTTATTGTCATCAGGTAGCTGTGAAACGTATATGGCTTGTTTCGATGGTAAAAAAAAGGCTCGAGCTTTGTTTACATAACAATCAATTCTTACCTCTGTATCTCGCTTGTAACTTGTCTTTAACATTCAATTTTTTTGTCAATAATTTGAAATGCACATATAAACCATTATATACATAAAAAATAAAACAGAATTTTTGATCTAAAATCGTGTCAAAGTCCTGTTAAGGGAGGAGGTGCATAATAAACTTGAAAACGGAGAACTCTATAATAGAGAAAAAATAGCACCCAAAATGTTCAAAACCAACAGAAATGACAAATCAGGAACACTAACCGAATTAGACAACACAGTGTATAGAAGAAAGACCCCACTGACAAAAATCATTCAACTGATGAGAGAAATGCACAAAGACCATCAACGGGAAACAGAGACCAATGAAATCCATACAAGATATCTCAAAAACTCGCATAACCATTCGGACATACTGAACCACATGAACACCTCCATCATGGTCAGCACGCTGTATGATACTGCCTCCTTCGTCACAGATGAGGAATACAGAACCAAGTACCCAGGACGCCCACCAGCAGATGTTCAAGCTATGGTTGAGAAGCCCTTCCTCTACGTACTTGGCCAGTCATCTAGCAGCGATATAGACCAGTTGTCATACATACCATTCCCGAGTCCTTAAGTGTTTACCTGTTCGCCATTAAAACATACATCGATGTAGAACTACATAAAATGAAGAGAAATTCGTGTTTATTAGATATATGTATGTAATGAACGTATATTAAGCACGAGTTGAATCTTCATTTCTTATAATAAATGTTATCTTTTACAGGTTTTACAGGTATCACAGAATAACTCTTTTCCTTCTACCAGCTAATCCTCTTTCTCTGAGAGCGGCTGCTATCATGAAAAATCAAGGATTGTTGCATCCGATCAAGGGTGCGAGAAGCAGCCACATGACACAGCGGAGAATTACAGAAGTAGCACTTATACCGTTATATGGCTCAGGAAATCGTACTTGAACATTTATTGATCTATTTCTGCTGCTTCGTTCGAGTAAAAGTTTGGTTGTGATAGTGTAACTGGAAGGACTGTGATTGAATCTTTGATATGTTTTATTGTTTGTATTGCATTGTTAAAATCAAATATTTTCTGTCGTGTTCTGTGTTACAATGTAGACGGAAGGTCGGGTCTGAAAATCTAGCTGCTACTTTGTACCAAATTTGTGCGGGCATTTTGAGATAAATGCGGAACAACGGGGTTACCAACATGAACTTTTTGGATAAAAATGATAATTTTTTTTACAAACACTCGATGCGAGAATGAAAGAAATATCGTCGAAAGGAATCGATCTCAAGAGAAAACAAGCAGATCATATTTTGGCTGGTGACAAATAGTTATTGTGGGAAAAAGTTTTTGTAGGGGGTGCAACTTTAAATTCTTTGTTAAATACAGTTTTCTATTATAACTACAAGTTGTTCGGACTTCGCGGATTAGACGAACACCGCTCCCTCACACGTGATCAGTTTAGTTTCAAAATGCCTTAAAACGTGGAAAAGGTGGATGTATGGCAAAAACAAAGAAACAGTTTTCTGTGGAATGTGGAATCATTTTTATTCGTGGGAGTCAATGTTCGTGGATAGCCAAAATGAAATTTACTTGGTAGTGTAATCGGGGTTATTATGAAAAGTATTATTCAAATGGTTGTGTTTATTTTTGTGGTGATGTTAAATCGTTGGCAACGGTTACCCATGAAATCCACAAACATTGATCTCCCCAGAACAATAATGATTCTACAGGATATCTGGCATACATCTTTGTTATCATGTAAAAACTTTTTTTAAGAAGATAGGGGTTAATCATCTCTGTTCATGTTGTCATCAAAGAGTTTTTGGTCCAAATCTATTACTTTTGGAGGCAGAGACAAGTGAAAACCCTTGGCTCGCAAGGATGAGGGTCCACTGTCCAATTAGCAAAGACTGTCGACCGGTGACGTCACATTCCGCGAAAACGTGTTATTGATTAAAAGGGGTATAACAACACAGTTGTTGACTGTGTCTCGGGCAACAGTTGATCTGTCAGACCGGCTCATAAACTGTTGCCCGCGGCCTTAACAGCAGTGGTGTAAGTACTAAGGTCATATGTCATAAAATGCACATTTAATAAAATTCACCAACAAAGCAGAATAAAAAAATAATTATTCATCTAAATGGTTCAAGAAAGTGCATAATGTGAGTTCCTTTGTATATCTTCAGGTACATTACCGTAAATCCAGGAGTTTTTTTTGTGTCACAAAAGTCACAAAATTTGCTAAAATTGGAAAAATGTGTAACTATTTAAAATTTGCACCAATCATTGTTTGCTATTTAAAATCTTCCTGCAGCAATCAATACGGGTAATATTTCTGTGTGTTGCATATTTTGCGATCTAAAAATGATTGCGGAAAAAGTGAAAACTGGATATACAGTATTTGCCATTTACGTCAAGCTAATGATGGGCATATATGACAAATCGAGGATGCAATCTCTTATGTACATATATATTTCTACAATAAACTGTGTTTATTTTCTTTTTAGGAGTCATGCTATGGTGTATTCAAGGGTGCAGTAAAAATTGATGGAGTGTAAATATTTGCAAGGGTTCAGAAATCTCAAGACTTGAGAAAGGAAGAAAATTCCCTTGGCTGTGCATTGCAGCTTTTGACCACTGCGTACGAATATATACCAGCCAAAGATATTAAAACATTCTGTCCTTTTATTCATGATTGTTTCAAAGGGAAGTGCAGAGTCTCTTACTCGATCTGGACTCTGAGTGATTTTATTAGTATTGTCCAACAACTAAAATTCGTTTATATTTCACCTATAATCAGAGTTATAGGTATCTTGTGCATATTATATAATGTTAGTATATTTAAGAAATGAACTCGGTGTCTACCCAAGTTATACGAGTATAACCTGGGTTGGGGCAATTTACGAAGCGAAGCGGATTATAAAAAAGTGTAAATTGCTCCAACCCGGGTTATACGAGTAAAACTTGGGTAGATATTGAGTTAATTACTTATCATTTAATTTTCTGTAATTTGCTGTACAAAGTGAGTCCGTTTTACTTTAGAAAATGATATTAATCTGTTCAAAATTCAAACGTAACGTCAAGCGGATTAGTATTTTGTAGATCTAAGCAAAAAAAGTAATGAAAAACAAATGCGGCACTCGGGGCTTGAACCCGGGTCGCCTGAGCCATGTCCACGACTCTATCGACTGAGCTACTCGGACTCTCGCTGCAGAACTTTGACGCTTAATTTCTCGAGAATGCCTTGATTGATTTTTAAACATATAACATATTCAGAACTAGTAAGAGGGTCACTATAAGGTGTAAAAATTTCAAAGAAAAATATTAAAAAATAAAAAAAATCGAACATTCATTTTTTTTCAAATTTCCTTCCGATGACGACCGGAAGTAACGGCGGACATTCTCTTGACCGAGGTGCACCAGAAAAACGGTAGTTCTATCATCTCTGAAAATTTCAGCCCCATATCTTTACTCGTTTTTGAGAAACCTGACAGACAAAATTGACTTTTTAAAATCGTAAACGCACAATAACTTCTGACCGGAAGTGTATTTTCAAAAATTAAAAAAAATGTATCAGCTTGAGATAAAAACACGTTCATATTAAAAATTAGAGCTAAATCGACTCAACAATCTTCGAGAAATCGTCTGCACAAAATCGGTAAGAAAAAAAAAGAATAACTAGAGCAAAGCTAGTTGCAAAACAACGAGTGGGTCTTCCGTTCATGTTGAGAGTAAAACTAGATGTTCCTGTAAAAGGCAGAGTTCTTAAACCAAATGCAGGAGTAACTAATTCAAAAATTTTAAAAAAAAGAATAAATCTTGGTACGTCTTAACAAAATGCGGATCGCTTTAAGTACGAATTAACAAAAACCTTAACAATTTTAAGAACGACTTAACAACAAAATTCCGAATGTGTCTAAGTACAACTCAACAAAAATCGAATATTTTTGGTACGACTTATTTTCACCATGAACTTTTCGTTATTTTTTAAACCCAGAACGCTGAATAAAAATTTCCGGAAAAATAAAATGTTTTACCCCGATAAACTTTAGATATTTATATGTTGTAAATAAAGAGATTTAATCAATATTAAAAATAAGAATCAAATATAAATTCGATTGTTCTAAGACATCGATATTTGATTATATATATTATTTTTAGCCATGAAGTTTGAATTCGACTTGAATGAATTCCAAAGTGAATTGAAGACTTTTGAGGAGAAGCAGCGTCCATTATTCCCTCCCCTTGGAATGACATGTCCAGTGGAGGAGTGTCCAAACAGTACTCACTTCAGGAAATACGGCCAACTCCTTGACCACTGGATAGATATCCACAAGGAGAAGAGAAAGTTAGCCAAATGCAAATCGTGCAAGAAATTTTTTAGAACAAAAGCATCAGCCAGAAAACACATAAGCGCCACTCATCGAGAGAATAATGTGGACGGTCTATTGGTAGACATCATGGTACAGAACCGTTCCTATATTTCACCTGGAGACACACCCCTTCCGAGGAAAATGGCACAGACAGAGGAAAGGTCAAGAAAGAGAGAAGAGGAAAAAGAAAAGAGAAAACGATTGCTAAAGGAGTGTGAGAGAAAAACCCTGTTTGATGAAGAAAGGGCTACCAGAACAAACGCAACTGTGAATCGTGATAAAGTGATGGGTGTTCGATGTAAATGGCAATGCACAACGTTTGAGGCTATTACGATGAATTGCTCATAGATTGACTTTTTATTATGAGTTTTACATTATGTTTTGTTTCGACAAAATAAATATATTGTTTTTGTCTGAAGGGGGGAGGAATGTGATAAAACTCATCCTATACCATATGTTTATTTTATTAAAAATCATAAATTGCATAAACAATTAACTAAGCTAGGGATAATTCAATATAAGATTCAATATAAGATACTTAAATAGTAACTTCAATTCTTGTAATAAGCTATTTTACACTTACATTACGGTTCAAGTGCTATTTTGTTTATACAGGTCAGCCATATTGGTCCCTATTTCAAAACGTATTTCACTAGGGTTTACCTGATAAGTTTATCACCTGTAATTTTATCCAATAAGGGGTATGGTTACATTTCATGGTTGGCTGATCGTTTCTTTTGTGTACTCACACTATATAAAGGCGTGTTTCGAGTAGTTCGGCGGACTGCTCGCCTTGCGTCCACTGCTTATAGCAGCCTACTTCTCGGGTAAGCTCATCTTCCCGTTCGAAGCACTTTATACCGACTTCGGTATAAATGATGGTAAGGCAGTGTTCAATAAAAGCTAACTCTTTTCTCTCAGAAGTTTATCTTCTTCAGACTAGGCGCCATAGTTTATTTTAATATTTTGAATTTCGAGCCCGATTTAAATTATAATAAAAACGTGTAGGAAAATTTTCATGTTTCTTATTTAAACTCTAAAGTGAAATTTGTAATATTTTCATGGTTAATTTTTGTCATTTTCATACATATTTTTCATTGATTTGTTTAACTGGAGGTACCAGTTTCTCATCTACATTCATCTTTTGCAAATAAATTTGTTATCAATTTAAAACTTTGATCTTTGTTGACATTTATTTTTGCTGACTACTAATCAGCAATTAGGGATAATTATTAGTCACCCCCGTACCCGACTGTCCCTGGAGCAGGGTTTATCCCCCTCTTGGGGTACCAGTCTTATTACACAATAACTCATGACGCGAGGGGATGCTCCGCTTAGCGGTGCACTTGGTTTTTTTTTATTATTTCTACCATTTAAAAAAACGAATAAATGTTTTGCACTCTATATAAGACTCTATATGAAGTAAGCATTGCTTAAACCCCGTTTGTCATGGTCCAGCCTGGCTAGAAGAGCCTAGCTTAACTCTTAGCGCGGATTCAAGTACAAGATTCTGACGTCATAACTGAAAATGACGTCATATCTAGCTGCCGAAACTATGCAACAGCGGTCATTTAGGTACCAAGTTGATAAATTGCAGCGCATTTCCGTCCAGCTCTCATTCGTTTGCTAGATTCTGTTGGAATTATTAAAGATGAGTTCTGTTTCGGTCAGTGTGGGCCATGTGACCAGATACCATACGGACATTCCCTTAATTCGTAGAGTGATTGAGGTTAAGACCAACACTCAGCTATGTTAAGGAAGGTCTAAGAATTCTACCACGTGTGATTTAGAAAGATTTGCATAAGCCCCGCCCCTTATTCATGAGATTTCACGAGATTTGGGTATTTCGGTAATTAACAAACATCTACCAAAATGAATATGATTAATTATTGGGTTTGAATGGTTCAAGAAAGGTGTACTGAAATAAAATCATAAACTATTCTTTATATCTCGCGAAATCATGAAATTCCTAAGTCGTCTGATGACGTGTCGAGGCTGACTACGTCACATCGACGCTTGCAGCTGTGATCAGAATAAACATGTGGACTTTAGTGATATATCTCGGAATTTAACTCGTTTACAACCAGCGTGGACAGAAATCGGCAGAGGATTCAACTGAACAAGGTAGGATTTATCTGTACTTCCCCTAGATATTGTTTTATATTATTTAATATCGTTGGATGGAACGGAAACGAAGTGAAATTCCTCGGCTTCCATTTTGTTTACATTTGTTTTTCATGTAATATTGTGTTCAAACATCAGTTTGGTGACTCAGTCAGGCAAAGTAATTGTTCTACGTTTCGCTAGTTTTGATCATAAAGAGCATTGAAGCTCATTGTAGCTTTTTACTGGTCTCATATCGCGATAATATTAGATCGCATATCCTCCATGTTCAAAGTACACAATAAAAAGTCCATGGCCAAACACTGTATGTGCTAGCACTACAAAGATTACTGTGAAGATCTGGAATGATTATTGACAAGATTGTAATGTTGTTTAAGTAAATCGAAATGTGTTATTTTATTTAGCCTTCTTTTATGAAGATCTTATTAAATTTATTTAAGACAAAATTAAAGTGTGTTCAAACTTAATTTCCACACATTTTAAATATTAAACATTTGATTATGCCTGTTGTAATATCACTGAAATTGAAACCGCCATTAATATGCCCAATAATAGAGTAATGTTTCATTTTCATGTTATCTTTAACACAATAGCTTGCTAATGATGACACATTATTCATTTTCAGTGTTACTAAGGCAGTAGATGGTCCACTGAAAACACTTCTTGGGATGTTGATAAAAAGTAGGTACTATATAAATATTTCTTTTACTCACTAACCTCAACTTCATGTATAGTTTATTGCTTTTTTAATATCATATTGATAATGATACTTATGTAACATATTATAATAATTTGCATTGATATTTATTGAAATGAAATTTGAAATTGATATATATTCATCATTTCAGGTATTGGTTTTCTTATCAACTGGACTACCTCCTAATATCAACAAGAATATAATTCCTGGGTCCCCCGCCGGTCAAGCAGTAGATCAATACTAGTATCGACCAAGGCTGATTTAGGAACTTGACCAAGGTATTAGTGATATAAATATTTGGTATAAATTTCATGTAAATCCGTCAAAATTTGTAGGCATGAGAGCGCTTACAAGGTCAATTTTTGGATAAAACGGAGTCATCATTGTGGTCAAAGTCCCATAACTCCAACAAAAAGTATCGACCAATGCTGATTTTCGAACTTGACCAAGGTAATAGTGGTATAAACATTTGGTATAAATTTAATGAAAATCCGTCAAAATTTGTAGGCATGAGAGCGCTTACAAAAAAGTGTGACGGACGGACACCCGGCATTTCTATGTCCCCTCTCCGCGTTGCGGCGGGGGACAAAAAGACAGAAGAGAAGAACATGTAGTGTGCAAGAAGAGTTGTCAATTTCCATAAATTCCACATTATGACTGAAAAATACTAAAAATCAGAAAACACTAGTCTGGTTGAACAGTTTATCACAGAAAAGCAATCTCTATAGTATTTGTAAAGTTGATTATTAAAATAAATTCTTCATAATATTGATATATTAATTGTTTCTTCTTGCTTTCTTTGATTAGTACTAAAATATCAATTATAATTACAAGTAAACCTGATTAAGCATTAAAAGAATTTATTCACCAGCATAGTAACATAAATTATTATGAAACATAAATGTGTAAATTACAAACTCAACACGTACACCCCCACCCCCCCATAAAGGCAACTGATGAAATTATTTTTTTTCCAATTTCAACAATTTTGTAATGATCATTGGTGTGAACAGAAACAACATTTTAACATTATTTTAGTGAAATTCACAGCGTTTAATTATTTTAAGAATGAAAATTAAAATCATCATCTTAGTCAGTGTTGCGTTTGAATTTCACGCAAATGACGCTGAAAGTGAAATGGGTCAGATAAAATGCAGTAGTCCAAAGGCATACACTTGATCAAATATATTTAACATCTCCATGTCTTACCATTTTATCCCCAATATATCAAAAAGTGCTGGGAGCTGTATGAAGTCGCTACGCATTTCATATAAATATGCGTTAATTGCGGGAAATCCCAGTAAATTGCTGTTCATACACTTTTTACATTGAATTTAATCATTGTTCTTACTTGACTATTTTAGGCTCCCAGCACTTTTCGAAATTTTGAAGGTTCATTTTACAAGTTAAAAACAGAAATAGCTATATTTGTGTATGTTATGCCCTTGCACTTTGCATTTTTTAGTATTATTCCTGGTTCATCTATTTTTAGCAGTATTACGTGACAGGGTATTCCCAAGAGACTCAAAAATTGCTCATGCGATAACAAATTATTTAATTTATATAATCGATAAAATATCACTTTGTTTAACAATTTTTTGGAGTAGAATACCAAGATTGTTCAAAGGCTAACATTTTATGTGATAAATATCGTTATTTTTTTATGGACGCCCTTAACATAGCTGAGCGGATGGAATGTTTTGGACGTGAGTGAGCCGATTTGCGTTTTGAGAGCAGCGCCAATCAAGAAGAGCATGTGTTGGGTCTAACTCAGCGGTTCTCCGCTCCCTCAACGGCACCTCCGCCACCGTTGCCAGTCTCTCCACCACCCTCGCCCCCCAGGACCACTACCAAACCGAGAGAAAATGATCAAAATGATCGAGAGGAGAAGGCAGGAAAGTTCAGAGGAGCAACGGCCCAAGCCTGAAAGTGTGACTCCTCCCCGACCTCCATCGGTATCCCCCTTCCCCCCTACAACCAACAGCGGACCGGGGTCCCTTTTTCGTAGAGTGAGGAGTGTTGCCGAGACGGCCATGCCTTTTCGAAGGGATGGCCCTGGAATTCGCTTTTGTCTACTCCCCAGACAACCTCCTAGGAGGCAGTGGGTATCTCCACCCAGAACAGTGCCAGCCATTAGACCATCTGGCCCTGCCTTAACTGTAAGTATTTTAAGCTTAAGCTTATTTTAGTAAACCTTTACCTCATGATTATTCATTTGAAACTTCATCTACTGTTTCTGAAAATCTGCATCTTATTGATGAAAAATTAACTTGTGTGAAGTATATTTTTCAGAAACTCAAGAGCTGGAAATGTTAGCTTACAGAACCCCAACAACTGTTCGATAAAATAATTGTTGCCCGATTTGTTTTCAACTCTTGATTTGCTTAATTAGGTAGGTCTTTTATCAAAGCAGCACAAGGAGGTTATGGATAAAAGATTCATAAGGTACAAAATCTGGCCGGTAAAGACTGGATCAAGGCAATATTTAAAAAGATCATTTCATATTTGTCAGCTCTCTTCAGAAAAACATCTGAGAGTCTTGTTAACTCTCTTGAATTTAGAAATGCAGTTTCTTCTTTTATTTATCAACTGCGGGGTTCAGACGGTTTCTGGACTGATGGGTTATCTGTTCCACTTCTCTCTATCAGAAACTGTCAGATGATGATGTACATTTGGCTGAAAAACAAAGATCATCCGCCTGGCGTAGTCTGAGATGTAATATCATCTATGAAAGACACAAACTTTTATTACAATTAGTGACTGACAGTCCAGATTGCAACTGAGGAACATAACTCTAAGGAAAAAAAACGAACCCCGTTTGTCATGGTAGCCTGGCTAGAAGAGCTTAGCTTAAAACTTAGCGCGGATTCAAGTACAAGATTCTGACGTCATAACTGAAAATGACGTCATATCTAGCTGCCGAAACTAGGCAACAGCGGCCATTTAGGTATCGAGTTGATAAATTGCAGCGCACTTCCATCCAGCTCTCATTCGTTTGCTAGATTCTGTTGGAATTATTAAAGATGAGTTCTGTTTCGGTCAGTGTGGGCCATGTGACCAGATGCAATACGGACATTCCCTTAATTCGTAGAGTGATTGAGGTTAAGACCTACAGATGGAATGTTTTGGACGTGAGTGAGCCGATTTGCGTTTTGAGAGCAGCGCCAATCAAGAAGAGCATGTGTTGGGTCTAACTCAGCGGTTCTCCGCTCCCTCCACCACCGATGCCAGTCTCTCCACCACCCTCGCCCCCAGGACCACTACCAAACCTAGAGAAAATGATTAATAGTGACTTTCATATTGGCAAATTTTTGATGATATTTCATCTTTTTAGACCTCCCCCAGCTAATTCCATGCAAAGGGTTGACCTTCCGTACCGTGTGCATGTTGCACAATCACATGTCAAAAACTTACCGGTGTATAGTTTACAATGCCCCATCCACCTACCTTTCGTGTTATATTACCCCCGTCTGTAACATGCAATTTCACGGTGTAAAGTCGACACAACAATCATAGCCGCAGGTTTCGCATTTGACTTCTGATTCTCATGCACCTAACATATAGGGCCTACATATTGCAGATCAATTTCAACAAGAGACACCCCTCTAACTATTGATAATCGTTAAAACTCATTTCATGAATTTTAAAAACGCTCATAAGCCTCCAAGTACAGCAACTCTCAATTTTACAAAAATATTGACGATTTCTTTATCTGAAACTGTCCCTTGCTAGCTATGTATCAAAATCCATGTGATAGGTGTGAACTTTATGGTGTCAATACTTTTAACTTTCAACTTTTAATGAAATCCCTTGAAATACTGAAAGATACAGCATAAGCTCCCTTTGACTTCGTGTCGGTGAACTGGTATGGTAATACCAGTTAAAGGTAATCGAAAATTAAGACACATAAGTTTAACTAGTGTTTGCATATATGATATGTGTTATGTTATTAGTGAACACAGGATGTGTTGGAGAATTTTTTAAAGATGTAGATGTAGAAGAAATATAAGTAGAAGATGCAGCTTGTTTTTGAATGGATGGTATTTGTTTGTATATCTTCCTCTTGATTCAAATAAACAATGCATGGTTCGTTTTGATGTTGATCTCTATCTCGATCATTCAATCATTATCTCCGATTTCTTCATATACCTCGTCCCATCTACATTGTTGGTCGTCTGATGACAGATGCACATGAACAGTAATTTGAAGATAGTTTTGTTCGATGATTTTTTTTGTAGTGTTTAGTTCGTTTTCGCTGATAAATCTTGAAGCTGTTTTATGCATGATTGTAGATAGGTGTCTTTTATAATTAAGGTCTTCCGTTTCCAACGGAAGACCTTTCTATTATTGTGCGGGAAAAATTATTTTTCTTTTTTTTTTTTTTCTTCCTAGACGCGAACTTTGAGGCTTCATATCTTGCTTATTTCTGAACGGTTTTTGCTCAAATTTTCAGGGCTAATGTACTTTACAAAACACTATCTTAAGCAATTCATAAAATTTAGAATTCCCCTTCCGTTAAAGAGTTATTCCCCTTTTAAAAATTTTTAGGGCCTTTTGTTTCCAGACAAAGGCTCTGAGACTATGATAGCAGGGAATGGGAATCCAACGAATTTGAATAACAGAGACATTGTAGTTGTGCACATCTGTTTTTGTTTTAAGATTACGTTTTTTATTTAGGAAAAGGTAGGGGATCAAAAAACAGGATTCAAAAAAGTGCGAAAATTTAGACATATTTTCCTTTATATCTTTTAAACGAAAAATATTTTGTCAAGACATGTAGAATAAAAGTTGTGCAAAATATAGAGGGCTTTCATTTGACATCAATAAAAAAGGGCTGGCCCCTTAAATTAAGGGCCAATGGCCCCTAAAAAATTTTGCTTAATAACTCAAAAACGGTTAGGATTTTGATATAGCTGTCGCTGGAAAAGTTGTTTGTTGGGATCTCATAAAGGTCGTTACAATGTTATTTTGTATGTGATTTGTGTAGTATGAGTGTAAAAAGCTTTACATGTTGACATGTACATGTTTTCATTTGACAAGTTAACGAAAGTCTTTGTGCGTACAACTGGCATAAAGTTGCCGCAGAAAGTATGCTGGTTTATACAGGAGGCATTAATTCATAAGAATTTTTGTTGTTGTTGGAGTATACGCTTTTCCTTTAGGAGTTAAAATTATTGTTGTTAAGTTCTTGTAGTGCACAATCATTAAAAACGGCAATTGTAAAACAAAACATTCTTTTTCTTTTCTAGTAAACCACAAAATATGGAATTAAAAAACTCTATGCATTACATTTTAGTTATTAACTCCATGCATTTAAAATCTACTTTGAATCAGAGTTCTGTGTGTGTACCATTACGTAAGCTCTCCCTTGCCCGCGGCCGAGAAAATCGGTTACCATGCTCGCGGCTGGACTACCTAGCGGTCAGCGGTTATCTAATACACGAGAGTTGCGTCTCTCATATATGAGTTTATGTAGCCGCGAACTCAAGAATTGTTTTAGTTTTGATTACACAAAATCTTTTGTGGATTAAACGATTGGATGTCAAGTAAGAAATAGTTCAGTTAATTAATAAAAGCAATGTCATTCTCTAAAGCAATAATAGACATAGATCAATTGTGGGGTTTAAGTTTAAAATATATAACTTCTATTTGATAGAGTAAGGTCATTATACTGCAAACTTTTCAAATCTTCCTTGGTTCTGAGCTGTGCGATTCTGTGCTTTGTACCTTTACGTAATCTATTCTTCGCCCACGGCCGAGGAGATCAGCCACGGATGCATTACCTAGCGGTAAGCGGTTATTTAATACACAAGATTCGCACACCGCGACTTACACTTACATGCATATGAACGTGTTTGAGTTAATATAGCCGTATATACAAGAACTGTTTTAATTTTATGTTATAAAAGTTTGTCCTACTTGTATATATATTTAATTAAATATTTGAGTGTAAATGAATATTAATGAACGATATTACTCCAAATCGGAAAAATCGTTAGAATAAACTAATGTTTCGTTTGTTTAAGTAAAGTACTTTAAAAACTGTACAATTAATGTTTTAAATCAACACCCCCCCCCCCCCCCTCAAATATTAAACCTTTAAATGATGATCATCCCTCGCACATGGCTGAGGAGATCCGGCGCGAGTGGATAAGTGATCCGCCGTCGGTTCGTGTTCTTCTACATGTACCTTATGACGCGTTTATGTTTCATATTTTGCACGGACACAACTATATTTTATTATGTTTTCAACTATTATATTGGTTTAAGATGAAAAGATAAATTTATTTTACTTGTACAGTTGATTAAGCATTGGTGTATACGATAGCGTACAAGGTAGTTTAAAAATCAAACAAATTATAATCAAAGTTCCATGTTACATGTTTGCGGTAGGTGCTAGCACGATAAAAGAATGTCCTGAGTTGAGGCATTCGATGATTATTTAAAAGAATATTCACATGAGTTTTAAACAACTTTAGATTAGATTCTATCGGTCACATATTAATCACTTCTGTAGTTTTTCTACATGTTCGTTTCATTATGGAAGCGAACTCATTGCTGCCCCCCCCCCCCGCCCCCTCCTCCCGCCCCGCTGACAGGAGCTCGCGCTGTATTTTTTTATTTTTTTTGGCGAAACGATATCAAGATCTGTCGAAAATCATTTTTGGTGGCTTCTTCTTATGTGTAACATTTTGTTTCACTTTCCCAACCGTTTGTTTATTCGGTCAGTCTGTGTTAATTCAATCGCCACGTGCGACCGAGAATCTTGTGTCGCTTCAGCGCACACAGCTCAGAACATATATAGCCCCGGGTCATCAATTGTTATGTAATTGAGTAACAGTTGGAATGGTGCTTTTACTACATAAAATATAAATAAAAAATCATCCAGAAAAAATGTTACCGTAACTCAATAGTCAATACCAAAAATAAAAATCCGTATGATTACAAACTGAAATCGGTTTTTCAGTATTCGGCGGGATTTGATTTTTCTTCTAACATTAGTATTTTTATTGGTTTCAGAGAATACGATGAAAAAATACAAACAGGAAATAAATCTGATATTATTTACATTGATAATGTTGAAAAATATATAAAATTAAATTAGTCACATTCGTTAGAAAACAATGTTATACAAACATCCGATAATTTTTTTCCTATGTCGTATCATTCGCGTAAATAAATACGTTCTGTACATATCCATGTACCTCAGAAAAAATTCAAATGATTAAACAAAAAAGAAAGTTGTAATTACTATTTCGGATTTTTTTCAAAGTAATTTAACATTGTATTGAAAAGAACAAGAAATAAAAATGATTTAAATTTTTGACTCAATCTTCGTATATATTACCGGCGCTCCTTACATGTATAACGGCGTACAGTGTATATAGATTATCATGATCTATTTGAATTAAGTTCCATTCGTAAAGATTCCCATAATAATTAATTGCATGACTGTGTACATTGTAGGCAAATCCCTGTGCGTTTATTACGTCTTGTTTTCCGTTAACAGTGGTTTAAGTAATTAAAATAATTACTTGTAAAAATATCTGTAATCGGGATTCCAAAGAACTTACTTCCCGCAATTCATAGAAATGATCAGTATGTTTTCTTTCTATGTTTAAATTTAAATTTTGTTCAAATAATTAATAAATTTTCTATCATTTAAATTGTGTGCTTCATCAAATACTGATTCCAATTACCTTGAAGTCATTAATTTTTCCATTGGCTATTGACAAAAAAGGAGACGCTTGACCATCCAATGAAAACAAATACACAGAGTTTGATTGACAGGTTCAGCCAGGTGCAGGTCTCACCCGATGTCCGAGGTTATGTGTGTCGCGAGTGGTCTCAATAAGAGTTATCGATGTAAATAAATTAAAAAAGATACATGCTTATCAAAACATGCTCGTGTAAGTTAAAGTTGATTAAGGCTTGTTCCAACAGAAATCATATTTTGCTAACTGTATTTAATATTTTTTATGTATAGCGAATTTTAATATTGTACAGTCATTTTACCGGTAACGAATCAGTATGCGGTTTCTCGTGCATGCAACTATTATTATCGGAATTCCAAATGTTTTTATTTTTTGTTTAAATCGCGTTTCTTTGTCCTTCTAAACTGTATCAAACCCGAAAAAATAAAGGATGAATTACGGAGACAGTAATTTCAACACCCCCTCCAGTTTCCTAGTTTTGAATTCGTTTCCCAGTATCGAATTAAGCGCCCTTTATCACTTCTGACCGAATATTTTGAGGCGAATTAATTTCAAAAATATACTAGAGGTACATGTTAATGGACTTATAAATGAACAAGGAAAAACAATTGTGGGAATATGTCATTTAAACAAATTATATGATCGTTATTTTTATCATACCGTTTTCCGGTCAAATTGAAACTGGACTTGAACAGTTTTCATTTCCGTTACTTTATAATATTGAATTTTCATACAAACACTTTATAGTAGTAATTGATGATAAGTAGTTGCCATTTTCCTTTGTTTTTCCCGTATATCTATCAATTTTTGCAGCCAAATAATACTTCTGTCGCAATGAACCGTAACTAGGAAAACTACACGTGGTCCTATTTGAAGTCGTAATTTCATTCAAAGCTCCATTATTATTTGATATGATGTATTATCTTTTTAAATGAATTATATTGACTAATTATTCACTAAATAGGGATCAATAACAAACTTATTTTCATAGTTAGGCTTAATTGTTTTCACACTTTCGTTTTTTCTGCTTTGAACATCCGGCAGCCCATATCTGGGGCACATTTTTAATTTGTAAACAATTCGGTAAATAATCGTGCAAATGGCAAACACTGATATAATATTTATTTCTATGTTATAATCACCTAGCTAGAATTTTTTAAAACCTCAACTTTGTCTTCCACCAATAATTTTTCTAAAAATTATTCGATACTGGCAAATATTCGTTACCGGTAAAACTGTACCAGTACTGAAACATCGTATAAAACGTTATATATACATGTACTCTGTAACAAGTCGTCTTTTAATACATATACCTTTCTTTTGTTTGTTAAAAATAAATTCAATTTTGTAAAAAGATAAGTATATCATTTCTTCTAGATTTTTTTTTCATGAAAATACCTACAAGAGAGTTTTGCCAATCACAAACAGTTTAAAGTACATGTAATGTAAAACACGGGCTCCATTTTGAAACAAATTGTCAGAGAGTTCCGAATGAAATCTGATAAACGTTTCACATGGTTCTCGCACGCTTTGCTCGAAACGATTTAAACGCATTGTCCGAAATTCTGCACGCTTTGTCCCAAACGCTAAACGGTTTACACGAAACGCTTCACGATTCACACGAAACGCTAAACGGTTAATACGAAACGTTTTTCGCACGTTAGTCGCACGCTTTTTTTTGTTGTAGTAGTACGTTTCAGGGTCTGTAAATTTCTAAATTGCACATTGTCTTCAAAAATTTACAAATATTTAAATAAAGAAGTTATCTTAGAGAAAAGGTTACGTGTTTTGTAAACGGGTTCGGTTTAAAATAAAAAAAACCCCACAATTCCTGACATGCCACATGAGTACATACTGTTTATTACAATGCTTGCTACCCTCTGAAAATTTAACTCGCCATTAAATATCTCATTTTTTAAATAATGTTTGTTACGATTACATAAACTGTATGCGACAAATAGTTTTCCTAAAACATTTTCTTATTTTCTTTTTCAAAACACGTTTTATATGCAGGCTTTCAATCACAACACGTTTTTATAACAAAAGCAGAACTGAAAGTTTAGTAATTATAATCGTTTGACACCATATCACATATATTTTCAACTCGCAGCAACAACGGAAGACCTACTCGTGGCTTTGCCACGAGCTCTGCTCTAGTTATATTTTACTGTTCTGAATTTAAAATAATCACAAACTTTCATGTTGTTTACCCCGCGAGCTGTCAACAAACTATTAATAAGATCTATTCCGATCAATATCGTGTTCAATTAAATGTTCGGCGGCATTTTGATAACACTGAGATATAAACACATTAATTGTTGGAATCATACTTTTTAAAATTTTATTATACTTCAATTTTACTACAAATATGAATATCTATATGTCTCATAACAGAAAGATGTAGTCCGTATTATGATCGGATTAGGATAATTTTTGCCAGTTCTTTATGGGTAAATAATAAATAATAATAAATAACAGACGACAACGAGCTCTGTACACAGGAGACTGCTGGCAGAAATGTCCAGATTCCAGCTTATTTTTGTAAGTTTGCGTTTAAAAATACACAAAATTGCAATCAATTTGTAACATTAGATTGTAATTACATAAATGTCTTGTAATGTTCATGTAATATTAGAGGATTTCCAAGAAACTGAGGCACCTGAATCCTAGGAGCTGTTCTACTAAGAAAAAGATCATGATCCGACTGCCCCCGCTTCTAAGAAATTGCTTAAAGCCATTTTAAGCATATAAATGCCAATCAATAAATAAATTATATAATGAACTGTTCCCTTTTTTCCATTATAATACTTTTAATTTTTTTTCATTTTTAAGGCTGTAGAATTATAAGCTATAAAATCATATATTTGAGGGAACTGAGTATTTTATTTGTTTAAAATTAAAGTTGAAAATTGATATATGCAGTCTTAGTTAATTTAAAGATATTATGGATTATGGAATAAAAAAAAATATTATTGGAAAGGGGGGGGGTCAATTTCATCACCTGTACTGGAAACCGTTGTCTTTAAAAAGTTGTTCTTTTTTGCCATGTGTAATATAACAGAACAAGAATTTAAAGACCTTAAACGAAGTGTAGAGGAACTTAAAAGATGCCCCGAAACCAGGGAAAACAACATCTAAGAAATTTGGCAAAGTACAAAGTAAGTGGTGTTACTTCAACCACATCTGTCATTCTAATGAAACACGTATAATCATTTCGATGCATTTTTAGAAACAAGTAAAAAATCTTGTTGGTGCAAACCCATGTAAATTTAGCAATACGTGCAGTGTTGCATCTAAGAGGTATACAAGGATTGTCCATAAAGTTCGTGAACTACGCGTTTTGGTCATTTTAGATGGTTTTAGGTACACATAATGTACATTTAAATATTTATCATAAAATTTCAAATTAAAACTAGAGTAGTTTTGAAATTAAAACTAAAGTAATTTTGATTTTTTTTTTGGCATATAAATAAACTGAAATTTTAATGTATCAATGTGTCGCGGAACGCACGCACAGCCCGGCGTAAAAAAGTTCCCTATATTGACATTGAGTTTTTAGATATGGAGATATACATTATTCCTATTACAGGGACTATGAGGTCATCAGAGACTGCCCTATATCGTGAAAACAAAAACCTGCCACAATCATATCCACAAACCTGAAGAAAAGAAACCTGGCTACATTGGCCTAAGTGTGTTATCTGGAAGGGAATTCCCTGAATGTTTTAGCCATCTTCTCTGCCAATTTTGTAGACTTTAAACCACAAATACGTGTTAAAAGGTTTATAATGCAAATTAATGCGTTTCCCAAGAACTACAACGCTTCAATTTGTTATATTACACTGAAACCATTCTAAATTAATATAGATTTTATAGTCTTTCAATTGTGACCACGGGAAATATACTGGTCTCCGTATTGTGAAAATGTTTATAAAAAAATATAGAATGATACGAGGAACTGTAGTGAAGATGCTTGTTTACATTACATGAGCTACTGGAGCATACAATTTAGAGAATGTAGGTTCAAGGCTTGTAAACAAAGGGTTGTTGAATCTAGCCTTACTGTGTTCACTCTTTGTTTCCTTAATCAAGGCACTTCTTCTGCCTGTATGCAGCATTCCACCCAGCTGCAGTTGGTACCGCCCATATTTGGGTTTAACCTGCAATAGTTTTGTGTCCCATCCAGGTTATGCCATCTTCGCTAGCCATGGGTTTTCGGTCCACTTTGCCCCCCATAAACCCTTGGCGATCTTCATTACGAAAACTCGGTTACAAGCTCCGTTTTATGATTGGCTGCAGCTACGAGTAGCTGATACAATCGCAGTGCTTGAAAATATAAACTTTAAAATAAACACACGTATGGTCTTATGTAAATCATTCAGTGCTTTTAACAAGTTGAGACACAAGTTTTCGAGTATAGTGTCTCCCAAACGATGGTCTAACCAGATCGCTTTTAAAACATATATATTTTACTGGGATTGAACATAGTCCTACAAATTCGTCAAGGCTCGCGTGACAGTATGGGAAGTAAACATGGCGAATGTAGACGTTGCCTATCCCGTTAGTATATACATTCCTGCTTCTGGTTATTGCTTTTGAAGGTTCAATGAGCTGCTGCGTTTTATTTAATTTCTATGGTCTGCAATATTCACGACAACGATACCTGGTTTTAAGCCATGAAAGTTTTCTTAATAAATCGGCGACTTTTTTACTCCCGGTACAGATCCTTACAAAGCAGAATGAATAAAACATCCCGTGCTTTTCTTAGGTAATACTTAATTCGTATTTAATAGCAGCGTTGAGTATGTTCCGATATTCGGTGGTCAACATGTTTTCATGTTGCATTAATGCCATGATCTCTAAATAACCCGTTGTTTAATTTGATTAAATTGTTAATATGCAAGGGCCGCAACTCAAGTTGCTCGCTAGATAGCGCCACCACATCACCGAGTTTTCGAACGAAATCCGCCATTGGGGAACAAAGTGGACCGAAAACCCTTGGCTAGCGAAGATGAGGTTAAGCCAAAGACTCTTCTTATCCGCTTAGCACCCGGAACCATGGGGATTAGCACTAGTTTTGTTAGCGGCAAGTATTTAAAGAGATTATATATAAGCTAGAACATTACAGTGTATAAAGTTTTTCACTAAGTTGTTAGGAGAAACAGCACAAGTATTTCCTGGAGAATATTTAAAGGCCATAACAGTGGCATATAATGACCACGGTGGCAGTTCTCTAACTAAACCTTTCAGTCTGGATGACACTAATAGAATCGTTCATTATTACGAGTGTGGGATAGTGAAAATCACTCTGCCGAGTCCTAGACCGTGAATCTTGTCCCCGAGGTGGAATTTCACTATCCCACACGAGTATATAATGAATGATTATTTTCTCGCATTATATAACCTTAAAAAATGATGTTTGACAACTTTCTGTTATGACGTTCAAAAGATAACTTTCAGTTTATTCCTCCGCGTGCTTTAAATAGTGCAAGTCAAAATGAGAGCATACGACAGTTTTTAGCTCACCTGAGCTGAAAGCTCAAGTGAGCTATTCTGATCACATTTTGTCCGTCGTCCGTCTGTCTGTCCGTCCGTCCGTCTGTCCGTCTGTAAACTTTTTACATTTTGAACTTCTTCTCTAAAACTGCTTATCCGATTTCAACCAAATTTGGCACAAAGCATCCTTATGGGAGGGCGAATATAAATTGCAAAAATTAAAGTCCGATCTGTATTCAAAGCGGAGAAAACCTTGAAACTGTAGAAAAAGGGGGGGGTGCATTTTTAAAAATCTTCTTCTCAAGAACTACCGAGGCAAATTCAACGTAGTTTAGCATAAATTATCCTTATGGGAAGGAAAATATAAATTGCAAAAATTAAGTGGTAATTTTGTTTCAAATCGAAGTTATTACGAAAATAATAATAAAGGAAAGGCGTATTTCAATCGGGCTCGGCATCCGGTAAAATGGGTAGGCAAGACTTGGCCTGGGCAAAACAAAAGATTGGCAGTTATTAATCTGCCAATCTCATTAAAATTTCAGGATATTTGATGGACTAGTATATTTGTATTCGCTGTAGATATTGCTGCAAAATAATGCGTATTTGGAATTGACAATTGCCGATCTGCCCTGGCATTTATTTTGCCACGGCCCGGGTTTGCATACCCATTTTACCAAGACTCGTATTCCATACTTCTAAAACGAGGTTCTTTGTTTAAAGCAGCCATGACATTATACGAAAAAGGGTCGATCTGACTATGATGAATTTGCTTGTTGTGCAACAGTTCGCGTATGAAGGGAAGTTTTGAAACATGAAAAATATATTGGTGCCGATTTTGTGAAGTACATTGAGGCTAAATATTTCAATGCGTTGACAGTTTTCACACATGACGTTGGTGTTAGCTTGTTCTGATTTTCGTTTCGTTTTCATTATTTATGCTTTGTAACCTGGAAACTATCGTCTGTATTTCGTGATTTTTCGTATCAAATCAATCAGAGACTTCGGTAAATCAAACAGTTACGTTAACTGTTTACCTGCGCATATTAAGCAAAGTCTGATGTAGGGGTACTGAAATACAATTCATTATATCGGTAATTCGGCATTATCTTTTGCGTAATGGTAGATTAATGCAATAGGTTTTGTTGAGATGCTCGGCATTTTCTCTAGTTTATTCAGTTTAAATAGAGTTTAATATCGCTTACGGAAATATGTAGGTATATCCATGTATATATATATATATGATTCATTTCGAAAAAATAAATTGTTTTCTTTATTTGTTATACATGTAGTGCATGTTGTTTACAATTTCTATTTACTAACCATATTTGAGTGTTAAGCTTCGAATTATAAGCAAGATACAGAGATTTGCTCACAATTCTATGTTTGTACACAGATCTTAAAAGCTAAAGATTAAAAAAGTATAAAAAATTGTCAATATTTATTACGAAAATTTTCAAAATCTGTTCTTCCAGAAACCCACTTATTGAATTGTAAACTTAACCTTTTTAGCTCACCTGAGGATGGGACCACAATGGGGGGTCGAAGTTTAACATGAATATATAGAGTAACTCTTAAGAAATCTTCTTCTCAGAAACTAATCGGCCAGGAAAGCTGAAACTTGTGTGGAAGCATCTTCAGGTAGTGTAGATTCAAAGATGTGAAAATCATGACCCCTGGGGGTAGGGTGGGGCCACAATGGAGGGTCGAAGTTTAACATATGAATATAAAAAGTAAATCTTTAAAAATCTTCTTCTCAGAAACTAATCGGCCAGGAAAGCTGACACTTGTGTAGATGCATCCTTAGGTACTGAAGATTCAAATTTGTGAAAATCATGACCCCCGAGGGTAGGGAGGGGCCACAATAGGGGATCGACGTTTTACATAGGAATATATACAGTAAATCTTTAAAAATCTTCTTCTCAGAAAATAATCAGACAGGAAAGCTGACACTTGTGTGGATGCATCCTCAGGTAGTGTAAATTTTAAAGTTGTAAAAATCATGACCCCCGGGGGTAGGGTGGGGCCACGATGGGGGATCGAAGTTTAACATAGGAATAAATACAGTAAATCTTTAAAAATCTTCTTCTCAGAAACTAATTCGCCGGCAAAGCTGGAACTTGTGTGGAAGCATCCTCAGGTAGTGTAGATTCAAAGTCGTGAAAATCATGACCCCTGGGGGTAGGTTGGGGCCACAATGGGGGATCGAAGTTTAACATATGATTATATACAGTAAATCTTCTTCTCAGAAACTAATTAGCCAGGAAAGCTAAAACTTGTGTGGAAGCATACTCAGGTAGTGTAGATTCAAATTTGTGAAAATCATGACCCCTGGGGGTAGGTTTGGGCCACAATGGGAGGTCGATGTTTTACATAGGAATAAACAGAGTTATTCTTTAAAAATCTTCTTCTCAGAAACTAATCAGCCAGGAAAGCTGAAACTTGTGTGAAAGCATCCTCAGGTAGTGTAGATTCAAAGTTGTGAAAATAATGATCCCCAGGGGTAGGGTGGGGCCACAATGGGGGGGGGGGGGGTCAAAGTTTAACAAAGGAATATATAGGGTAAATCTTTAAAAATCTTCTCAAAAACTAATCAGCCAGACGATTCTTTATAATTGTTAAGACTTTGGCCCCAGGACAATTCTTTGGCCTCACGAGAAGGTTCAGAGTTTGATGTACGTTTATAACCCATCTATAAACTATTGTTAGGGATCTTTTTTAGATCTGCAATACTCAACATATGATATGACTATAAAATCATCCTGTTAGAAAAGGGACTAATGATTATCAACATAAGAATATCCAGGGGAAAATGGATTTTATTTATACAGGATTTACATGAATTATTGTACATCGTCCAGATAGTTTGTATTATGACTCCATTGAGCTGATTTTATCATACCTCTTGTTCCTCAGGTGAGCGATGTGGCCCATGGGCCTCTTGTTTAATTAAAAATATGATAAATTGTAATTAATGAAGCAACACAATTACTTAATGGATAATCTCAATGCACCATTTTGCATTTCCCTAAAGCAGACAACGTTTGTTTATGTTTTAAAACTTCGTAGTAATACACAGTGTAAGACAGAAAAATCTCACACTGCTGACTCACACTGGACAAACCGATCTCACACCGGTGATAATGCGAGAAAATGCAGTCACAATACTGACAGTTATATCAATCTTGATATTAACCTAGCTTGAAAACTGTTTTTAGAGACTGATGTATGAAGGAAAGAGAGAGAGAGAGAGACAACTCCCTGTGAATCCCAACTCTGCACTCACTGTTTTGAATTAAATGACTGTCACACTTTGAGATTACCCAATGTACAACCTCTTCAGAAGATAATTGAATGGGTTAATATATGTCATTTAAAAATATATTTCAAACAAAAAATTGTTCACTCCATGTCTCTTACTGTCCGTAAGCTGTTTAATTTAAATGGGTTTTTTCGAAACCATTATTTATCTTATCTGCAATTGTAGTGCTTCAGCATATTGTGTTAGGATACAAGTGCGGGTTTTATTTCAATCATATATGCTTCATGTATTTTTCTTCAAATTGTCACATTAGAACAGAATGTAGATTTTTTCATTATTTTTATGTTTTGCACAACGTAAAGTATTAAAGAAATTCCTAATACATAATGTATACAGGTAAGAAGAAATATCGTAGAATATCGTAGAAATTCCAAAAACATATAATATTGCGGGTACCGTAATATTGCAATGTTATCATACCTGCAGTTAACTAAATATAAAGAAGAGATGTTTGGAAACATTTATGCCGCCTCCCTTGGAAACATCTGCGAAGAAAATGAACGAAAACTACAAATAATTGAAATTTTTCTAAAGCATTCAAAAAATTCTCGACCGTACCGAGAATTACACTTGACATAGATTTTGTTATGATAAACATAAATACCAAATTTCATTTTAATAATTGCATTTTATGCGAAAATAATGAACGGAATTTAAAAATAATTGGAATTTTTCTACGTCCAAGGGACATAACTATGTCTAGAATTAATCGATCACACCAAAAATCGAACTTGACCTAGATATTAATAAAAACAAACCTGTATACAAAATTTCATTTCAATATGTGCATCAGTAGTATAAAGCGCCTAGATAGGGGAGTCAACTGAGTGCACTTTTGGTGTCAAATACAAAATGGCGGTCAAAATAATGTAAACAAAGGCAGTATAGAGTGAGAACGATTTTATTGAATGAAAACATGCAATTAGAACGAGACAATAATGAATAGTTGTATGAAAACAGTTAAAGTTAAAGTTAAAAAACATATTAACATTGAAGAAATAATTTTTTTCTTTCACCGTTCGGTTTTTAATTGAGGTCGGGTTCCTTAATGAACACGATTTGATTGTTGATTCTCTTCATTCTGCCCGGTATTTTTTGTTTGATTTTCATTTCCTCGTCCCAGTCTTCTTTTTTTGTTTTTATTGTTGGCTTTTTTCTCTCCTTTTTATGATTTTTTTCGGCGGTTCATTATCTTCAATGTCGGAAGTTTTAATGACTTGTTCAATTTTCGTGCAAGAGTACAACACCTCTAGTACATAACGCTCCTGTGTCAGCAAACACCAGGTCAAAGACAAAGGCCAGACGATTGTTTTAATTGAGTCTTATAAAGGGTTTATGATGTTTTAAAGCCAAGGAAAACATTTTTAGACAATTGAAGTTTTAATTGAGTCTTATAAATTTATGATGTTTTAAAGCCATGGAAAATATTTTAGACAATTGAAGTTTTAATTGAGTCTTATATACATGTATTAATGATGTTTTAAAGCCATTGAAAACATATTCTTCTTATTTGCACTGATTTACTTTGGAAAATTTAACTTTATGACATAGAGAGAGAGAGGGGGTTGGGAATGATTAAGACGTTTTCAATTTAAAAATTGAAAAGTTCCCTTTAAGTCAAGTTTGATCAAACTGAACAATAAAAACATATATTAAAAGCAAAACCTCTTTTATAGGGAATGGAGGTGGTGATCCGAGTGATGATACAAATTCCAGGGGGGGGGGGGGGGGGGGGGGGGGTATTCCAGGCTGTTTTAAATGTCGCCCCATTAAATACAGATCGCTATTATTATCACCGCTCCGATGGACACAGATTGCTGTTATAAAATTCTTTATAATTTTTTTTCCAAAATTATTCAAAGCTATTGTAGGGGTGAGCGCAGTCTCTGTATCTTAATTTGTGCATGTCATTATATTTAAGTATGTTTGTTTCCTGGGTCAACTCCGTTTTAAGGGTATGTAGTCCCTATGCGGAAGCTTGTAATTTTGAAAGTAGTAATTTGGTCTCCATTATAGCACTGTCAACCTCACATGGTTGACAGTTTTCATTCTTCTCTACTGTCGACCGCCGACAGGTGACAGTCGACAGATTTATTCTTTGTTTACCTATCCTGCGGGCCTGTTGACGTTACAATAGGAAGCATTTGTAATACTTTGGCCTCCATGACAACCCTACCACCACCGCCTTTTATTTTTGAAAACTTGATATAAATACAACACATTTTACTATTTGTAAAGATGTAACATTTCATTAAAATCAATTATATAGCACTACCCTAAATACACCACAGAAGAGACGTAAGAGGCTGTCTGGCCGCTATTAAAATGATGGGATGCGACTCCATTTTGTATATTCTAAATACCATTTGGCAAACCTCGGCCGATTCCGCAACCTACATACCTATCGTCCGGTTTGTGTCTATTCCCTGCACTGCCCAAAAAGGGCGAAGAAGTTGTGATTCATTGATCTTTTTTACTTTTTTAAGGACTATAACATTTACAAAAGGAAGATCCCTTTGCAGGGTCAATATAATTTTCCCTATTTTATGTAAATTTAACCCCAAGGCCTATGAGGATTTACAGGTAAGTAACAAGGAATATACCTTTCGACGACAAAGAGAGATAACTCTTAAGAATGTGGACGTCCTTTTGAGACTAAGGTAAATACGCACACTATATTTACAATCTATCACACAACGTTGACTGTTGTCATTTTATACTCTTATTTAATTATCTTTTTCAGTTTCATTATCAATATACGATTAAGTAAAAGTAAGTATATAAACAATGTACACTTCTGGGTGATCAATTCAACGATTTATATCTTGTATGCCCTTGGTTTTTAAATTTATTTAAACACTTTACTACAAACTAAATACTTAAGTTTGCAACATTATCAAAACAATAAACATATGAATATAATTTATAGTATATATACACGTTTTGATTTTTACGCCTTTTACATAACTAATACATTTGCTTCCTAAATATAATGAGGATTAAATAATTACAACGTATTCATAATTAGTAAACAAAAACTTCACGTACTACATAAAGATATCATGATAATTCTGATCGGTAATTATGCTCGATAATCAAATACAATCCTTCAAAATCATAACTTAAACCAATCAACAATTTCATCGTGCTGCGGATGGCTCGGCAAAACCTTCATTAACAGTTTCACGTCCACCTTTTCCATAGACTTGAATGAATTCTCATATTCCTCGATTGAAATGCCCACGTTGGTATTCTTGTCAAGAGACCTCAAAGTAGACGGGGAAGATTTCAGGAAGGCGTCTCTATTAACTTTTCCGCATTTCATCAACAACCTCAATCCCTCTTTCTCAAGTTCCTACAATTCATCTTTAAATTCGATTATCAATACATGTATTACTTAAATTTACTTATTTCATAAAAATCAATGTACATTATTAAGGAAGTGATTGCAAGGGTCCTTGATAAAATCATTTTCTATGGGCACTACAAAATAAAATCATTACATGATTGTCAGTCACATATCAGTACACGAGCGATTTTTACGGAATCCAGTCGATGAACTCTGTGATCCTGGACTGCCTTTTCTTCTTTAGGGCGATCATTTCAAATTGCTCTAGAAGTGCATAGTTGTCACTGAAGTTGTCACAGCTGTTTTCCTCCATGAATATTCGCACGTACTCCATGCACTTGTTGACACCATTTACATTTGTGGGAAGTTCATCGTCAATGTCCCGAGTCTCTGTCTCGTCTGCCTCTTCCTCGCATGATTTGTGATTGGAAATTTCAGGTTACTTATAGAAACGGCATAATTACGCACAAGCTAAACTATCGTTTATATGACATGTTGTAACTAGTGTTCAAAGCTCATTGTACCTTAGTTTATAAACTTAAATTGTTTCATTGTTACAATTTAAGCGACATCATTTCAAAGCCGAATTCCATAAGTGCGCGTACACATAAACACGAACTAATTGCCATAATTGCTCATCAAATGGTTTGTATGCGTGAATACATGTATATAATCAGAAACAAGCAACACTATTTACTCTCAATTTCTTTCAATCAAAATTGCCCCCAGGCAAGAGTCGTCTGGAATGTGATCGTCCTGAACTATCGATGTCGGTATCTTTCATCTATCGACCAGCTGACCATCTGTGTGCGTTGAGCTGTGACTAATCCCCTGAAGCACCGTTATTTGCAAGTTTTAGGCACGTGCCAAGCTGTTTACACAGTGAGAGGTATATACGAGGTGTGGACATGGTGGAAGAGGTGTGAAAACGTTATTTGATTTTTTGATCGGCTGACAGAAATCGTATCACATTAACCGAAAATGACATTTTTTCCCAATCAGAATATCAGTAGAAATTACAAAGGCTTATAAAGCAAATGGATCGGTGTTTTGATTTTATATCATATTAACCGAATAATCACTTTAACCGCGTTCAGATTAAGTGGAACCCTCTGTATTACTTAAATTTACCTATTTCATAAAAATCAATGTACATTATTAAGGAAGTGATTGCAAGGGTCCTTGAAAAAATTCTATCCAATCAATTGTTCTCCTTTTTACATATATTTTACCTTATATTTGTAGTTACATTTTGAGAAAATTTCAACTATAATTATCGTTGATTTAAGGGCGGTATGGTTTTTCCAGTATTTTATTTTAATTGGGTTATGAATAAATACGCCAGGTAAAAAAAATTATGAATTACAAAAACAAGAAATAACCATCAATTATTATTTAATACCATTCACAGTAAATAGAAATATAACTTTCATTTAAAATAAATCATACAAATTACAATGCCACTGCCTTGTATAACATGTACTCATCATAAATTGAACACAATTTCATAGTCTGGAAGCATATTTTTTGATCCTCAAAAATTTAATAACCAATCAAACTTCTTAATTTTAATAAATGTTATAAAACATATCTGTAGTAACATAAATACAAAATATCAAGTGAGGTATTCGAGTTACTTTATACACGAATCACAATACTTGTACCCCCCCCCCCCCCCCCCTCAATTTTCAGACTTTTTAATGCATTTTGCTCATGAACCAATACATGATGTTGACAATCAAAATAAATGAACATTCAAGGAGGGAAATGCAATAAATTTGTGTTATAATAAACTCTTAATTCATCAAATTTCATATGATTTTTGGCAAGTTTGCTTCAACTTTTATGACCACAGAGTTGATTTATACGGTACCATTAGACATGACTCCTACCCTTTATTTACAATTTCACTGTAGGTTAAATTAATCTTTCCCTAAAATACACATAATAAATCATTGGTCTGACATTACTGGATGTCAAGTCAGTTTTAAATGTTGCATAGTATTTCAAACATATTCCATTTTTGTGTATGATACTAGTATATGGAAGATTATATACTAGTAAGTGCAAAAAGGTCATTTTGATATGTTTCATATAAACGTTATCCAAAATAAGAAAGTATAGAAAAAAAATATTGTCACATAACCAGTTAATCAATACAACAAGAGAAAAGATGCTACTGCGACAGAGAACTGGGTATTATTGTTAACAGATATCCATAACCATTTGTCAACCCTGAATTGATAAAGACTACATATCTAGAGAAATGAGTTACTCTTTATGCAATATTTTGCAAGAAAATATGTATAAGTTCAACAACTAATATTTTTCGCAAAAGTTAAAAAAATACACAAATGAATCCACATCTTTGGTTAATGCACAAATGACCTGATAAACAAACACTTCCTATCAGTATCTCGAAAACTGTAGTAAGAGTTATCTGTACAGTAAGGGTATACTATATGCAATTTTTACAGTAAAAAGTTCAACAAATAGCATTTTTTCACAACTTATCAAAATTCAAAATCCAAGTCAAATGCACATCTCTAATGTATGCATGTACAATTGATCTGCAAAATAATTTATAAGAGTGTGTGCAAACATTTAATGGAGATAAATAGTTTTACAGAACACTCATACAACATTCAACAATAGAAAACTATATTATACATGTATGTGATACATGCCATAGTGGATTTCAGAAATATGAAAAAAGAGAGCAAAGTTTATGTTGAGGCCAATGGGCTACATCATTACCGGAACAACAGAAACTCTTCTAGAATCTGCAATATGTATGTGACAATGTTTTGCATAGTATTCTCACAAATTGTCGCAGCACTAAATTTTTTCAAAACAAATTTTACAGTCTACCAGTACTTATTTGAACCTCTCTCATGAAACCCCAAGTTATAGTTAACAATTGGTATAGCAATTCTAAAGAAAAAATCAAAGAGTGAAAAGTTTACAGATGGTTGGACAGACCAATGGGCAGGAGACAGACATCAGATGATCAAAAGAGCTGAAACCTTAACCTTTGGATACAAAGACATAACAATCTTGTTACTCTTCATGAGCTTTTAAATACTCAATCATTTTAGAAACAACCTTTCCTTTCATACCATGTTCTGCTAAAAGAGTTTTTACACCACTAAGTTCATCACGCTTATAACAAAGCATGATATGCCGGAATCCTAGACCAGATCCTGCAATCTTTCTGGATGTTGCGACTGACATTGCCGCCTTTTCCACCATAGTTTTGAAAGATTTCTGGAGGATATGAATATGAAAAGGAAAGAGATCCTCAGAATGGCAGGTCAACTTTTTAGTGAAAAGTTTATGCAGAATTTTGACATCTTCTAGAGAATTATGTGCAGCATAAGATTTCCCTAGCAAAATGTTCACTAAATTAGACTGTTTGTAGTTTCCTACATCTTCTTTCTTGTACAGTTTATATGCAAGTTTAAGCGTATCTGCATATCCATAAACACACTGAATGAATTCTGAAAGCATGCTGCATTCGTGTAATTTATGACAAAGGACGGGAATGTCATATGACATTATATTGTGACCTACAAGTATAGGGTTGGCATGACTTTTGAGATATTCCAAAAATTTCAATAAACCTATTCTCAAATCTGTTGATTCCACTTCTCTCCCATTATATTAGACAGTGTTTTTTTTTCGAATGAGAAGGTAATGCCAGATATTTCAGTAGCATTTTTGCTGATTGGCTGATTTGGTCGTATATAGACGTTAAATTATGTGATGCCATCAAATGCAGAGAGCTGAACAATGTCACTGTCCCGACTTAAACCAGTTGTTTCGATATCAAACATGATACACTCTCCCTTCTCTGGATCAAGTTTACCTGGAACAAAACTGTAGAAATGATAATGTGTCATAAAGCTATGCATTTACTCATCCAATCTTTAAAATACATTTGATTTTTTCTAAATTCAATTCTAAAAGTACCTAAAGGAGTGAAAATTAATCTCTTGCTATTTTTCAAATACATGTATATTAATTATTTTATTTTGAAATTCTTTATGTGGAAGGTTTTAAGAACTTCGATAATTTGTGGATCATTTTAATGGGCCCTTTGCTAACAAATTTACATCATCAACAATAACTAACGGTACATAATCTATATTTATTTATAATAAAGTGCATGTAAAAGAATTACATTTATCTTTTTATTTACCTGGAATGCTCTCAATATCCACCTCTGCAGCAGTCTCTATATAGCTTCCATATGTGTTTCCTTCACGCAAATGTAGGGAATACTCTCTTTTTTGTTTTCTTTTCTGAAATAAAAATTTTTGGTACATACGTGATTGTATTTCCTACAGTTCAATTAAATTATGTAAGGGTTAGTGAGTCGCATGTACATTGTACAATCAATCTCTCTCTCTCTCTCTCTCTCTCTCTCTCTCTCTCTCTCTCTCTCGTAAATGGTAAATCATTAGGTAGCTCTAGTGATTTTTCTAAGACGCATTAGGTTAAATACTTAAAAATATCTGCAAGGAAGTGTGAAACACAGGGTGAATAACTAATTATCTGATTATATACTCATCATTCTCATGTGAATAATTTTTTATATTTTAAGTGAAAGTGGAAAATCATAATGAATAAATATAAACAATTTTATTCTATTAATAATATTATACACAACACTTGTAGAGTATTTATAATTACACTGCATTTTTTTTTGCTGTAGTCGATTAAATAACATTAACAAGTAATCAAAAATCTCTTTGATTACAGATTACTGTCAATTACTTGAAAAAGAGTAATCATTACAATCGATTATAATTACTCGATTACGATTACCCCTTGCCTGGTCATCAATATCTTTTTTTGTGATGTAATAAATTTCTTATGTTCCTTAATCAGAAATATATTTGAAACTGACATGATTGTATATAACCCTCCCCCCCCCCCCCCAAACCTTGTCATGTTTCAAGTACTTGCTATAGGCAGGCAAATCGCCAACGTTACTATAAATAGCACAAGTAAACAAAAAACCAAACAGCGTCAAGGTAAAGCTTCCGCTATACCAAATAGTTACACAAAGAGCCACGTTTTGTCAAAAGTGTTGGCATTTTGTTTCTTTTTTTAAAATTTCGAATAAATTTTCTATCGTTTTTAGTTTTCTTAATAATAACGTGTTTTTAAAACATTACTACGCATTTTGGACACATACAATGCGCATGAATTTCCATGAATTACTAGAAATGGGGATTGAATATATAATGCTTGTCGCAAAATTCAAGGCAGCAGCTGTTGAACTTTTTAACTTCTACAAGACAGACATATTTTTTGTTTATAGCCGCTTACAAAATTTGGTCGCTCTCTGATGCTTTGCCGACATTAAAAGCAAGAGAGAGAGAGAGAGAGAGAGAGAGAGAGAGAGAGAGAGAGAGAGAGAGATTTTCAGTCTTTTCTACACAATATGCATAAAGACACACCAAAAGAGCCTGGCTTTCTGTACTTCAGTACTTTGATTAAGCTAAGGCTTTATAGAGCTTCTTATTGTAATTGACCTGTGAACTTGAAACATGGCATTGCATTTTAGCTTTTTATTAATTTCGTGCATCATTACCTTTAGCAGAAGTCGTCTTCTTTTTAAAGCAATGGATGACTGTTGTTTTTTGTTCCATAGTTTCTTCTTGTCCATTCTAATGCCATGCAATTTAGAGACAACCCCAGGTAAAAGAAGGGCATCTTCATTAACTTATTGTCCGGAGTAAAAAGGAAATGAATTAATTAAGTAAATGAAAAAAAAAATGATTGTTAAAGAGCCATTCTGAAATATTATTGTTGGGCGACAAAGCAATAAAGAAGAGTATGACCAGACCACAATTATATATAGGCTCGAGTCCAAGACTCTTCAGTTTAAAAATCAACTCTTAACTGACTCAACTGAAGGATTAATTAACCTGATCCTGTAGAAGGAGCGTGTCAGTTCTTAGCCTAATTTACACCGTATCACATAATAGTGGCATATCTTTTAACTAAATACATTTATAAAATTAAAAAAAAATGTATATCCTTCATACTTGATTGATATATGTATATCCTTCATTCTTCTGTAAAACAGCAGCTGATACTCTTGAGGCCAATGATGTTGTTCCCCCATAGGCACTGAATTTAAATCAAAGTAAAAACTCATATTCTCACACAATAAGATTTGAGGTAGTCCTTTGAAGGATTAACTATAGATCTTGGCATGCAAAGATATAACAGGTACTTGTAATTTATAAGCTCCTAGAGACTATATAATTGTTTGTACAGTCATAGGCAATCATACATGTATAAAGGAAAAAGATATGAGGCCAATGTGCAACAGAATGGGTGCTCACAAGAATTCACTCTGTTAAACACACCTTTATGAAGGTGATCGCGCCTCAGTGCTCGCGAGCACCCATTCTTTTAAACATGCCTCTAATTTCCATTCATCTGCTTTGAGTGTTTCATATTAATCAAGATATATACACTTAAATTAGTTGTGGTATTGATTTTGTGTGTTTTAAAAAAAAAATAAGTACTTAGATTTGAGATATATATCATACATTAATTTCTCAGCGGTTCTTTGGTGCTTTACTAGCAACCATGTTGTTGAAGTTTTCGTTGCTCTGGGTGGAACCCAGGCACACAAGCTGTGGTAGTATTCGCTTTAGGCTTAGAGTTATTCTGTTTAGAGCTTCCCTCAACATTTCATCATTCAGGGGTTTATCATTAGGCAGATATTTCATTCTATCAACAAATTTTTAAGTATTTTGTTATATTACATATGGCTTCATATCAATAAATAAATCATTCTTCTCATATAGAGACATATCTACAATTCATTTTTATCAGACTGAGTGTTAAAAGATAAAACAAATTGTTTAATGTATGCTCCAAATGTACACTATAAAATCAAAGAGCTTAGTAAATCTACTACCAACCTGTAACTTTTCGGATTTCTGTGGTAGGCACACCAACTAGTTGAACACAAATTGTGGTCACCAAATATGTGGGGTACAACCATGTCTAATATCCTTCCAACTTCCTCTTCGGATTGCCTTTTGATGGACAGAGGGTGCATATAACATTTTGTAATGTAACAAATAACTCCCTCTTGCTTCAGTTGCTTTTGGATTTTGAGAGACTGTATAATTGTTTGGTCATGTTTTTCTTCAAATGATTTTTATCACATCTTTTTTCCAAACTTTGGAATTCTGCTTTCAGTCGTGCTGCAGTAGTGGAGCCATTGTCTGCATGAATGGCTCTGATCTCAAATCCATCGTCCTTTAGCCTTCTCAACATACTTGCTGCCATGTCCGACTCCATTGCCTTACTTGAACCTATTGTAAAAAAATAAGTCACCCCCGTGTTACTCATTGAATGCTATAATTAAAAAGAAGTAAAATCCTTAGTTCAGATATATACCCAAGCTAGCTTGTTTAGAGGCAATTAAATTAAATTGAATTTTACAACTAAACATCATGCAATTTATTTAAATATGTCCCATATACGGAGGGTATCGCAAAAAATACATTAAACCTTATTACTGGAAAAAACCTTTAATGTGTAAACTTTATAATGTTGAAAATGTAAAGGAACTATGTAATCTGGGTAAATTTATTCACTTTGGTTTGAAATTAAGAAAAATTTACTTAATGCAAATTAGATGTTGATATCATAGTATGTACACTTCTGCCACATTCTCCTCTTAACCTACCTGTACGTGTATATTGTTTATATTTATTGTACTGATGAGCTGTATAGCTTAAAGTTTAAAAAGAACTGAACTGAACTGAAATCTTAACAATGTTCAAATGCATTTTCATAAAATTATAATAATGATAACACTAACTGGCTGATCAATGATAATTTTTCTGAATGTTATAAGTAAGTAAGTAAATGATTCATAATAGCGATATGTGTTTTATAAACAAATATAGAGACATATAATAACTTGATGAATAAACAACCAGCCCATCGAACGTATATGTCACTTTAAAAAATAAAATTAGTTTACGCATTGTTATTTTTTTTAATACAGAATAGATTGTCTTTTATAAAGGGGAATTATTTTGAGCATGAAATGAATGTATTAGAAATTGAAAATTTATAAAATATCTGAAGGTCATATTTCTATTTAATAAATGGTATATTATAATTAAACACTTTAAAAAGAATTAGGAAAAAAGTTACACAAAACATAGAAATAAAGTTTCTTCAAACAGGATTCGATCATTCCCTCTTTTGTCTTGTCTTACCAAGGGTGGTCTGTCTTTGTCTGCAAAATGAATAATAATCTATGATGCATGTAATGGAAACTTGCAGCATGTATGTACGTAGCATTGTTTTTGAAAGTTGGGGGGGGGGAGGGGGCACTCATCCAAAAAATATTGACAAGCCCGAAAAAAAAACTACCTTACCAAAATTAGAAATATAACTACAGTACACATCAAACTTCAATTTTACTGTTCATTTTTACGTCATTTTTTCACATGGTCACAAAAAAGTACGTAATACAATACTGAGTGCCCACTGCTTCCTCTCCAAAACGTTTTGTTACCTCCCCCCCTCTCCCAGGCTAGGTGCTTGTGCAGTATTATCAATTTAATAAGCTTATATTTTTGAGACGTGTATAATGAACAGAAATCCAAAGAAGGAAATAAATAAAGTATTTTAGAATTTAATAAGGTAGTTAGATGGATTGTATTGGGGGTTTATTTGGGTTCATTGTGGTAAATAGACACATAAAAAATATTGACGACAGTTTAGCATTTTCGAATAGTAGAGAAAAATATCATGATGCAGAGGAGTAAAAAAAATGGTCTGAATATTGATTTTTAAAAACATCATTCAAACGAAACATTCAATGAAATTTTTTACTGATCTTTTATTCGAAACTATCTGTCATTCTATCCATTCCACATATTGTGCGCGGGAAATGAGTAGCAGAGGCAGAAGTCATGAGTAAGTTGGTTTCAGTCAGTTTGTGATCATGATTCTAGAGATAATTTATTTTACGATTTTTTTTCTTTTATTGAGATTTTTCATTTATTTGACGTACATCATGAAAATCTTTTACGGGAATGATTTTATTACCGTAAAGATGGATGATCTCGCTTTAGCAACATTGTCTCGCGAAGTATTGCTAAAGGGGAATCATTAGAATTTGGACTACTCGTCAATTTTGAACAATTTATATTTTACCCAACGCAGAATTTAGACTGTGTCGATAAAGAGGAATCGTTCCAAACTTATATAACTAAATAAAATAATACATCCGAGTTTGGACTACTCATCACGTTAGAAAAATCTATATTTTACCCGATGCAGAATTTGGAATGGTTAGACATTCAAAGTCTTTTTAGACGGGGTCACGTGACCCCGTCTATTGGTTTACTGTCAGCCGAATTCTCAAACCGGAAGGCACGCGTAGAACATATGAATTGAGTCTACGCGTAAGAAAATAGTGCAGAATGTTTTCATGTATTTCAGTAAATATGTATCATAAAAACACGCATTAAATCTTTTTAAGTCCTCTGTGGATAAACAAAGTTTTATTTAGAAAATAAACATCTTCAATTGCAATCTTCGTGTGGCGAACTTTTTGTAATTCTTGGGGATTGCGGATGTTTCCCGGAATGCCACGATGTTTCTTGATACTGCAGGGCCGCCCACTCCTCTGATCGTTTGGAGTGCATCGATATCAGCAGAATGAATACGAACGCTCTCGCCACCTTGTGCCATTTAGTGATATCATAAGGTTGGCAATGTTTTATAATAGATAGCAACAGATAACAAGCATACTGAGAGTATTGCATAAGCAATACACGTCCCCTACCGGGTTGTGTAATTCCATGAAAGCTTCGACACATACATCTTTTTCAAAACTATTATAAACGAGATATTATGCTTTAATCAGAGAAAAATGAACAGAGGAAATTCAAACTACATAGTTGATATAGAAATTAAATAAAAAATGGGTTAAATAATACTCTTTATTTTATCTCCATTAATTTCGCCAAGTCCATTAAGTATTTGCTGGTAGAAATTTGTGAAAACAATGCACTGTTATGCAGAATATCATTTCTTACCGTGTTCTGTTCCCTGAATCAACAGACTAACCCGATAGCGAACCCGATTGTAATAACACAAAAAACCGCATCGATTAAACTTACAACGCAATACTTGACACTATTTTACAAATTGAACTTATTTGTTTGTTAGAAACAATAAATGGAATGGTACAAGTACATCACGATATTATTTCTGACTACATATTTTCCTCGTTTATTCAGTACACACTGAACCCGATAACGAACCCGAACATTAAAAAATGAAATATAAAAAATTAATTTTCTCGAAAATATGTCAACCAGACGTTACAAAAGTGTAAACTTGATCTGTAGATGACTGTTCGGCAAATTTTCCTAATGCGATATTCGACTGAACTGCCAACGATATTACAGCAAGTAAGATATTTGCGATAATGACAAGAAAATTCTTTTCACTGCATTGATAGTATAGAAAAATTTGCTTTGAAAGATAGAGCTGTAATTAAAAATATACAAAGCCAATGGTTAATTCAACACTTTTTAGCATCAATATGTTTTATTATACCATCATGTTAAATACTGAAATTTGATTGGTTTAGACGCAGTTAATAATCCGTTCTATTACTCTCGGTTTTAGCAACACACTTAGCAACGGGTAACACAACGAATTGTTACATGCTCGTGAATTATGCGCGTACGGTTGGCCGTGGAATTCACGTCTTTTCTATATAAAAGCAGTAAAAAAATCTCTTAAATTAAGACATTCAGTATAATAAAAAAAAAAACAGTGCCCGTTTGGGAGGATAACAGTTGAAATTGACACCCTTCGAAAACCACTGTCAACCGATGCGTCGGTTGACAGTGGTTTCCTCGGGGTGTCATTATATAAATAGTGCCTGTTTGGGAGGGTAACAGTTGAAATTGACACCCCGAGAAAACCATTGTCAACCGACGCGAAGCGGAGGTTGACAATGGTTTTCGAGGGGTGTCAATTTCAACTGTTATCCTCCCAAACAGGCACTATTTATTTTGTTATACTGAATGTCTTTTTTAAAATTTTTAAGAAAATTTTACTGCTTTTATATAGGAATAACGTGAATTCTACAGCGAACCGTACGCGCATAATTTTCGCGCATGTAACATTTTTTAATGTTACCCGTTGCCAAGTGCGTTGCTAACGCTGAGGGTAATAATAAATATTATTAACTGCGTCTTAACCAATCAGATTTCAGTATTTAACATGAAAGTATAACAATTGCAACTGTTACCCTCCCAAACAGGCACTATTTATATAAAGTCACAGTGCTTCCTATGGCGTATCAACGTGTTGAAAATTCTGAAAAACGGATTTATTTGAAGGAACAAGTACAACAGAAATATTTTTGTAAATACACGTTTTAACTCGTCCTAATTTTGTTATAGCATATAGCAAAAATTTAGTCAGTTTTGAAACAGAGTTTTGTAATCAACGAAATGTTTCGTTTTATGGCAATAAAAATAATTGAATTATTTCCGAAAAAATGTGCTACATTGTGTTAGTGTTGAACATTAATACTGTAAACTGGTTCTGAATATACAAAAGTAAAGTTTGCAATTAAAACAAAACAAAATAATGATATCAATACCTGATAATACACTTTCACGGTAGGTATCCTATTTCCGTTAAACTAACCTACAGTGTCATCGAACGTTGTATAACCTAACTGCCCCGGCTTCATTTTTGCGCTGTTTATTATATGCATTTGACTCCTGTTTACAATTTTGCAACGTTCAGGGGGGGGGGGGGGTAGCATTTTTTTTTAATACAATTCACTTTATCTAGGGAATGCGTGTTTTCGAAATTCTGTATCTAGAATATCCTCCGTTTCCATTCGGCACAGATACCTTCCACTCCTTGTGAGGCAAATCACTATTTTCTTTGAAAATTACTAGTCAGAATGAGAACATTTTTCACCAAAGTGGTTTCTCTGAGATTTCAATCCTTTCATATTCGCCCATTTTTAATGATTTTCAGCTTTTTTGACATTCCCCAGCTCCTTGCAAAGGATTTAACCTTCCATACCGTGCGCATATTGCAAAATCAGTGTCAGAAAATTTACTGTTTTATTTTTACATCTACAAAGTATTATTCCCTATATTTCTTACGGAAACCTATAGTCAATTCATAGCTCTACAGAAACAGTTAGACTGAAATCTACACGCCCCGTTTATCGATTGGTCGAAATCTACAGCTGCTGAAACTGAGAAGAAATTGACAGGACAGATATAGACACGTCCTGTTTATCGATTGGTCCAAACCTACAGCGATCTAGAAAAAATCACGGACTGCACGAAATAATCATGACGATATCAGACTCGTAGTCTCACAGGAGCCGATTTGGCTGTTTCTTTTAGCTAACTTACTTACGTACATTGATAGTAATTAAGTGAATTTTATTTAATCAATTTATCAATTAGCTAAAAGAAAAATGTTAATATAAACAATAAAATGCTTTTTTTTATGATTCATTCGGGTTATGAAGGTAGCGATCAATGCAGAAAAAAATTACATAACCCGGGTTATGTATTTTTTCTGCAATGTCGCTTCTTTCATATCCCGAATGTTTAAATAGTCTACCATGTCCCATTTACCTACTTTTCTTGTTATTTAACTCCCTTTTGTAACTTGCAATTCCACTGTGTAAAGTCAACACAACAGCCATAGTCGCAAGTTTCGTATTTTGCTTCTGATTCTCAGGTATATTACATAAATTCTAAATTGCATAAATTGTACAACTATTATAATATCTCTGAGAGAGAGAAAGAAAGAAAGAGAGAGAGAAAGTTTACCTTCATTACAGAGTGCACCTGTGAATCCACCTGCGCATGTACACGTGAAAGATCCATCGTTGTTACTGCATGTTCCTCCGTTTCGACATTGGTTATTCAGACATTCATTTATATCTGAAATGTTTAAATATGTTAAAAGTTAAAATATGTTAACTGTCAGTATCATAAGTCAGACATTAAAAGAAACATTGTATTAAAAAGGAGAATGATTATTACTGTCTTACAAAGCACATCGCAATCATTGTATAAGGAGAAATTATAATGTTACGCTATGTGTTTGAATATACTGGCATAATAAACATGATTCAAATCTAATCAATACTAGCAATGCTCTAATATATAGTTCGAACTAGTCTGTTAAGAAGGTGTTTGTGCTTCGCATAATTCGTTATTTCTCTTGATGTACGTAACTTTGCCATAGAATATCCTCAGCTTAATAATTTTGGCAAAAAAGCCCCACTTCCCAACAGAATAAATATAGATAACAACCGTACATACACATGTACATGTATCCTTTTTTACAGAGAGAAATTACACAAGAAAATATGTTTAAATTTCTCCTTTAAAGATTTACTTAAGCGTCTACTTAAAAGAGAAAGAACATATAAATGTTATAGACTTTGTTGACAATATCGACATTTTAAAACATATGTTCTCCACATTTAAAATGTAGGATGTAACACAATTTCTAGTTCCTTACCTTCATTACAAACTTTCCCGGTCCATCTGGCGTTACATGTACAGGTGAATGAGCCGGGTGTGTTTGTGCACTCGGCTCCATTGAGGCAAGGGACTTTCTGGCACTCATCAACATCTTGAAATATTTAAATGATACTTAAATGATTGCAATGATTTAATCAACAACAAGTTTCTTATTGGAAACTCGGTTGTTTTTCTACATGCGTTGACAAGACAGCTGATGCCTAACTTTGTCGTTTAAGTATAACATAACATACTAGAGCCGGAGTATCGAGTTTTGTCTTCTTTAACGTTATTTGGTTACCTTGACAATATTTTGCATCTCACGTTTTAAAGCTGATTGAAAAGAAATAAAAATCGATCTTTAAAAAAAAAACCCGACCAAAATAGAACTACAAGAAAAGACATGTAAGGCTTTCAGTGCATTATTTTCTACTGATAATCATGTTAAACATCAAGCATTCCTTACCTTCATTACAAACTATCCCGGTCCATCTGGCGTTACATGTACAGGTGAATGAGCCAGGTGTGTTTGTGCACTCGGCTCCATTGAAGCAAGGGTCATTCTGGCACTCATCAATATCTTGTATGAGATATTTAAATGGTTACAATGAATTAATCAACTGCTAATTTTCTTAATGGGAAGGTGGATGTTTGCTACATGCGTTTACATGACAGCCGATGCCTAACTTTACCGTTTAAGTAAAACATACCATACTACAGTAAACAAAATTCATAAAAAATTTCATATATGTAGATATGAATGCAATGGTTTACGTATTTCATTATTAAAGAGAGTTGACCTTTAAAAAGGTTATACACGCTTTAGTGTGTAATTTTTTGCGAAGTTGTACATGTTTCATTTCATAATCATTGGAACATTTCAATTGTCAATCATTGTATTTGCTAAATATAACTATTTGCAAGCATTATGCATAATAACACTTTCACTGCGTTGTTCTAAACTGTTAGCATTTCTGGTGCTGTGAACGTGGCTCAGTACTCGTGATATCGAAAAAAAATAATAACCCCGTTTCATTTTACATTTTGTGTTATTGAAAAAAAATTCAATTCATGGTTTCATTTACATGCATTTAAAATACCATTTATCATTCAAAACTAAAGCTTGAATAATTTACTTCCTCCCGTACCATTTTAGCATATTCACCTGTACAGACAATGTTGTATTTCCATTCCCCGTTTGACTGACAGTTCAGCTGCCCTGAACCAGACTGGTTGTATCCTTCAAAACACGAGCCGTGTATCCTCCTGTGTAGACCAATGGCGTCCTCTCGTTTTATTGAACTCAAATTTATTCCGTTTTGATCGGGTATTCCACAATCTTATGAATTAAGGCACATAATAAACAGTGAAATTTTACATTAAAATTAATGTGATCAATACCTATGATAAGAGGCTAAATCTTACTTTTACAAAAAGGTACGACAATGTTGTAAATTTCTCTAGTCTATTATGATGTTTTCTTCAACTGACAGTTAGTTTAATAAATATTTAAATCTAACAACGTAAATTCCTGGAAGTATTACAGTATATTGTATTCAATTAAAACATAATACTTGTTTGACAAACGGGCTAAATTCCGTTTAGACGAGTTCTTGAGTTTTTGTCAATATGCATAAAAAAAACCATGCAATTAGGTACATGACACATATAGATTTTTAATAGTATTTATTTGCATTAAAGCAAGTTACTGGATGATTTTACCTGACAAAACACATTCAAAGAATTTGTCATCGGAATATCTCTTGTGTTTACATGTCTGGTTGATTTCACACGTTGAGTTCGAACAAGCTCCAGCCAGCTCCTAAATGTCAATGGTGAATCTTTATTATTAAAAAAAACCCTTAAACTTTAATTTTAATGTTCAAACGTGCAATTAATTAGATATGAAATATGATAGTTTTGGATGGACTACCTTAACGAGTATAATAATGTTCACATGTACTGATTGTTTGACTAGGTAAATTAGTTAGTACATGTACGTTGGAGCGACGCGTTTCTTTAAACAACGCATGCGGCTATCGTTGCGCGCAACACAGCAAAATTTAAATATATTCTAATTAAATCAGTGGTTTAGAAAATGGGCTATTTAATACACTTTTTTTGCTAAAATAGAGCAGTCGAAGCCCAGTACGATAAAATCACCGGGTTTGCGCCGAATATTCAAATATTTAAATGATTCAAGTGAAGTGTCACTCCATGAGTTGCATTTAAATCTGCTAAGAGAAAAATTGGGATATGACATAAGGTAGCTCGCGGGTTTAATGATGTCAAAGTATGATTCGATCATAGACACCAGCTCTTATGTATTTCTCATATAGCTTTTGGTTTAGGCAGTAGATGACATTTTATGGTTGAATTTTATGTTACATCTCCGGCGTCTGGACCTGGATAGATTTTAATTATCTATATGCTTAGACAGGTTTAAGATTTTAACTCAAATAATATTATAGATTTGGAGCTGGTTATAAAATAACGTAAATTTTGCCCATCTCTTGTGTATGTTTACCTTGAGTATTATTAGGTAAACAGTAGATATTTAATATTTTGTGGTAGGATAGGGCAGTTATTTCACGAATGAGGCAGGTTTTTTTTATTATGAGAAAATAATATAACGTCAGGTGCATAAGGATTCCACGTAGAAAGAGTTTACCATATAAGCTAAATCATATGTGATGAATTACATTTCATATTTCGCAGAATAAAATGAAGCATTCAAAAGAGCCCAAATGTAGTCTATACAACTTTTTAATTAATAACTGATTAAATTTTAAGGACGGTGCATATTATAAGTCACTTTGTTCTATTGAGTTATATTGGTATACATTTGAACTGTTCTATATAAAATATGAACTTTATGGAGTGAAACTTGTGCATGCCTCCCTATCTTACAACTTAGAATTCTCAAAGATAGATTTACTGTCAGATTTAAGATGAAAATAATACATTAATCTAACACAATATTATTATAAACTTATTCTGTCCATACTTTTGTGGCAATTCTGCAATAATTGAGTTTCGTGAAAAGTAAAGTTATTGTATTCTTGATAAGATATTTTTTCTATTCACAACATTATTGGACATCAACTTTAAGGTGGCTTAATAAAACTTGAAATAATTTCTCAAACTGGTAAAAAATTACTCGATTACGATAGATAGATGATGTACCTGAAGCAGGAAGGCAAGGAGTAGGAAGCAACCCAAAAAAATTAATTCTGAATTTCAAACATAATTTTTTAGTATTATGGACATTATATTCAAATTTGGTTCCTTTTCGTTGCACAAAGAACCATTATCCACACGAATATCGGTATTTTGCGGGACGGAACAGAATTTGAGATAACTGGTGAAAAAATGTATATTTATACGTTTGAAAATGTTCTAGTTTCTTAGATGTTGTATCAGTAAATGAAAAATTATTCTTACAAGTGTAATTATTTTCATAAAATATTTAAAATGGTTGTAATCAGATATTTTTTTTTATTTTTTTTTATTGTGGTGTTTACCTTGAAATGCATGATTTTTGAAAAAATGGTAATCAATTTCGATGAATGGATGTTATTATTATTTTTTTATTTTAATAAGCCATGATTGTAAAAATCCATTTATGAAAATATTATCAGTTCCCTAAAATAGACCTCATTCTCGTCTGTGTTGCTTTTTTTTTTAAACAAAGAGAAATATATACAGCATAAAAAAGAGTATTTGTAACATTACTCATATTTCAATAAGTTTGAAAGATTCCGTTCCGTTCCGTTAAATACCAATATCCACACGGGTAATGGTATTTTGCGGAACGGAACGGAACCGGAAGAAAAATTTCAGAAGTAAGGTAAATAATGAATTAATATTTAACGTTTTCCTTGCGAATGTCCTTGGTATATTTTAGAATTCATCTTAATGTAGAAATAGGCATTGTGTTTTTGCTAGCTTGAGTAACAAACTTGTAAACTCACCCGTGTTAATAACATATAATGGATTAAAGAATGAAATAAAAGTTGACGTTTTACACAACACAAGCACACAAACGCTGGAATGATATGCACATACGCAAGATGTGTGAATTGATGAAATGGTTTGTTAGTTTGCTTCATTTATTTCGAAAGAATATAGAAACGGCGAGAAGTTGTTATAATATATTTCATATTTTAGTAAGCTTGAAAGATTCAGTTCCGTTCCGTTAAATACCAATATCCACACGGGTAATGGTATTTTGCGGAACGGAACGGAACCGGAAGAAAATTTTTCAGAAGTAAGGTAAATAATGAATATTTATCTTTTTCCTTGCGAATGTCCTTGGTATATTTTAGAATTCATCTTAATGTAGAAATAGGCATTGCGTTTTTTGCTTGCTCGAGTAACAAACTTGTAAACTCACCCGTGTAAATAACATATAATGGATTAAAGAATGAAATAAAAGTTGACGTTTTACACAACACAAGCACACAAACGCTTGAATGATATGCACATACACAAGATGTATGAATGGATGAAATGGTTTGTTAGTTTGCTTCATTTATTTCGAAAGAATATAGAAACGGCGAGAAGTTGTTACGATATGTTTCATATTTTTGTAAGTTTGAAAGATTCCGTTCCGTTCCGTTAAATACCAATATCAACACGGGTAATGGTATTTTGCGGAACGAAACGGAACCGGAAGAAAATTGTTCAGTAGTAAGATAAATAATGAATTAATATTTAACGTTTTCCTTGCGAATGTCCTTGGTATATTTTAGAATTCATCTTAATGTAGAAATAGGCATTGCGTTTTTTGCTTGCTCGAGTAACAAACTTGTAAACTCACCCGTGTAAATAACATATAATGGATTAAAGAATGAAATAAAAGTTGACGTTTTACACAACACAAGCACACAAACGCTTGAATGATATGCACATACACAAGATGTGTGAATGGATGAAATGGTTTGTTAGTTTGCTTCATTTATTTCGAAAGAATATAGAAACGGCGAGAAGTTGTTATGATATGTTTCATATTTTAGTAAGTTTGAAAGATTCCGTTCCGTTCCGTTAAATACCAATATCCACACGGGTAATGGTATTTTGCGGAACGGAACGGAACTGGAAGAAAATTATTGAGAATAGAGATTACTTTATTATTTTTAATCGATGTTACGCATAGATCCATTGAGTTTGGTTTAAATCTCAAATTTATATGTTCATTGTCAATCTTGCATCTGAAAAAAACCCAGTGCGTTTTGGGTTTATTTAGGGAAAGAAACGTGTAATGACTTATAGGGCAATGCGTGGCATATTTCATGTAATACACATGTGGTGCTTTAAAACATCAACATTTGAGAGAAAAAACCTTCCATATAAGACGGGTTTAATTGAAATAATGGCGTTTTTTTTTTAATTTCAGTTTCCCCGTTAGGGGCCTCTTAACTGGTTACGTTCCGCAAAGTACCAATAGCCCTCATCAGTTCCTTCCTAGCTTTATTCAGTACATCACGAACAACTGCAAGCTTTTTTTTGGGGGGGGGGAGTAAAAGAAAAACCCCTTTAAACAAAACTGCCCCCTAATGTTACAATACAAGTGACTCTGTATTCCTTAGTGCTATCAGATCAGATATGAGAGGACGCATCGTATCTTAACCTGATAAGGTTTGGATTGAGTAATTTGTCGGAAATTGATTTGGTTTGAGTAACTACCGAACTGGTAAACAATTTATAGCTTTTAAATCTTTATTCTAATATAAAACTAAACATCGATAAAACACATTTAATTTTTAATATTTCGTGGAAATTTACGATAAGATAAATTGATCACGATAATTTTGACTAAAGTCGTTGTGAAGCAACGAGAATGTTTTTAGCTGCAGATGAGAGTCGAAAAAACAAGTTGTAATGAATAATTAACATATGTGTTTTTTACTTTTACAATAAATAAACCAAGCTTATATTAAATAGCAATATGCCTTACGTCAACTACAACAGCGCACAATATTAAATTGACCTTTAATCTCTAACAATTGCAGAAGATGTAAATAAAATGGGGACATAATTATCTAAATAATTTCTAAAAAGATAATAAAAGGTAAATATAATGGTTAATCGGTTGCACACCAGTCCTGCTTAATTTGTCGTTTTGATAAATTATAAAAAGGCTTTGTACGATCTGTCTATGCTTTGCTTCCAAGTGCGCTGTTACGTTGTAGTTACCCCATATAATATTGTTGGTTATGTGCAGATACCCGATGGGCGTGGTCTTAATGACACGAGGGAGCGTAGCTCCCGAGTGTCGTTATGACCACGCCCATCGGGTATCTGTACATAATCAACAATATTATATGGGGTAAGTTACTTGTACCATAGTTTACGATTATTCATTATATCTTATTATTATAGTTATATCGGGAGTGCACTTGCCTCTAAACAAAACGGTGCCAATGAGCTGGTCTTTATATATGTACAATGTACTTCGTGAATTTCAAAATTGACTTTCTATTCCCGACAAAGATTAATTATTCTTCATTTTAAAAGAAAAAAAATCATAGTTTTCTTGAATAGATCGACATTTCATTGTTATATTTTTATTTCATATTCATTCATTTTCCGACCTATAGTATTTGCTTCAAAGAATAAAATCTTTTAACACAATTTCATATGTACGAACCCTACATGCTTCTGTTTAAACGATTGAAATCAAATTTAAATTGATGAAGGTAATTAGTTTTTCTTTTTTGATACTCTGTATCAATGTATGTTTTTTATAAGTGGCTGAAAAATCATGTACATATATATTTTGAACAAAATCAATCAATAAGCAAAAAAAAAAAAAAAAAATTGAGAAATGTATGTCGCGAAACCGTGAGTGGTTAATGTCAAATTCGATTGGCTACCGCTATCCACTCTGTTCACAAAACAAGTTTTCTATTCAAACACTTTCCTATCACGTGATTGATTTTCTATAAAACCTTAAAACATGATACCTCTAGTTTATTTAACACGCGTTTCTCTACTTGTCCGCACACATGGAGAGGAATATTAAAATAGAGTCTCTCTGACAAAGCCATTGCCGATATTGTTTTGTCTCGAGCTAAAATTGAGCTTTATTGGACGAACTAAGTTAGTCGAGTCATTTATCCGTGTTGAGTTTTTGGCAATTTGATCTGGAGGAACCTTTTACTGTGGAGTAACATTTTTATTTTATAATCAGCAGAAAAAAATATAACTTAGTATTACTTACCCATTTTCACCGCTTGGGGTTTTCTAAATTAAATGAGTATGGCTTTCATGATTCGATAAAAGAATAACTAACTTAAAAGGATGTACATTAAGAGTCAATTTGAAATATCATTTGAAAAATAAGAATATAATGTAACCTACACCTCTGGGGTTGATTCCATTTTTTTTCCACCTCTTCTGCTGTGTCTTTAAATAAATGATTAATAGTATTTTCTATCAAATATTCAGATGTCCAAAAATGTACAAATATTGATAGGAAAAAAACCCTAAATTGAGTGTATTTTGATTCAGGAAAATTAAATATCTTTTTAAACTATTGAGTTTGAAAACTTACGGGCAAGGACAGCTGTCAAGCAGATCTTTAATTCTGTCGAGAAGTTCGACTACTTCAACTTTACAGATGCAGATGCATTTACTGAAACATTTAATTTTTAAAAAATGAGTATATTGATCAAGGGTAAATTGGAACACTAATTGCAATTAACTGCTTCACTAATTATAAATAACTAACCTCGCCATAGTTTTTTAAAAGTAAAAATCCAATAAAAATAATGAACCTTAGCTGATATGAAGGACCTTAGAAAGGGGACAGAATTAATGCTTTTTAATGATTTTATAGTCCAATTCCAAAGAAAGAAATCTCATGCCTGGAAATGATTGGTTCAAAGTGTATAAAAGATGTGATGTATGAAGAGGTGGGGGGGGGGGGGGGGGGGGGGTGATAGGGGGAATAAAACATAAACATTGGATAAGAAGGTCCAACCCAAGATCTGTTTTACGGGTGAATGCAGAAAGCTATAAACTTAACTTGAAGAAGTAATGTTTGGTGTTGTACACCCCCCCCTCCTCCCCTTCACCCCCCCCCCTTCCCCTTCCATAAATATTTCACCACCTGATAATAAGTTAGTGCGTTCTGTTTTTTGCGCAGAGGGTTAGATTGTCAGATTTTCATTAGAATAAGGGGGTTACAACACCCTCTCATATATAATGAGAGCAAATAATTAATTTGCAGCCATAGATTATGTCATGAGTGGGTAGAAAACAATACTACATGTACATTGTTTCAGACATTAGTAATAGCGGTATCAGAATAAACTCCTAGGTCAACAAAAACGAATCACCTATTGTATGCACTGTCGAAAGACAAATATCAAAGTCGAATAAAATTGATATAAATAAATCGTAGGAACTTTTTCTCTTCTCTTTCCCGCAAAAAAGTTACCAAGTGGAACAGTTGGAGTTATTCACATTTTCTTTTCATAATGATTGTGATAGTTATTTTACATGTATTTCTCGGGATATGTTTGTTTCAGCACACTCCACCCTGTGACTGTCAAAACGATTTGGGAATTGACTACTGTCGCCATGTACGGGCATGTCCAGAATTTGTATCAACTGCCCAGGTGGAATGTGCGATAATTGAAATAATTTTGAAAGCAAACACATCGCTTGACCAAATAATGATCCACGGGGAATGTAGAAACATGTCGGTATACAAGCGATTGTGCATGTATGCAATTAAGCAAATCGTATTGCGGCCTATCAGAGAGAGTTTCCTTTGTTCAGGTAATTATATACTTAAAAAACTGAAGTGTGATTGGTGAGAAGCAAAATTACTGTACTCGAGTGTTAATTTATCTGTTAAGGTGATATTTTCGATTTATTGTATAAGTAATTTAATTTGAAGACCTATTTTGGAAACAGTCATTGTATTTCGGAGTTGAATTCTATAAAAATTGCGCAAAATAAATTCTAAAAAAAAATTAAAAAATTTAAAAAATTCAAGAAATTGGATTTCAAAAGTTTTGTTACTATTCGATCGGAATAAAACTTTTTTTGGTCACATGACCTCTTCTTTTTCTCTCAAATCTGCGAACCTTCCTCTCTGTGCAATCACCCGTGTGACGCGTGACACCGTTATCAGTCATTCCCTCATGGCGTGTTCACTGATGAACGGGCGTGTGTTGTGTAAAGGTACAGAAATTTTGTTAAATCTCACAGATCATTGTAAAATTCTGTCTTTTATGTCAAATGTTTAAACGCTTTTTTTTTAAAATATCAAATCTTTGATGCAAATGAAGAGGAAAATTAAACTTTATCTGTAGATTTGACCACGACGATGAAACCGGGGCTGTTGGAAATCACCAGCGAGAAGCGTGAGTAATCTCTTCTTTTTGTCATTGTATCTTCTTTTTAATTAATACCGTTAATTGGGCGATTTTGTTTTAGATTTATGTTAAAGTTTCGTGGAAAAAACTAACATTGCATTACAGTTTTGTTTTTTCCCACGCGTTCGATCGTTTCGATCGAGCGCGCACACGAACAGGGTAAAAATGAAATATCTTTATTTTAGAGATTGAAAAAATTAAGAAATGAAAAAAAACTTTTTATTGTTGATGTTGTGTATACACTCCTCTGTTCGTGTGAGTGGAATTGAATATTATCGAGCATGTGCGGATCTGAAAGGGAGTGAGGTGGGTCCCGACCCCCCCCCCCCCCCTTCTATTTGAAAAATGAAAAATAATTAAATTTATATGGTAAAATTGTTGCAAATATGCCTCGGACCCCCCCCCCCCCCCCCCCCGGCAAACAATTATCCTTTGGAACCCCTCCACCCCCCACCCCCCCTGTGATAGTATTTATTGCATTAACCATAACCTTTGCTACATATATATATGTGTGTGTTTTGAGAAGAAAAAATTATCATTTCATTTTTGCTGCTGATCAATACCTACAACTGTTCTACAGATAATACAAGTAAGTAAATAGTGTTCAGATATTTATGTCTTATCATTATTCATTTAACTTGATGTTTTTTTTAACCAAAAAGAAAAAAATATTTACAGAATTTCATATTATTATTTATAGGAGATGTCTATTGAAATTGACAATATCCTCTCTGATTTCATGATTGGTAATAAAAAGCTCAGCATTATTGAGCAAGGGAGTGAAGTGTTCATAGAACTTGAAGTGGAAGATGCGGTCCACAAGTGTGTGAGCATGGATAGAGGAAAATGGAAGTACTTCTGTGATCATTTAGAAAAAATCAAATTAGCAGTAAAAAACTATCTTATAAGAGCACGAGAAGGGACATATGCCTTACATTTAGGTAAAAACCTATTTGTAACAGTAACACATGGAGTACCATGTATTGATTTTAGAAAATGGTATTTACCTAAAGATGGAGGATTTTTGAAACCCTCACTCAATGGAGTAGCATTGAAGCTGGATGAATTTGAAGCACTCATGGAAACCTTAATAGATATAAATGATGATATCCCTTATCTTGATAGTGTAATTCCATGTCAATATTCTCATCACAACGAGCTTAACTGTCAACATTGCACTCAATCTGCTCCAATGAACTGAACAGTTGGAATACAGTACTCATAACTTTTGTGATAATTATTTTATTATTAATCAAGTAATTAAAATTAGTTAATATCTGTATTTTCAATATAATATTTACTGAAATTCAAACAAAGGAACTGGGGTTGAAATGAATTTATGTATTGATCAGTTGCAAAGATGAAATGATCAAAAAAAAAAACAAAAAAAAAAAACAATCATTGTAGATGTACTTCGTTTATTTCTAATTGAATAAAAATTATATGTTCACTGTATATCAGTATTCCTTTTTTTTTTCTTAAAGCTGAACATGCACTATCGCCACAAAGAAAAACTTTCTCCTATACTAATTTAAAACAAAGACATCAATATAGAGCTATGTTCATCCTTTATCCAACAGTGAAAAAAGAAAAAAAAATGTTCATTTTCCAAAATTTCCATGGTGTATTTAGAAAAAACTACAAATATGTCATACAAACTGTGCATCACAAAAAAAAAAAATTGGGAGTACAAAGAAATTGAGTTATAACAAATGTTGCAAAATTATTCCTGAGTTACTTCATATACAAAATTGCACCAATTTATTTAGTAAAACATGAAATACAAAATAGTTATAATGATATGAACTTTTTGTTATGCAAAACAATCACAAAAAAAAAAAATAAAAAAAATTTGGGAGTACAAAGAAATTGAGTTAAAACAAATGTTGCAAAATTATTCCTGAGTTACTTCATATACAAAATTGCACCAATATATTTAGTAAAACATGAAATACAAAATAGTTATAATGATATGAACTGTTTGTTATGCAAAACAAAAAATCATTTTCCAAAATTTCCATGGTGTATTTAGAAAAAACTACAAATATGTCATACAAACTGTGCATCACAAAAAAAAAATTTTTGGAGTACAAAGAAATTGAGTTAAAACAAATGTTGCAAAATTATTCCTGAGTTACTTCATATACAAAATTGCACCAATTTATTTAGTAAAACATGAAATACAAAATAGTTATAATGATATGAACTTTTTGTTATGCAAAACAATCACAAAAAAAAAAATAAAAAAAATTTGGGAGTACAAAGAAATTGAGTTAAAACAAATGTTGCAAAATTATTCCTGAGTTACTTCATATACAAAATTGCACCAATATATTTAGTAAAACATGAAATACAAAATAGTTATAATGATATGAACTGTTTGTTATGCAAAACAAAAACAAAAGAAAAATTAAATATATACATATATATACAAGTATATAACTAAAAGAAAAAACAACAATAAAGTTACAAAATATTCTTGAGTTAGTTCATATACAAAATTGCACCAAAATATTTAGTAAAACAAAATATGGCAGACTGTGAATATATTGCATAGTGTTCTTGTGTAGAGAAGTGTACAAACCAAAAATATTGTAAAATATATGAAAGCTTAAAATTACATTACCACACAGAGACAACAAAGATTTGTAGAAGTTATAAAATAAGAGAAGTTATTAAAATACCTGACATGAGAAGAGGATATAAAAAAACAAATCTTGCAGTAAAATATGGTTCTTATCTCACTCATAACTAAAGCCACCAAATTCACTTGTAATCATCAATATACATATATACACAAACACACGTTGAGAAAAAAAAATGACTGATTTTTTTTTTTTCTAATAATCAACCTATCATTAAAAAAAAAGAAATTGAAGAAAACCAAGCACTAAATACACTATTTTATCTTTCAAAGTACAAAAAAAAAAAAGAAGTTTTAAAGTAAACCAATCGGATTGTAAACCAAGCATTAATTATTTTTCAGAGTGACCAAAAAACAATTGACTGAATATATATTTACATTTGCTGATGTAATATCAGGTAACCTTAACCATCACTTCATCTAACAAATTTACTTCTAAGTAAAAAAAAAAAACAAACAAAACAAAACATATATACAATAACACACACTGAGAAAGAAAAAAAAGGGGAGTATATGATATGGCATTGGTATCATCATAACACAATTGCAAAATGATGTAATACTGCTGACTTATGAAATACTTTTCCAGTATATTGGCACAATTTTTAACAAAGTTGCAAAATGTAATACTGCTGACTCATGATATATTATCTTTGGCACAATTTTTAACAAATACTGCTGACTCATGAAATACTTTTCCAGTATATAATCTTTAAATTAAATTACAAAAATATCTTGGAATTAATTTACAAAAAAAAAGAAAACTATTGAAAATGATGTTTGGAATGTTTAAATCATTGAAAATGATGATTGGAATGTTTAAATATATTGAAAATGAAATTTGAAAGGTTTAAATTTTCATTCCCCACAACGTTTTCTGAGTTTTAAACACATCACTCTAGATGCTGATGTTCAATCCTTGGCGTAGTTGAGTCTGGCAACTGGAGAGGGGAATGAGTGAAGAGGGTGTCATCAGACCCACTTGCTGATGCTAGATATGAGGTGTTCTGAAAGCGAATGGTTTCCACGCGACGCACTGTTGCTTTTCTACACCAACATCTATTCCAGAAGGATGGCTGTTTAAGACAAAGGGCTACCCCAAACCCGGTGAAAAAGGCCCCGAGAAACATCCCAATGACTAAATATGTAAGGATGAGTACAGCTTCACTCAATTCTAAAAAAGAAAAAAAGTTTTATAAGAAACATTTCATCAATGTAACAGGTTTATTAGTACTAAATATATGCATATATATATTCAAATAATTTGTCTGTGAAGATTCTAATACATACGAGGTGTTAAGTTAAAAGGTTCTAAGGATGAAGAGGTAGTAGTTGAAAGGGTGGTGTTATTAGTCCAATCGGTGGTAGAAAGTGTGGTGGATTGTGTGGTAGATTTCGTTTTCCAAACTTTTCTTGGAGACTTTGTTCTCATAGTTTTGGGAAGCAGGGTTGTCTGAAAGGAAATATAGTATGATTTAAAGAATGTAATATTTCTCCCCCTCTCTAAAAGAAATAAATCTAATACAAATATTTTATTGGTACAAACACAATTACAATAATCATCAAAGACCTGGTGAACATTATTAAATACATATGTAATGTTTACATAATTTTTTAAGAATTGATAAGTAACAGTAAACTATCTTCTAAGTTTAAAACAGTCTCTGATAAATTTAACTAATTTTTAAGATTTTTATCACATTACTGTTTATATACATATAAAAGAACATTTTCCTTGATAATATACTCGATGCTATTTCTGATATTTGTATATATTATAACCTCGCTGAGATAAGGATTATTATATATTTTGCAAAATTTGTTATCAATGTGATTTTGTTTGAAAAAAGTGATCAATATTGAATTGACGTTAATTCCCGCTGCGTGCGAGATCCGCGAGATTTGATTATTGTTCAGAGTAAATATTGACTTACCACAACATTTTTACACTTTCTGTCGTTGATCGTTATCGTAACGTTGATATCTAGCATCCAGTTTGTGAAATTTCTGCATGAAAGTGTAGGGGAGTTCTTAATTGCTAGATAACGCAGGTTTGGTACATCCGTTTGGGCAAAGGAGATTTTCTTCACTCTAGCCATTTCCACCCGCTGGATTTCTCGTAATTTCGGGGTATGTCTCACATTTCCATCATCCCCATTGCACCTCAGGGTTTCTTGATCCCATCTGCATGTAGATAATGCAGGACTAAATCCGCAGACCAGACAAATCCAAAGTAACAACATCTTTTAACTCAAACTAACAATCTCAATTCAAAGTGACGCTAACTGAAAACGAGGCTTGGATTCGACTAATGTACGCAAAATATATAAGATTGTAAAAATTCTATAAATATTTTAAAATTTCAGTCTTAAATTAATTACATCATGGTTGTATACTTTAAAATATATCTATTCAGGTAATTTTTTTTTTTTTAAGAAGAAAAAAGAATTAAAAAAAAAAACAAAAAACTATTCACCTGAAAGGATTACTGTTATAGATCAACCAATGTATCAAAGAAAATAATTCATTGTCAAAAAAAAAAGAAAAAAAAAAGACATACTAATTATGTAATAATATCTATAGCTATTCAGACACTAAAGGTGTTGATAGATCAAGATGCTCGTCTAAAGGTGTTAACATTTTGTGTTGTTATATAATCATGAACACCCATTATATCGATAATGCACATTATAACATCCATTAACATGAAAAGGTTATATATCTATCGATGTGAAAATTATTAATTAATTTATTACACATGTATAAGTTTTATTATCATAAAAATGTTACACTGACATAAATTTCTAACGTCATGTTATAACACTTCCATTGTTTACATATAGATATATATAGAACGAATTTTATTTTCAAATCACCAATTCTTTCAGAGTTGTTAAACATGGAGCAAAAAGTGTACTACGTTTTGATCACTATATTGAATTTATTGGTAAGTTAAATTATTTAATCAGTCTAATCTTTAAGTAACAATCAATTTTTTTTTTTCACGGTATACTTATTTCTCCTCTAATCAACCTTTTTTTTTCCCATCACATAGAAACTAATTATTCTGGCAGAAATGCCATCTCCGTCATCACACTCGGAGAATCAGGATCAGGCTAGGTCAGAGGGACCTAGCCATCAGCCTAGATCCGAGGGAGCTAGGCGACGGAATGGAAGGAGGAGAAAAGTATGTATATAGTTTTTAAAATATTTATTTCATACAAGTAAATACATTTTTTTTTTAAATAAAAAAATACAGTGCGATATTATTCATGTCAATAAAACATTTTTCAAATCTATGTACACAGACAAATATATATATAAATACATATTACATTACAGTGCAGAATGTGGGGAGAGGATGTGGTATACTACACGTCCTCTAACGATAATATGTCCCTAAGAGGGACTGATTTCAAAAATCCCGACAGCGTTGGATGATGCAGGTAAATATTGTTCTTTGTTAGTTGCATTTTTTTCTCCCAAAGTTTTATTTATCTTCAATAATAATGGATCACGTAAAAAACCGCTGTCCTTTAAATGGGTGTTTTTTTCACAATTTGTTTGATTTATCTTTGATAATTCAACAGACACTATTGATAATATTGAAATCAAACATAAAATTATAAATAAATTAGTTGACATTCTTCCTCTTGTCTTTTTATAATTATTAAGAATGTCATGTTCATCTGTTTCAATATTCATTTCATTAACTAACATCTTCACTCCTCGACTCAACGATGCAAAATGATAATGCTAATCATTTGTTAAACGATAAATATCCTATTTTACGAAGAAATTGTCGATTATTTTTTCATTTTTTTTCAAGTTCATCTGTAAACAATGATAAGATATTTGAAAAAGATCTTCCTTCACATCTTAACACTGAAAACAATATGCAAAAAAGTCCACAAGAAGAAGTAAAATAGTTTTGAATTCTTTTGTTAGAGTAAATGAAATTTGGACCATTTGCAATTAAAAATGTTGAAATGTAATGATTATATTTATCCACGCTATTAGCTAAGGGATCAACAAATTCTATAGTAAAGGAATGTGTAGTTGGTAGATATATACACACCCAATGTAATCCCGCCTTATCACTTGTATCTGTATTAACCACATATAAAGCAGGTCTCTGTGTCTCTATGAAATTCAACTGATCGGAAGCTAAAACACCTTTGAATTGTTTCTCAACAGTCTTATTAGACATCAGCAAATCAAATATTTCGCTGGAATTCATTATTTCACATTAACATTACGTGCCGCATCTATAGATAAACAAGACGGAAATTTAGCATATAACAATAGAGTAACTGTTTCACTCAGTGGTGTATTGAACTTTAATTCTATTCTTGTATGCCCCTTTCTTATAAGAGGGAACATTCCCTCCTTTTCGCAACAATCCAAATCAAATACATAAATGCAATATCCCTTTGAATATTCTTCTCTAGAAAAATTTACAACTTTTGAATTGTTACACAAACTATAGTAGGACTCTAAATAGTTATTTGGAGAAAAATTTGGAGTAAACGGAGATGAAGGAATTGACTGACCATTGATAAAAAACCCTACATATCCACAATCAAAGTTTTTAAAGTTAAAAGGATTTTTTTGATAGCTTCCGTTGAACCCTTCCGATGATATCAAAGTTACAATAAGATGAGAGGGTACTGCACCTAAGTATAAATCATCTGCACTAAATGAATATTGTCCTGTTGGTATATTAAATGTTTTTACGTCTGATCGGTAAAATGGATACAAAGCATCTCTTTGTGAAATTGCTTCTTGATGACCAATGAAAGCGCCAGGAGTTAACTTAATATGTTTTAATTTCAATTTAGCATCCACAATATTTACTTTGAAGTCAGCATTTTCATTTGAAGATAACAAGCAGAATTCTTTTTTATTCGGCCACAATTTAATTCCAATTTGAATTCCATTTATTAAAAATCGATTTTGGTTTTCATCCATTAAATCTAAGCTCAATCCTCCCATTAATTCAATTATTTCTCCATCCTTTGTTAATTGATATCTGTAATATAACCCACTGTTCCTTCCTTGTAGAGCGTCAACATCAGCCATACCGTCTGCATTATCTGTAAAGTACCCCTCACTTTGTAAAGCATTGCTTTGATTTTTTTAAGTCTTTGTTTAACATAATATCTAATATACTTTTATAAGCATAATTCGTAGAAACAGAACTCGTTAAAATTTGTTGTTGAAGAGTAAAGTCTACTTGAGACCAAAGTGTTCGTAATGGTAAATTAATTAATCCAACATTATCGTTTGATGTTACCGATGTATTGTTTCCGTTAACAATTTTCAGTTTGATATATAATAATGTTGATTTTAAGTCAATGTAAGAAGTTGAGGATCCAAAAATGTTAAATTCAATCGGAGAATTTGGAAGTAATTGTCCAGAAGGACGATATTCAATCCATTCAAATGATTCCAATCCTGCATCGGTTGTAGGTAAATTAAAAACTGCGATGTTGTCAGAGTGTCCATCCTGTGCTCCTTGGAATTTAAACATGATCACTATATTGTTATAACAAAAACTTAATTTTTTTTTCGGTGGAATGTTTCTTTTTTTTAGACTGATCCTTTTTCGCCGGCTTTCGTCGGTTAGAATGAGCACGTTTCTTCGATATTTTCTTTTTATCTCCACAACATGTTGCTTTCTTGCATGTAAATGACTCCGTTTCCTTATCAATAACTGCGCGTGCTCTATCAATTGCTTCCTTTGTTGGAGTAACCATTTTGATTATTGCATCATCTCCTTTGCCGTGAAGATTTTTCCCTACTATATAGACCTTTTTATGCTTTGATTGATCATTTGTAACCATATTCAAAAAATGTGTCTTCCATTTGTCAGCAAAAGAAACATATGGAATAAGATTGGCCATCATTTCCTTTTTAATTATAACAAAAGTTTTTATAGATAAAATAAATTTTGCACTCTTTTTCTGAAATGAAGTGTACAGTTACAAGTTCCTTTAGATAATGAGGATAATTGCAAGTTCTCATCAAATAAATACACGCGAATTCTCTTAATTCTTTTTTGTATAACTTTCATATAAAACGGCTTACAAAAAATAAATGAGTAAGTGTTATCATCATGTTCCTGAAGTTGTACTCTTCTTAAAACAGGTAATTGTTGATTTCTTACAAATATATCCTCACATATATCGCAAAATATATATATTTCTGAAATCGATTTAAGAAATTCTGATTTCATTTGAAAGGAAAATTCTGTAAGTCCGCATTCCCAATCACCGCTCAGATCTAATTCATGGGGAAGTTCAGTCGTAAAATCTTGTGATGTGTTTTAAGTGTGAATATGATTACAATCATTTGAATTAATCATAAAAAAATAACTCATTTTTTTTTCAAACAATAGTATATCTGATTATTCAAAATTAACAATGTTTTCCTCGGGAATCCAACTATTAAATGAAGAGTTGTAACCCATCCACTTTACTAATACTTCTTTCTTACCATTGCGTGATCGTTTCTTAACAACATATTCTATTTTATACATTGTTTTATCATCCACGTAAATTCTTTGTAGTTCCTGCTCATAAAATTCACCAGTAATAATTTCGTTATTAAAATCCTTAAGCACGTATTTAGCAATATTTTCTTTAACGTGTCTGCTAGCTATAATAAACTGCTCTGTGCTCCACCGAACATCATATTCTTTTTCAAATGTCCTTTTTATAGATGAAATACGCACAACATCATCAACTAAAAATTTAAATTGATTAAGTGGTTTGTTCTGTGATTTTTCATCATCTTCATATAACAGTTTCCATAATTTAATTTCATCCTCTTCTTTAACAGACGCAGGTGTTGTTTTTATTGATCTGTGGATAGTATTATTATATGAATCAGTGATATCTTTAAGTTTATCAATCCATTTAAATGTATTAGAGTTGTGCATATATTTTATTAATTTAGATTTTATTGTTCTTATACACCTTTCAGCAAAATGTGCCTTTATTTCAGTATTTTGAGTTGTAAAATAATCAATTTTATTCGTTCGAAGCATATTTTTAACAGTTGAGTTATTGAACTCTTTACCTTGATCTGTTCTTATTTTCATTGGCTTTCGCTTGCTTGATTTGAAAATAGATTGAAATGCTGCTTTGATGTCTTTTCCAGTGTTACTTTTAATCATACGAGTAAATGTAAACCGGGAGAAAGTATCAATAACTAACAGAAAGTTTTTATATCCTCTATTATATTCCTTATATTTTTCCATAATACATACATCTGCATCCCAAATATAATCAGATTTGAAACTTACAAATTTATTTCGTTTGAATTTACGTTGAATTCTTTTATGCGATCCATATACTTCCTGCTTTTTAAACCATCTTTTTACATCACCAAAAGAAATCTTACTGTTTTCTTTTCGCAATACTTGATAAACTTTTTGAGGTCCAGAAAAACTCGCTGACTTTTTGGCACCGTAATACACCGCAGCAATTTGCTTTTCTTTTTCATCTATGGAACTCATATTACGAAAATTTCAACCACTTAATTCTCTTATTTGGAATTCCAGGAGGAGGTTTTCTTTTCTTTTGTTTTATTTCCTTGAATTCTATTGAATGAAAATTTAAGTTGTTTTGGTTCTCCACTGTTGATCCATATCCATTTTGATTTAAGATTGTTTTTCATTCTGCGAGTTCTTCTCAGAAATATCATTTTCTGTCTGCGAATAAACATTTGCATACGTCTTCAAATTTATCTTTTCTTCAGCACTGGATAAAAGATTTTCATAACGATCATAAGGAAGCATCACCATTTTATCAACTGAACTCATTTTAATTCTTTTAGTAATTGTTTTCGCACAGCTCTTAAAATATTCAACATCACATTTTTGTATTTCACCAATAAGATCTGTTTGTATTTAAGAGGTTTCTTTTTGGAAAAAAGAAAATTCAAAAGTTTTGAGTGAGATTTTAAAGATTTTTTCTCCTTCTTTGAAACTCGTAGCTCTCCATATTCAATATTATATAACACTTCACATATACCATTCACCTGGCGTTCACTAGCGGTTTGTAATAAATATTTGCACTGCTGTTTATTTGTTGTTGAATCTGTTAATAGATCAATGAAACTGAACACTTTTAAAACAGCACTGCTCATTTCTTATTTTTGCTTTCGATATATAAAATAGTATCCTCTTGGTTAAATATTTTGGTGCGAAACCTATGTGCATCGTCCGATGTCGGTGAAAGATCAATCAGTAAATAAGAATATTTTTCACGTGTAGCATCTTTATATGCTTCCATCAATATTTTTGTCTGTCCAATCTGATGCCCCAACATTCTTACTTGCGTCATGCCTCTTGGATTCCGCATTAATATGTAATAATGTAAATTCAAAGAAATTGTTCGAGAACTCACTCCTTTACAAAAAATATTTTGTGTTATGAATATAACAGTGAAGTGTAAATGATGTGACTTTTGTGTAAAAAGCTTCTCCATTTCCACGTCATTACAAATCTCTTGCATCAAATCATCAAGAACAATTATGTTATGTTTCTTGTTCTTTGAAAGTTCATTAATTTTTTCCTCTCCAGGTAAACCTCGAAAAAATTCTATGTTTTCAATTGTTTTTTCCATATTTTGAAACATCGATTGATAAACGTTATAACAATACAAAATTTTGCTTGGTGGTTCATTTAAAAACATGATTGAGCTTTGTGATAGTAGTTTAAAGACCAATGACGTTTTCCCTGACCCGGTACATCCAGTAACACATATAGTGGAGCATGGATGGAAAGGATACATCTTTTTTTGTTAAGTGATAAAATATGAATGAATATATCTAATGAATTCTTTTATTATTTATTAGGTCCTTCCATCAATGACGTGTCGGAGTGACAACATATTTATTATTCATCATGTGTTAAATAAAAAAAAAATGATTTCAACTTGTTTTTTTTTATCTTTTATTAGATACAAATATTGATAATAGAAACTCATACACATAATAATGAAAAAAAAAATTAGAAATCATATGAAGATATCACTAAATTTCTACATCAATATAAATAATTCAAAATACATCATTTAATATGGTTAAAAAGTCTCAAATAAGTGGATAAAAAATGGTATACAACTAAAAAAAAAAAAACAGAAATAATTTTATTGTACATGCTTTATTCATTAGAACATATATGAATTCAATTTTTTTTAAATCTTTTTATTAGATTCAAATACTGATGACAGAAACTCATACACATAATATTAAAAAATTAATTAAGACTGTAGTAAATAACTACATCATAAATATTAATTAATAAAAAAATCATTACACATTGTTAAATGTGTTTACATAAAAAAAAAAAAATCACAAATAAGTGTATATGAAATGGTATGCAAATAAGTAACAAATGAAAAAAAAAGAAAAAAAAAAAAAAGGAAATAATATATCTAATCCTTTTCGAGTTTTTGCTTTTTGCGTGGTGTCATTGTTATATTTAAAGTAGAAGTATGAACACCATCTTCTAAAACTTTCCGTTTGCAGTAAAAATACGTAATACCATTTCTTGTTTGGTTGTATGAAAAGATTTTATTATCCTTTAATAGAAACCCTCGATTTAATCCTTCTTCTCCATTCCTTGTATCCAAAACTTTTTTATATGTTTCCATTGGATTTTGAATACTTCGTTTTGAAATACCCTTAGAAGAAAACTTAACTTCCTCTTTTCCCTCATCAGATTTTACAATTGCATATGTTTTGGAACACAAACCAATCATTGAATCTCCATCAAATTCAAGTTTAAACAACCCAGGAGTACGTTTATCATATGTTGCATGTTTCATACAACATTTTCTTGGAAACCATACAACAGAATCAACATTATGATTATCTGTACAATTTTCATTAATTGTTCTAAAATATTTGTCTTTTAAATGTGGTTTAATAACGTCAGATAAACTAGATTCGGAAATTGCAAAGTACGCACTATCAGTATCCATTTCCATAAACTCAAAATCTGTTCTATCCACAAACTGATCTAAAAAATCATAATAAAACTCTAGCATACGTAATTTTGCATACTGTAAAACAAAAAATCCTAGCTGAATCGGCATGTTATGTATGATCTTTTTCTTTGCCATTTCAATTTCGAAGAAATTATTTGTGTTATCTAATTCCGTTAATTTCATAAATAAGGGTTCATTAACTTTCTTTGATGCATTATCCACACCTTCAACAAAAGAAATATTTGTAAACTTATCTTTATTCAAAAGCAAACTTCCATATGCAGAGTTTCCTTCAACTTTAACTGTATCAGATATAACACTTAAAGTCGGATCACGATCTCCTTTTCTTCTTGCATCAGATATATTTTTAGTAAATTCCGAAAAACATTTCATAAATGCAGATTCGATAACAGTATAAATTCTAGTTACTACTAAACCCTTTTCTAAATACCTCTTTAAAAGTGGTGTAGCAAGCATTATTTTGTTTGCCCTATTCCCTCCTATCAAAAGTGTTCTTGGATTTTCAGAAAGTCCTATTTCTTTTGCATGCGTCTGCATATGTTCACCTATCTCTGAAAATGCTACTTCAGTCGTGCAAAATAGAGGAGCCATTTCACTAAAATAATCTTCAGGAGATAAACTTGTATTTGGTTTATCATTGTCATTCCACTTTGACGGCACTTCAATGTCACATTCAATTATTCCGAAAAGTTCATCTTTTTTTACTGATTTAAGTATCTGATTCATAGTAGCTCTGCCTTTACATTTCTTATAAAAGTTTGGTGTACTCTTATTTAATAAATGTTGAAGAGATTTGTTTTTAGATAAAAGTTGTAAAAATTCACATTCCCAAATTGATTGTACTTTATATCCAGAATCAACTAGGTATTTCTCACAATCTTTTGTTTTATTAAATCGTTTCAGTCGTTCATTACTATTCATTGATCGATTTAAATGACAACAATGCCCGTGATAGTAACACCCATTATACTGATACACTGTTTTTGTAAAAGGGTCATATCCATCAACTGGAAACGGTCCGATCCGTTTTTCACGGTTATTATTTAATTTATGTAAAATTTTATATCCGTGTGTTTCGATTAACCAATTCATCCAAATGTACATATTATAATATTTGGTTTTCTTTTCTGCCTTAAATTTATTGCTTTCACGTCTAATGACAAAATATCCTACAGGCATAGGTTGACCAATGCAATACAGATAAAGTGCATTTGCATCATATCCTACAATTCGACCACATGGTTTATCAATATTGTTACGGATGAAAGTTTCACCACTTTTATGGTATCTTGTAAATATAATAGAAGGACCCCCTACTATGTTGTCTTGAATAGAACGATAAATATCTTCAGTTGAAAAGTCAAATAGTGGGAATATAGCACCACATTTTTGAGAAGTATTGAACAAATTCAACCTTGCGATTCCTGGAATTGAAACTGCAATTTTGAAAATATCAATCTTTTTTTCCCAGTATAACTTACAGTAATTTATAATTCCTTGTACAAATGGTTTTACATCTAAATTGTTATACCATTGCAGAAAGTCTTTAAATGATTTCATACTAAATCGATTCCAAATTTCTTCTAAAAATAAATAATTTTCTTCGATAGAATGTTTTCCATCATCTAAAATACTTTTCTGTTTAAGTGTTGAAAACCAAGCGTCTCCAATCTCTGGTAGTTTTGGATAATTAAGTTTTTCAATGCTGTCAAACCATTCATAAGGAAAAAAACCCTTTTCTTCTTCAACACCATACGCTTTTAAAAATTTAGCGTATGATGTTCCAGGAGCAATAAATTGACTCATATCTAAAAATCGAAATCTGGAAGTTGCAATACAAGTGTATGAATTATTTCGTTTTATAGCATAAGATTTTTTTTTTTCATGCATACCTAAAACTTTAGTAAGTTTATTTTTTACAAGATTTATATCATATTTACTTGAATTGAATCCTAAAACAGGAGTTTGCATACAATAATTTGTAAAATTTGTTAATAATTTCTGAACATAGTTATACATCATATTTCGAATTCTGTTGTTTTCATTAACAATATCTTCACTTTCCAAATCATATTCATTCAAAGACTCGGTCTCGCTTTCAGTTCCATCAGAGTCAGTAGAATGATCGTTATAATCAATTTTCCAATCACCTTCTGCAAGACGTTTTTGAAAATCTTCATAAACATTTTTTTTCTGAATTTTTTTAAGAAATCGTTTTGATGGAGGTTCGAAATCTTGACACTCCAGTGCATATCTTTCACTTGTTTCATTAACATCATTATTTCTGCTTTGATTTTTACCAATTGGTTTCCAAAATTCTAAAAGCCTATGCAATTTTTCAAAAACAATAGACCATTTTTCTTGTGCTAACTGAAAAACTTTTAGTGAAATTGAATCCATATAGGTTATCATTTCCCTTAATAATGTTTCTACATCTTCATTTAATATGAAATACGGCATTTCAAAGTCAGGAACATTGCTACATATGCTAACTGAAATGGGTTTATGAATTCTTTCAAGTTCTAATTTAGAAGTTAATTTACAAGCACTGCTTTTTTCTAAAATAGCTTCAAAATCAAAAACAATGAACCATGGAAAATATTCATCATCTTCTTGAATAATAATATCAATTTCTCTTAATGTTTCAAAAATTGTGTTTTTTATTTCATTAAATCCCCCAGGAAATATATGAAGTGTTTTATTTGAGCACCCCTTTTCATGTCGGTGGAGTTTTTTGCAAGTAGTAAAATGTTTTTGACAAAGTGAACATACATACTTATTTGCATACCGTTTCATATTTGTTATGTATGATAAATGATTCTCATACATATTCAAGTACATCTGATCATCATAGATGGATGGAGACTTGTAAACTATATGAGTGTTTGCTTCTTGATCTAATTCAAAAATATCTATATTAACCTTAAAACATTCTTCAACAAGCGGAATATGCTCTAAAGCTACACCTTGAAATGATGTAACATTTATATATCGAACATCATATATTTCTTTTTCAAACATAAACTCACACCAAGTTTCAAAACATTTCTTTACACGTGTTTCAAATGCATCACGAAAAGAGTTTAATTTATGATATTCCAAACATCTAAATAAACATAAATTATCCTTGTAAAGTTTTGAATCTTTGGGATTTTTATGAAGGCTAATAATTGCATTTTTTTTCATTGTAATATACTCTGGTAAACAGGTTGGTGCACCTAAAATATGCTTTAAAAAATAAACAAAAAATGTAACATTTGTAACTAAAACTACTCTCCATTTTGTGTTAGGACGATCTTTCAATACGTAACTACAGATATTTATTTCTTGTAATTTCCTCTCAAAATTTTGGAGATCTTTACGTTTCGATATGTATAAAGGAAAATCAAATATTTCACTGTTTTGATAAGGTTTAAAATAACGATATTCATTTAGTTCTTGATTAAATAAAATGTACCCAAACACTAGATTAAGGCGAAATGCTTTTTGTTGTAAATTGTAAATCTTATTTGCAAATACCATTATATCATCAAGTGTAAAAGAAGGTGAAAGGGGATAATTATATACCGCATTTAAAGTTTTTTGCTCTGTGTATTCCCTAATTAAAGGATTATATAAATTATAAAACTCTTTTAATTCATGATCAACATTCCCATCTTTGATCCAGGGTGCATCATTTTCCTCCCAAGGATAATCTCCTTTTCCAGATAAATGCACCATTAATCTATGATGGATAAGTTCTTTCCTGTTATCAAAATAAGAATTACATAATCTACATCGAACCTTTTTTGATGTTTCATTCGGTTCTACAGAGGTGGTATTTTTCTCTCCATCCCTTACATCAGGAAGGATATCCCTTGTTTCCATCTCAACAACGGATGTAGGTGTGTTTCCTACTTCTAATCCAGAAAAAGTAGAGATATCCATTTCTTCTGCTACATTTTCTGAAGCAGCAGGTGTATTTGAGGCTGTCCTCACTTCCGTCGTATCTATGGTTGATGTAGGAATATTACACTCTTGGGTTCTGGTAGGTAAAGGCTACAATCAAATGAATAGTTAAAAACTACACAATTAAAAAAGAAAAAAAGTAAACAAGAAAAAAAAATAATTTCAATTACATATTTTTGTTTCTTACCTCAGATTCAACTGCAGAAGCAATGGAATTGGTTGTTCTAACATTTTTTTCTGTTGAACTTTTGTTATCTTTCTATAAACAGATAAATATGAATGAGAAAAAAAATACATGTGTAAGGAAAAGAATTAACAAAATAATAATAAACAAGAGGCCAATTGGCCTTAACGGTCACCTGAGTAGCATATATCCAATACACAAACTTGTCATGGAGTCTCATATATGCATCTAATTAATTAGGTTTCATACTGGAGTAGAAAAATTATAAATTTGTATATAATGACAACCACATATAATTCAAAAAGAACTGTGAAACCTATAATTTTGGTGAAAAACTAAAAGATCTGGTCTACAAAATAATGAATTTAGTTTTCCTTTCAGGTGTGTGGGAGTAAAGAAGATAATTTTTTAACGTTATATGCATTAGCATCTATACATCCATTTTGGCCCTGCCCTAGAGTCAAAACCCATACCCCAGGGGACATGAAAATTAAAATTTCAGTAGAGGACTTCCTGGTAAACATAATTATTAGTCGGTTTTTTTAATACAGATGTGTGAGAATAGAGAAGAAGATTTTTAAACATTATATGCATTAACACTTAATTGCCATATTGCCCCCCCCCCCCCCCCCCCCCCCATGTCCTGAACCCCTGACCCAGGGGCCATGAATTTCACAATTTAGGTAAAGGAGATTGTGGATATCATAACCATGTATTCAGTTTTTTGCCCACATGTGTGGGAGTAGAGAAGAAGATTTTTTAAGATTTAAATCATTTTTACTATATGGCCATATTGGCCCCACCCTAGAGCATGAACACCTAACAAAGGGGTCATGAATTTCACAATTTTAGTAGAGAGCCTCATGGACATCATAATCATGCATTTAGTTTTTAACAAATATATATGGGAGTAGAGAAGAAGATTTTCTAAGATTTAATACATTTTTACTATTTGGCCATATCGGCCCCACCCTAGAGCCTGAACCCCTGACCGAGGGGTCATGAATTTCACAATTAAAGTAGAGGGCTTCATCGACATCATAACCATGCATTTAGTTTTTAACAAATATATATGAGAGTAGAGAAGAAGATTTTCTAAGATTTAATACATTTTTACAATTTGGCCATATTGGCCCCACCCTAGAGCCTGAACCCCTGACCCAGGGGTCATGAATTTCACAATTTAGGTAGAGGGCTTAATGGACATCATAATCATGCATTTAGTATTTAACAAATATATATGAGAGTAGAGAAGAAGATTTTCTAAGATTTAATACATTTTTACTACATGGCCATATTGGCCCCACCCTAAAGCCTGAACCCCTGACCGACGGGTCATGAATTTCACAATTTAGGTTGAGGGCTTCATGGACATCATTATCATGCATTTAGTTTTTAACAAATATATATGATAGTAGAGAAGAAGATTTTCTAAGATTTAATACATTTTTACTATTTGGCCATATTGGCCCCACCCTAGAGCCTGAACACCTGACCCAGGGGTCATGAATTTCACAATTAAGGTAGAGGGCTTCATGGACATCATAACCATGCATTTAGTTTTTAACAAATATATATGGGAGTAGAGAAGAAGATTTTCTAAGATTTAATACATTTTTACTATATGGCCATATTGGCCCCACCCTAATGCCAGAACCCCTGACCCAGGGGCCATAAATTTCACAATTTTGGTAGAGGGCCTCATGGACATCATAACCATGCATTCAGTTTTTTCCTCACTTGTGTGGAAGTAGAGAAGAAGATTTTTGAAAATTTGGCTTTTTTTGCATATTTGGCCCCGCCCGTGGCACCCCAGGGGTGGTAGAGCCATAAATTTCACAATTTAGATTCTTCTTACCATAGAGATGCTTCACACCAAAAATGGTAACGATTGGCCTGGTAGTTTTCAAGAAGAAGTTAAAAATGTAAAATTGTTAACGCACGACGCACAACGCACGACGACGGACGAAGACCAATTGCAATAGGTCACCTGAGTGACTCAGGTGACCTAAAAAAAATAATATTAAATATCTCTTACCTTCTTCTGACAATTCTTGAAATGCCTCAACAATACATCCTTCCTGTTGAATGTTTTCTGACAGGTTTTACAATCAAAACGAAAATTGTTCGAATGTTCAATTTGAACATGTCTTTTTAATGTATGTTTGTAGGCATACTTTTTAGAACAAACCATACAAATAAATTTTTTCTGTAAAACATTCATTCTTCTCTGTACCACAGTATCATTTTGCAAACCATTTAAAGTTGCCCATTCTTCCAACTTATTAACATCCATAAATTCACTTACGTTGCGTTCTAAAGAAGTTTTAGCTTGTTCTAAAATCACATCCATATTTCATCTAAATGATTTGAAACAACTTTGCATATGATCTTCACCTTATATAGGGAAGAATGTAATAAAAATAACAGCTACGTTGTAAAACAATGAATTAATCCTTCCTATTTACATTAGTAAAAGTATGGATTAATAGTTGTTTTATTACCAAAAATGTACAAAGATTCATGTTTATATTAATAAAAAAATATATAAAATGTATGTTAATGGTCGCTTTTTGTGCATTTATTACATTTACAAATTACCACGAACTCAACATATACTTCTTTAACCACATACACCTTAATCGTTCTGACATATTTATGATGTGGTAATGTAAGAGTGATTAATGCACTAATTGCCATCATTATGCATGCAATAAAACATAAGACAATGCTTATGATAATAAAAAGACATAAGCTTAAGATGTAAAATATAGGAATTAATTATATTTGTTATATATTCGTCATCTATCCACCTATATCACCATGATCATACTGATATTTTATGATGTGGTGTTTTATATTAAGTGTCTAATATAAACACATAACCAAAAACATTAAACCCATGCAAAATAACAACCACACATGCATGAAACAACCACACAAAATAACCACATATACCCACAAATAACCACTCAACCACAAATTAACCACATAACCACACAACCACAAATTAACCACACCGCACCGGGTGTGACCACCTACCGGGTGTCATTGGGCACCATATATTACTACTTTTATGTTTGTCGAGAATCTCCTTCAATACCGCGTCTGTTTTCTGTGTAGATTGTTGCAACATTAGTACTTTGATTTAATGCCAGTTCACTTGAAACTGTAAAAGTCAATCACGACCAAATAATGCTGGTCCTTTCTGAGCAACAACCATCAAGTCCATGTTTTTGCTGTTGTTTATTCAACGTCACCGGTACATGTACCATGCCCAGGGATTAATGCTCTCACCCCAAAAAAGTATTTAGCTTGATTCTGGTCTTTTGAAGTAGAACATCACTAAGCTTTTCCCCATAGAACGTCTCTGGTATGATGGAGACAGATGATCCAGTATCAAGTTCATTGTCAATTTGTTGTCCTTTGATCATTGGCACTTTCTTCACATTGTTCACAGAATGCACATGTAGTATAGGTTCAAATTGATGTTCATCGTTGTCACCATCATCATCTAAGTAGTTCACCCTTTTTTCTTGGTTTCTTGTCTAAATCCTTCTTCTTCTTGAAACATGCTCTCTCAATATGACCTTCATTTGAACAATAGTGACAAATACTGTGCAAGTGTTTACAAGATTTCACACTGTGATCACGTCCACACCTCCTGAATGTCCTTATGTTGCTGTGATGCAGGTGAATGTTTTTGCATCTGTGGTTTGGGTTTCGATTTCTGACTTCCAACTTTGTGTACTGTGGCACTGGTGTTCCGCTGTTTGCGTAGTTTCGTGGCATCCCGTCCTGCTGTTTCCATCGCATGCGCGATTTTTATTGATCCATCCAGGGTAAGTGCTGATTCAGCCAGCAGTTTCTTCTGTACCGATTCATTTTTTATCCCACAAACAAATCTGTCTCTTATAGTATCATTCAAAGTTTCTCCAAAGTTACAGTGAATGGACAGTTTTCTGAGTTCAGCTACATATATAAGAACAGTCTCATTAGATCTTTACTTACGCTTGTGAAACCGAAATCGTTCCGCGATAACGGACGGTTTTGGTCAGAGATGTCTGTTCAAATGTGTAACGTCTCGTACCTTTCCGTATTTCCTGGCTCAGCCTCAGTACTTGTATATTATCCCATTTCTTGAACTGATTAATCATAAAAAGGAAAATTAATTGAGTTTTATCTCCAGTCTTACATGTTTTTTACATTAATTTCATCGCAATAAAACGTAGTTTAGTAATTTCAACTGGCCCCAAAGATAGTCTTTTTGTATTCTCAACGGCGGAAGCATCCGCCATTGATAAAATCCTTGGCCAACGGAATTCGTCTAATGCGGCCTTCTCCCCTTCCGTCATAGTTCCACTTAAATTTCATATCATGTAAAAATGGACTTTTAGCGATTATGGGAATTTATAAATTTTGCTCATGTAAATACACGGATGGCTGTATGGTATAGGGCGGGGGGCACTCACAACAGCATCGGCTTTTGGTTCGAGTCTAAAGATTGGGTGGGAATGGACTCGTAGAATTCGGAACAATGAATTATTTTTCAGTTTCTTGGCTTTTTCCTTGTTAAAGGAACCCAGTGTGGTTATCTCTTCATTAACCAAGACATTGAAAACGAATTTTGATGTTCTACCAGTGTCCGAAAACTTGGACGACAGAATCAGGGTTTCCCTTCTATCACAAATTCTTTATTTTTATATCTGTACTAATTTTGTACGTCTATTTATTTGGAATAATTCGGACATCTAAAAAAAATATAACACTTCTTAACATTCAAAAATTCCATTTTATGTCAAATGATGTATCAAATTACACATTTGAAAGGATAAAGAGTACAGGGGGATCTATTTAAAACACAAAGCAATCTTGGATTATAAATGAGAAGAATGAATGCCTACCTGTTCATCTATAATATACCGACACTAAGGTTCGCCCAAAATTATGGACATGATGGTCCATATAAAAAAAAAAAATTACAATGGGAAAATAATTTACATATTTTGCTTAGTCAGAACTTTGTTTGTTCATTATCCTTTTCCAGGATTGTCATCTGTTTCCTTGTGGAAAATCTTTTTTAATTAAAACAAAATCCAAAATCTTGGTGTCGATTCATTTTGTTCAAGTACTATAATTAATTGAAGTTGCAAATGGGATTTAAACCATAACGTATAATCCATATTAACCTTCTCTGTTACCATAAGCGCCCTCTTAGGACTTTTACAATTGTCGGGGAATAATGGCCCCCTGTACAGTGATTAAAATTATCTAGAATCGTATCGAAAGTCTGCCAAAATTTGAAGAAAGTGAATATGAGACTTGTTTATTGTCCAATTTCTTGGTGGAAAATGATTCATTAAACATCATTCGGGTAAATTATATATCAAAACGCCTATTACAGGAAGGTATAAACTACCTGCATTATGAAACAATTCAGTAAACCTTAAAATTAAGCTTGCATATTTTTTTCCAAAAATACATATCGTATTTTTAGTTAAAACTAAAACAATCTGAAATAGATGTTACTGTCTATTTCTAAGCACAGTTTAGGAAAAAAAACATCATTTTTAGCAAAATTTATATAAAAACACATGACATAGGACCACAAAATAAAAGAGAACAATTTATTTGCATCATTTGGCAACTGAAAAAAAAACAATCAGTTTTTCCTCTTTCGTAACAAGGTTGGAAAACTTGAAAGATGTTCCCTCCTTCATCAGGTTGTATTTGGCTTTTTGGTATACTCTGGTATGAGCGAAAGTTTCTCCACACAGTCCCCCTACATTGAAATACACCATATCCTTATTCGTTTTGGGTTTTTGGTTTTCGACTTGTGACGTCTTGCTTTTCTTGATAACTTTAAAGCACTTGATATATGTCTTAGTTTGATGTGCCTAAATCATGCTGATAAAAATGTGATTTACAGTTATTATTTTTTTCTTTAAATGCATTTCTCAATATAGCACATCCTTTTTACTAAGCCACCATGGCTAAAAAAAATTGACACAATCATTCTCATATGTAAACCTTTAAGCACATCGTTATATGATACTAATATTAAAGGTCAAATTCATAAGAAATATATAAACTTGTATATGTCATATTTTGTAAATAATACTTGAAAAGAGGGAATTACAATATTCGTTTAGTTTTAGACCTGGTCTTTTCCTTTACTTGTTTAAATATCGCTAAAAACAACTTTCATTAATAGAGCTACTTCCCCTTTTTGTGACGTCAGTGTACTGACTACCATCATTGAAGAGTCAAATTGTTACTAATGCACATCTTTATTTAGTCATTAAAAAACTAGAATGATGATTTACGACATGATGACGTGACTTGATGTAATGACACGTGATGTGACTTGATGTGATGAACTGGAAATACTAAGAAAAAATACATAAGTTTTGATGTTATGAATAAACTAGCAAAACCCACTAAGCATATGACAAATATCATTCTAGTAAATATATGCCCTGTGTTCTTCTAAACAATTCTTTCACTTATGCTCTAGAAAATTAGTAAATATAACGTAACTCGGACTACTAGCAAATCACACAATTGAATGACCATATACGTATGCCTATGGGAGAGTGCACAATACACTGCATGCAAACAATAAAACCTTAAATTCCGATATTATCATACAATAGAAACATGCTACTATGATACTTGTATCTTTAAGTTTATATGAACATTCTTAGATATATCACTTGTGCCAATATTCTAACATGTTACTAAAAATACATCTTCACAGTGTACATATCGTTTACACATAAGAATACACAAGCAGTTCAAGTCAAACTTATCAAATTATAAGTTTTCTCTTCTCTTATAGAAACAAACATAGTTAACATGGTAAATGTAAATGGTATTCAGCACAGGTACTAGGAAAAATCTAACCTGCTCATGCCCCGCGAAAATTCTTGTAACAAAACCAAATCTGGAATATTCTTAAATTCAAACTCAATCCGGAAACGTGTGTATAATGTTTAATTGGCTATAACTGTCATAAGAGACACTCGACGGATCTGTATACCTGAATATGGAACAGGGTTTCAATTTAGTACAACACCCAATTAATGGGCGATTACTGAGCGACAGATAACCCTATTAATAAACATACAATACGGATAAAAAACCTTCATATACAATAAGAGCTTATTTTGATCATTATTTATTGAAACTCAGTATATTGTAAAAAAAAACCGTTCATTTAAAGTAGGAAACAGATAAATTAAGAAAAAGAATAAAGAATTAGTAAGGAAAAGAAGGTCAACTTAGAGTCGATGTCCTCATGTCTTTCGTAATTAATTATTATAGTCAGGTAGTCCAAATATCTCAGGAACAACCTATACCTCTTAAAGACCGGGGTTGACCTAGTAAAATATCCACACGGACGGCAATTAAGCATATAAGGAGGCTGGCCACACCTCCGCACTGATAACACTGCAGAGTGAAGTTATTTATAGATAGCTGCATACCACAAGCACGTGCTGATAAGAGAATTAAAAGATCACAAGGAACCTGATTAATTTTTAATATTTCCTTTGTTTTGAAAACACAGATTTAATGTATCTTTTCCAAATGTTATTTCTTAACTGATATGTTTGTTTCTTGTAGTTCTTTTTACCCACTTTTCTTCTTGGGGCTTAGGGTCACTTTTATAAGAAACTGAAGTGAAAACCCTCCCAACATTTTCATTCCAATGACATGCACCTAAAAATGCCCGCACTTTATACTGGTCACTACCGAAAGCAATCCTTTTGTCTTCATAAACATTTAACGTGTTGTTAAAACTTTCAACATAGTAAGTGTCACGTCCTAATTTAAAATCTTCAGGGTATTTATAAATCAATGAATTGATAATGACATTTCTCAATAATTTTTCAGCCACTGGATTCTGTATGACAATTTTAGATGGTTCATAGTTAGGGTCCTTTTCACATCTTAATTCCGAATGACACTGCTTGTGATTCCCTTTGTAGTGTTCCACACAGTTTTCTAACATTGATCTTAAAGTGCTGGAATCTCCATTGCAATTTTTTTATCGCCCAATAAAAATGAGTTGCTACAGGTTCAGTTTTGTCATACAACTCCTCGGACCAGGTTTTCCCCTCTTTGTATCTAGGCCCGCTAGAAACTAATGACTGTGCCTATTTTACACTTTTAATCCCATGCCAGATATCATATTGGTTTGTTGTACTCACTGTTTCCTTCCGCATTTTATTGATGGAAAGGTTGCGGTCATGGGTGTGAATTTGAACAGTGACTTGTTCTGCTTCTAAATCACGGTAAATTTTTTCAGTCCCGATTTTTTCATGTCGCTGTGTTACAGGATCATCAGCAGTGGTAATGTGCACGCAATTTAAAATCTTGTGACTTTTTTCGCCAACTGCTACTACACTGGTCTCCTTGGCATTTTTCCGCCACCCTTGCCGAGCATCTGTGATGATATCAATTCCATTTAAATCTTCGTACATACCGATTTCTTCCAACAGCGCAGTACTTATGGAATCCTCATACTCCTGTTGTACAAACATTTTGTTCTCTTTTCTTTCGACAGCACTCCAAGGCCTGCAGAAGTGCAAAATTGGGAGTAATGGGAAGGAAGCATGCCACTACACAGGAAAGCATGGTTTATTCTTTGGTTTATTAAATATTTTCCATTTGGCAGATAGGGAGATGATGCCCAAATGTACTTATGTGGAGCATGTCCTGGTTTTGTACAGCATAACTTCAAAGAGACAAAATGTCCACGTTTTGTCACTTTTCTAACTTCCAATTTTCCATGACAATAGTGTGGTACAAGTACCCTTTCTATTATCTTACTATTCATCGGGTGCGGGGTGCTATTAATACAGATAGATATACAGACCCTGACCACATGTACATGGAACAGACCAGACTCCTCTCCGAAGTCTTAGTTTGACCTGTGTATTCTAAGGTTTGTGTATACTCACTGTCGTGTATCCGCGCCGGTAGTGACATGTTTGGATAACGTGAAAATGGCGTATCCATTGCAAAAACAATGAGTGTTGTGTCCTTTTTTCTATCGACAACGGGGTAAATATTAATTAAAATATCGTAATAGTCATTCATATTTTTCTGAAGGTTTTGCCGTTGAAAAGAGTGTGCGTTATTTTGGTTCATCGTTAATAAAAACGACTTATTTGTAGAAAAATCAATCGTTAACGTGTCATGTTAATGCTAAAACCAAGAACTATTTCTAGATTACGCAGATAATATAACACATACTAAAAATCTGAAGCGGCCAAAATTAATTTAAAACATTACATTAACCAAATAAAATCAAACCGATGTCTTTTTAATACATTAATATGTATAAAAATAGCAATAACTTCATGCACCTGCTAAAGAAGTAGTACGGTTTGGATAAATAAATTATTCCGGTTTGGATGCTAAATTATAAATTGTGCGAATGGTACGGTTTGAATAATTTAAAGTTATAGCATGTTTGATATTTTAGACATAAAGAGAGCACTTTGCATTTTATCGGTGTGCAACCGAAGATACATCTTTTTAAAAAATAGTGGGTCATTCAAATTACACAGCATGCAAAAGATGTATTTTAAGTCAGGTGAAAAGAACTTAATATACAGACGATGAATTTTTCTTTCCTGTCCAACGTTATGAAACCAAAATACTTCCACATGTTCGAAGGGAACTAAAACTGGAAGACTAAGTTTATTTCTTTAGACAAGCATGTTTTTTTTCCTCTGATAAAATGGTATATTTAGTGCATAAATGATCAGAAATCGATTATTTAACGAATAAGGAATCATTCTTTGATCGAATATCATGAGTTGATTATTTTGATCGGGGCGTGGTCAAACCCAATAAAGCTCGAAAAGAAATTACACCTCACAATATTGAAAGAATGATTCCTTATTACTTATATTAATTTAATTCACAGCAATTGTACTTTTAAATATTCTAATAAGCAAACGTCATTTGAATTTATTGGACTGAATATGAACAAATTGATACTTAGTGTTAACAAATGAAAAAAACAATGAAAAATGTAAATATAGTTATATCAAGGTTTTTTTTTACTAACATTTCAAAAGAATACTTTCTTTAATTTTAAATTATAAAGAAAATATGAGTTGAAACATGAGGAACACAATAAAATGTAAAAAAAAAAGAAGTTTTTCACCTTTAACCTGAAAAGCAATACATCATATAAACACCTTAACAGACAACTATCTACTACTTTTATGGCAAGCGACTAAATGATGTATTTTTTAATTATTCTGAAATGATATTTTTAATCGTGAAGTAAGTTGAACGGAGAACGTGCTTGGTAATAATATTATGAAAGTGAGCCTCGTTTACATTCAATACCAAGCCTGTACATCGCTAGACAAAGAAAGTTCTACAATTATTTCACTCCCAGTGATTATACTGATATAAAGCAAAGTACCATAGATGTCTGCCAAGTCATATATTTACTCTGTTGTTAGAAATAGTTGGTCCAAGAAATTCAAGTGATGACGAGTCCTAAGTAAACATCGCCATTTTATATGTACATATATTCAATCATAATTCTCACCAGAAAATCAAAACAATAAATATGTATCTATGTATATCAAGAGGTTTTGGTGACTCATGCGGGAAATGAAGGTGGCGTTACTGCAGAAAAAGTACAAAACCCTCGTTAGTATTTAACATGAAAGTATAATGATAAAAATTTCATAGTTATAAATTTGCCAAAGCGCAGTTGTTAGGCTGTTGCAAAACTAAAAAGTTGTTTGGGAACGTTTAAATTTTTAATTTAAAAAAATAGACAAGTATGATGTTTGATAAGTTAAATACTCTGTATTAAAAGAGATGTTTTTTTCATTTTCATGAAACCCATATCAGGATACCATTAATTTAAAATATCCACGTTATCACGGTTTGTTCTGTGCAGTGTATCGATATATTATATCGATTCAATTTTAAAAGAGAAAAAAAAAAATATTTGTATCATTAGATGATTTTACAGACTTTAAAATTTTTAAGGTTGGTATAATTCTGTATTTGACTGATCTCTTTTGATTTTTTGACGTTTTCACGTTTAAAGCCGATAACGACATAGAAGCATAACAATTGAATCTATCAAATTTCATATTCTGATGTTTTGAAAGCGTCTCTATCAAATAATAACAACCAAAAAATTCAAATCAAAAAAGTTAAAAAATGACTGTTTTTTGTTTCCTTCCGGTGACGACCGGAAGTAACGGCGGACGTTCGGATATGCGAAGGGCACTGCGGCTGACGACTCTCTACCATCCCTGAAAATTTGAAAGTTCCATCTTTTATTTTTTTTTAGAAAAATGAGCCACAAGCAAAAACATAAAATCCTTAATATCACGGTACCGGAAGTGACGATCAAAAAAATGATCGACAATTTTCTTACAAATTTTTGTCTAGAGTAAGTTCTGAAAGTTTCATGAAAATTGGCTGAAGCGTTTTTGAGAAAACGTTACAGAAAAAAAAAATAATAATAACTAGACACGATCTCGTTGCGAGCAACGAGGAGGTCTTCCGTCCGATTTTTAGAAGAGGAAATGACCTTGCCTTTCATTTTCATCAACGAAACATATCAGGAAATGCAGATGTGATCTAAAAGAGCGATGGATGAAGGATTACACACCCCGTTGGATCCCTAATTTAAAGGACCAGCCCCATTTTATTTCATATTAAATAAGAGGTCTTTTGACCTAATAACAGGTCTAATGACCTGTTATAAAAAGAAACGGAAGAAAAAAAGAGGGTCTGCCTTTGTAACCGGAAGACCCTAATAACTATAAGAATAGAAGGGTGTTCCGCTGAAGACGGAAGACCCTAATAATAAAAAAAAACTGTTTTTGTCTAAATCTTAATTGAAGAGTGTTTTTCGACTTGTACTACAGTCCAACAACCCTTTTATGTTGAATATTTTAGTTAGAAAAAGAAATAAAAAGGAAAGAAAGTAATAGAGAGAAAGAGCAAATCTTGGCTCCGGCGAGATTAGAACACACAACCTTTGCAGGTGTCTCAAAACATGGCTGACGCGAAATAATTCCCGAATTTGTCTTTGAATTTGGGGCGTTTTCGCCCGGAAGAGGAGCTGAGTTTTTGTATGAGATGAAAAATGTGTAAGATGTCTGACTATTCAGGTTTGGTAACAGTGCGAGGTCATTTGAAATATTGATGCGTGTTTGTGTCTGGAGGGGGTTGAAAAGACCCGAGCTTGATTTTCGTCTTAAATAAATCGAAAATAGAATTTTGAGGTGTGGATCTCGGATTCGGTTAACAACAATTAGGGGAAGTCCTAAAAAAATGACTGGTGCATTTTACCCATGTATTTCAGTGTTGAGATTTTTTTTTTCGTGTCGTTTACTATTATGTTTGACTGTTCTATTTCAGCAGGATTGATAAAATCTTTATAAAATTAATGTAGAAATAACGAAATCAGTAACACGTAAATTTATTCGGTAAAAATTTGATGACAGTAATTTCCACAGTTCTAACACAAGTAGTAGTATACATGCAACAGAAATATAACGCGGCTGCTTTCATCCCTTGTACTGTGTAAATTTTAAGTCTCCGTACAGGCTATACTCGCTGTTTGATCTCAGGAATTTCTTCTTAATTGTTCAATCCGCTGCATATTTGGCAGACAATAAGAATGGGGTCCAAGGTTTTTTTCTACAGTCATGTCAAGCACGCCAATCGAAACTCAAATGCCCAAAAATGTATAACTCTCTTAAAAAATGAACGAATATGTCTGGTCATTAGTACAGTAATCTAGAATTAAATTAGGTTGAAAATAAAAACTCAAGATGAAAGATCCAGTAAAATAAGGCCAGAAAAACTAAATGAATTTGTGAATAGGAAGGGGGGGATGGGGTCGGTGCGTGTACAGTGTGTAAATTTAATTTCCACATATAGGCAACAAGCGCCGTTTAATCTCAGGAATTTCGTCTTAATTGTTCAATCCACTGCATATTTGACAGACAATAAGAATGGGGTCAGGGGTTCATTTTCACGAATTTTCATTAGGATTGAGTGAAGGGCTTGGGAGTTAGATTTTTTTTTTACAGTACATGTCAAACACAACAACTAAAACTCAAATGCCAAAAGCTTCATAACTCTGTTAATAATGAACGAATTGGTCTGGTAATTAGTACAGTAATCAAGAATGGTAATTAGTTGAAATTAAAGGTCGAAGATCAAAGATCAAGTAAAATCGGGTCAGAAAAACTAAATGATTTTATGAATTTGGAGGGGGGGGGGGGGTCGGTCGGTGACTTCTATATTAATCGTAGAATATTAAATTCTAAATATCACATATTGCAATATGTGGTATTAAATAAAATACATATGTTAAAAACAATGTATAAGCGTTGTTCGAAAGATGTAACTATTGATTTTTTTTTTTTACATCTGTTTTTTTTTAGGCTCAAACACTCATAAACGGGTGGTCAGTTTTCAAATCTTGTTGCAGTCACCCGTTCATTTGTATAGTTACGAGTATAAACTTCGGAGGTTTTTCTTAATATCAGACAGTATCAGTATATCGACATGCACAAAAAAGGAAAAAGTACACCATCTTTAATAAAAATGACTTTTTAGCGTTGACTTCCAATCAGTAAGAAGACAATAATTAAACAATGAATTTCAAATTATTTGAATCCGTAGACATTATCCCGTAACTTGAAATATAAATACATGTATAATTTTTGGACGCCAATGTACATTTAGCCTCTATCCAATTTACTGCATGTTACCTGTACTTAGTTCTTATGTACTTTTTAGAGAGAGAGAGAGAGAGAGAGAGAGAGAGAGAGAGAGAGATTTTCTAGTTTTTTGTAGTGTTTAGGGAATCAGTATATCAGCAACGTATGTCAATAAACGCATGCATACATGCAAGCGTGTATCTATATATGTGAACAAATACTAATCAGTCCTCCTTTTAAAGCCATGTAGAATAACGTTGGTGCATTGCTAAATGTTGTGTGCATACAGTCATTGAGATGGCGGCATTTCTTTGATGCCGGCAAAGCGACCCAGTGAACCTTAATGCGGTCGTACTGCAGGGGCGCTTCGGCGGCATGTCTTTGATGGTGGCGATGCGAACTGCTGACAAAAACGAGCTCTATATTTGTACTAAATAAGCTGTTATTATTTTTATTTATGATAAAAATAAAACGGAAAACAATAAAAACCATCATTTTAAAGGTAAAATCGTTAAACAAAACAAAATTAGGGAAGAAAAAATAACCGGCACTCGGGGATGGAACCCGGGTCGCCTAGGCACAAGTCCAACACTCTAACGACTGAGCTACGCGGACTCTCGCTTCAGAACTTTTGAACTTAAAATCTCGGGAATGCCTGGATCGATTTTAACACGAATTTCATATTCTGAAGTGTTTTAAGCGTCTCTATCGAATAAAAACATAAATAAAATTCAAATCTAAAAATTTGAAAAATTAAGGTTTTTCATTTCCTTCCGGTGACGACCGAAAGTGGCGGCGGACGTTCGGATATGCGAAGGGCACTGCGGCCGTTCACTCTCTACCTTCTCTGAAAATTTGAAGGTTCTATCGTAAATACTCTTTGAGAAAAATCGTGAACAAGCAAAAACGTAAAATCTTTAATATCTCGGTACCGGAAGTGACGACCAAAAAAATCTCGTGTACTTTTCTTACAAATTTTGTCATGAATAAGATCTGAAAATTTCATGAAAATTGGCTGAAGCATTTTTGAGAAAACGTGACAGAAAAAAAAAAAACAATAAAAACTAGACACGATCTCGTTGCGAGCAACGAGGAGGTCTTCCGTCCGCTGAAGACGGAAGACCCTAATAATAAAACACTGTTTTTGTCTAAATCTTAATTAAAGAGTGTTTTTCAACTTGTACTACAGTCAAACACCCTTTTATGTTGAATATTTTAGTTAGAAAATTAGACAAAAAGGAGAGAAAGAAATAGAGAGAAAAAACAAATCTTGGCTCCGGCGAGATTAGAACACACAGCCTTTGCAGATGTCTCAAAACATGGCTGACGCGAAATAATTCCCGAATTTGTCTTTGAATTTTGGGAGTTTCCGCCCGGGAGAGGAGCTGAGTTTTTGTATCAGATGAAAAACAACGTGTATGATGTCTGACTATTCAGGTTTGGTAACAGTGCGAGGTCATTTGAAATATTGATGTGTGTTTGTGTCTGGAAGGGGGGGGGGGGGGGGGTGAAAAGACCCGAGCTTGATTTTCGTCTTAAATAAATCGAAAATAGAATTTTGAGGTGTGGATCTCGGATTCGGTTAAAAACAATTAGGGGAAGTCCTAAAACAATGACTGATGCATTTTACCCATGTATTTAGTGTTGAGAATGTTTTTTCGTGTCGCTTACTATTATGTTTGACTGTTTTATTTCAGCAGGATTGATAAAATCTTTATAAATGTAGAAATAACGAAATCAGTAACACGTAAATTTATTCGGTAAAAATTTGATGACAGTAATTTCCACAGTTCTAACATTCATAAGTAGTTCACACGCTATCGTAGATACAGACTAAACGGAAAACAAGAAATATACATGCAACAGAAATATTACGCGGCTGCTTACATCCCTTGTACTGTGTAAATTTTAAGTCCCCGTACAGGCTATACTCGCCGTTTGATCTAAGGAATTTCTTCTTAATTGTTTAATCCGCTGCATATTTCACAGACAATAAGAATGGGGTCCGAGGTACATTTACACAAAATTTCATTAGGATTGAGTAAGGGGCTCGGGAGTTAGAATTTTTTTCTACAGTACATGTCAAGCGCGCCAATCGAAACTCGAATGCCCAAAAATTCATATCCCTCTTAAAAATGAACGAATAGGTCAGGTCATTAGTACAGTAATCTAGACTTGAACTAGGTTGAAAAAAAGGTTCAAGATGAAAGATCCAGTAAAATCAGGCCAGAAAAACTTAATGATTTTTTGAATAGGAGGGGGGGGGGGGGAGTCGGTGCGTGTACTGTGTAAATTTAATTTCCGCGAATAGGCAATAAGCGCCGTTTAATCTCAGGAATTTCGTCTTAATTGTTCAATCCGCTGCATATTTCACAAACAATAAGAATGGGGTCCGGGGTTCATTTTCACGAATTTTCATTAGGATTGAGTAAAGGGCTTGGAAGTTAGAATTTTTTTTATAGTTCATGTCAAACACGACAATTGAAACTCAAATGCCCAAAACTTCATAACTCTTTTATTAATGAACGAATTGGTCTGGTAATTAGTACAGTAATCTAGAATGGTAATTAGTTGAAATTAAAGGCCCAAGATCAAAGATCAAGTAAAATCGGGCCAGAAAAACTAAATGATTTTATGAATTGGGGGGGGGGGGGTCGGTCGGTGACTTCTATGTTAAACGAAGAATATTAAATTCTAAATATCACATATTACACAATTTCGAAATAAAATACATATGTTAGAACAATGTATAAGCGTTGTTTGAAAGATTTAACTATTGATTTTTTTTTTTTTTACATCTGTTTATTCTTATGCTCATACACTCATAAACGGATGGTCAGTTTTCAAACCTTTTCGCAGTCACCCGTTCGTTTGTATAGTTACGTGTATAAACTTCGGAGGTTTTTCTTAATCCCAGACAGGCAACAGATTTGTATCGGTATATAGACATGAACAAAAAAGGAAAAAGTACACCATCTTTAATAAAAATGACTTTTTAGCGTTGACTTCCAATCAGTATGAAGACAATCATTAAACAATGAATTTCAAATTATTTGAATCCATAGACATTATCCCGTAACTTGAAATAAATACATGTATAATTTTTTGACGCCAATGTACATTTAGCCTATATCAAATTGACTGCATGTTACCTGAACTAGTTCTTATTCAAATGCTAAAACATTTGAAATTTAAATAGAGAGAGAGAGAGAGAGAGAGAGAGAGAGAGAGAGAGATTTTCTAGTTTTTATAGTGTTTAGGGAATCAGTATATCAGCAACGTATGACAATAAACAAATTTATATACATGCATGCGTGTATCTATATATGTGAATAAATACTAATCAGTCCTCTTTTTAAGGTCATGTAGAATACTTACTTAAACGTGGGTGCATTGCTAAATATTGTGTGTGTCATTGAGATGGCGGCATTTCTTTGATGCCGACAAATAACCCACTGCAGGGGTACGTCGGCGGCATGTCTTTGATGCCGGCGATGCGACGAGCGTTTGAATTTAACGAACTGCTGACAGAAACAAGCTATCTATTTGTAATGGAAAAAAAAGCTGCTAATAAATAAATATAAAACGGAAAACATTAAAATCCATCATTTTAAAGATAAAATCGTTAAACAAACCTCAATTAAGAAAGAAAAAAACGTTCGACACTCGGGGACTGAACCCGGGTCGCCTGGGCACAAGTCCACCACTTTAGCGACTGCGCTACGCGGACTCTCGCTTCAAGACTTTGAAGCCTTAAATCTCGAGATTGCGTGGATCGATTTTAAAACGGATTTCATATTCTGAAGTTATTTATATGTCTCTATCGAATAGCAACATAAAATATTTTCAAACCAAAAAACTTAAAAAATTACTTTTTTTCGTTTCCTTCCGGTGACGATCGGAAGTGACGGCGGACGTTCGGATATGCGTAGTACATTGCGGCTGGACACTTTCTACCATCCCTAAAAATTTTAAAGTTCTATCTTAAATACTTTTGGAGAAAACTCGTGAACAAGCAAAAACATAAAATCTTTAATATCTCGGGACCGGAAGTGACGACCAAAAAAAACCCACGTAATTTTCTTACAAATTCTGTCATAAACAAGATTTGAAAGTTTTATCAAAATCGGCTAAAGGGTTTTTGAGAAAACGTGGGAGAAAAAAAAAATAATAATAATAATAGAGGAAAAGAAACAAAGCAAAAACAATAAGGTCTTCCGTTTCCAACGGAAGACCTTAATAATAGTGAAAAAGAAACAAAGCAATAACAAGAAGGTCTTCCGTTGGAAACGGAAGACCTTAATAATAATAATAGAGGAAAAGAAACAAAGCAATAACAATAAGGTCTTCCGTTGAAACGGAAGACCTTAACTAGACACGGTCTCGTTGCGAGCAACGAAGAGGTCTTCCGTCCGATTTTTAGAAAAGGAAATGACCTTGCCTTTTTCTTCATCAACGAAACATATCAGGGAAATGCAGATGTGATCTAAAAGAGCGATGGATGAAGGATTTTGAAGGACCAGCCCCATTTTTATTTCATATTAAATAAGAGGTCTTTTGACCTAATAACAGGTCTAATGACCTGTCATAAAAAGAGACCGAAGAAAAAAAGGGTCTTCCTTTGTAAACGGAAGACCCTAATAACAATAAGAATAGAAGGGTGTTCCGCTGAAGACGGAAGACCCTAATAATAAAAGACTGTTTTTGTCTAAATCTTAATTGGAGAGTGTTTTAACTTGTACTACAGTCCAACAACCCTTTTATGTTGAATATTTTAGTTAGAAAATTAAATAAAAAGGAGAGAAAGAAATAAAGAGAAAGATCTTGGCTCCGGCGAGATTAGAACACTGTGCCTTTGCAGGTGTCTCAAAACATGGCTGACGCGTAATAATTCCCGAATTTGTATTTGAATTTGGGGCGTTTCCACCCGAGAGAGGAGCTGAGTTTTTGTATGAAATGAAAAACAACATGTAAGATGTCTGACTATTCAGGTTTGATAACAGTGCGAGGTCATTTGAAATATTGATGCTTGTTTGTGTATGGAGGGGGGTGAAAAGACCCGAGCTTGATTTTCGCCGTAAATAAATCGAAAAAAGAATTTTGATATGTGGATCTCGGATTCGTTTAACAACAATTAGGAGAGGTCCTCAAACAATGACTGATGCATTTTACCCATGTATTTCAGTGTTGAGAATTTTTTTTCGTGTCGTTTACTATTATGGTTGACTGTTTTATTTCAGCAGGATTGATGAAATCTTAATAAATGTAGAAATAACGAAATCAGTAAACACGTAAAATTATTCGGTAAAAATTTGATGACAGTAATTTCCACAGTTGTAACATTCATATGTAGTTCACATGCTATCGTAGATACAGACTAAACGGAAAAGAAGAAATTTACATGCAACAGAAATATTACGCGGCTGCTTACATCCCATGTACTGTGTAAATTTTAAGCCCCCGTACAGGCTATACTCGCCATTTGATCTCAGGAATTTCTTCTTAATTGTTCAATCCGCTGGGCATTTGGCAGACAATAAGAATGGGGTCCGAGGTACATTTACATAAAATTTCATTGGGTTTTAGTAAGGGGCCCGGGAGTTAGAATTTTTTTTCTACAGTACATTAGTACAGTAATCTAGAATTGAACTATGTTGAAAATAAAGGTTCAAGTTGAACTATCCAGTAAAATCATGCCAGAAAAACTACATGATTTTGTGAAAAGGAAGGAGGGGGCGGGGGGGGGGGGGTTCAGTGCGTGTACTGTGTAAATTTCATTTCCACGTATAATACATAGGATATAAGCACCGTTTAATCTCAAGAATTTCGTCTTAAATGTTCAATCTGCTGCATATATGACAGACAATAAGAATGGGGTCCGAGGTTCATTTTCACGAATTTTCATTATGATTATGATTGTACAGTAATCTAGAATGGTAGTTAGTTGAAATTAAAGGCCCAAGATCAAAGATCAAGTAAAATCGGGCCAGAAAATCAAAATGTTTTTATGAATTGGGAAGGGGGGGGGGTCGGTCGGTGACTTCTATATTAAACGTAGAATATTAGTTTCTAAATATCACATATTACACAATTTCTAAATAAAATACATATGTTAGAACAATGTATAAGCGTTTTTTGAAAGTTGTAACTATTGATTTTTTTTTTACATCTATTTATTCTTTGGCTCAAACACTCATAAACGGGTGGTCAGTTTTCAAAACCTTGTCGCAGTCACCCGTTCGTTTGTATAGTTACGTGTATAGAAGTTTTTCTTAATCTCAGACAGGCAACAGATTTGTATCAGTAAATAGACATGCACAAAAAAGGAAAAAGTGCACCATCTTTAATAAAAATGACTTTTTAGCGTTGACTTCCAATCAATAAGAAGACAATCATTAAACAATGAATTTCAAATTATTTGAATCCATAGACATTATCCCGTAACTTGATATAAAATATGTATAATTTTTGGACGCCAATGTACATTTAGCTTCTATCCAATTTACTCCATGTTACCTGTACTAGTTCTTATTCAAATGTAAAAACATTTGTACGAGAGAGAGAGAGAGAGAGAGAGAGAGAGATAGATTACATAGTGTTTTATAATGTTCAGGTAATTAATATATAAGCAACCTATTTCAATAAACGCATGTATACATGCATTTGTGTATCTATATATAGGATTAAATACTAAACAGTCCTCCTTTTTAAGCCGAGTAGAATAACGTGGTTGCATTGCTAAATGTTGTATGCATACAGTCATTGAGATGGCGGCATTTCTTTGATGCCGGCAAAGCGACCCAGCGAAGTCTAATGCGGTCCAACTGCAGGTGCACTTCGGCGGCATGTCTTTAATGTCGGCGATGCGAGGAGCGTCGGAATTTAGAGAGCTGCTGACAGAAAAGAGCTCTATATTTGTACGGAAAAAAAGCCGCTTTTTTTTTTCTATTTTTGACAAAAATAAAACGGAAAACATTCAAATCCATCATTTTAAAATAAAATCATTAATCAAAACACAAAAAAAGAGAAAAAAGATTCGCCACTCAGGGACTGAACCCGGGTCGCCTGGGCACAAGTCCACCACTCTAACGACTGAGCTACGCGGACACTCGCTTCAGAATTTTGGAGTCCAAAATCTCAACAATGCGTGGACCGATTTTAAAACAAATTTCATATTCAGAAGTTTTGAGAGCGTCTCTGTCGAATGAAAAAATAAAAAAAATTCAAATCTAAAAAATTAATAAATTAAGGTTTTTAAGGGGTCGAAGTTTAACAAATGAATATATAGAGTAAATCTTTAAAAATCTTCTTCTCAGAAACTAATCGGCCAGGAAAGCTGAGACTTGTGTGGAAGCATCCTCAGGTAGTGTAGATTCAAAGTTGTGAAAATCATGACCCCTGGGGGTAGGGTGGGGCCACAATGGGGGATCAAAGTTTTACATAGGAATATATACAGTAAATCTTTAAAAATCTTCTTCTCAGAAACTAATCAGCCAGGAAAGCTGACATTTGTGTGGATGCATCCTCAGGTAGTGTAAATTCAAAGTTGTGAAAATCATGACCCCCGAGGGTAGGGTGGGGCACAATGGGGGTTCGAAATTTAACATATGATTATATAGAGTAAATCTTTAAAAATCTTCTTCTCAGAAACCAGCCAGGAAAACTGAAACTTGTGTGGAAGCATCCTCAGGTAGTGTAGATTCCAATTTGTGAAAACATGACCCCTGGGGGTAGGTTTGGGCCACAATGGGAGGTCGATGTTTTACATAGGAATAAACAGAGTAAATCTTTAAAAATCTTCTTCTCAGAAACTAATCAGCCAGGAAAGCTGAAACTTGTGTGAAAGCATCCTCAGGTAGTGTAGATTCAGAGTTGTGAAAATAATGATCCCCAGGGGTAGGGTGGGGCCACAATGGGGGGGGGGTCAAAGTTTAACGAAGGAATATATAGGGTAAATCTTTAAAAATCTTCTCAGAAACTAATCAGCCAGATGATTCTTTATAATTGTTAAGACTTTGGCCCCAGGACAATTTTTTGGCCTCACGAGAAGGTTCAGAGTTTGATGTACGTTTATATCCCATATATAAACTATTGTTAGGGATCTTTTTGAGAACTGCAATACTCAACATATGATATGACTATAAAATCATCCTGTTAGAAAAGGGACTAATGATTATAAACATAAGAATATCCAGCGGAAAATGGATTTTATTTATACAGGATCTACATGTATTATTGTACATTGTCCAGATAGTTTGTATTATGACTCCATTGAGCTGATTTTATCATAACTATTGGTCCTGAGGTGAGCGATGTGGCCCATGGGCCTCTTGTTTTTTAAAAAACTTCTCAAATCAATATTTTATAGAAGAGTATTGACAATATTTTTAATAAAATGTTCTACATGATGCATGATATATGACTATGACCATCCGCCCGAGAGAAGACATATAGAAGGGATAGGGGGTGTGATCTGTCGTCTATGGTGTCTATGTGTTATCATTATTATCTACTTGTCAAAACATACAAAGATGCAGGGGAAACGGTGTTTAACGACTTTGTCAAAATTTGCGATGACAGAGATATTCATCAAAGTGTTTTGTTAGATTTTGTAGATTGGCGAAAATACTTTAATAGGACCAATGCAGATGAAGTAAGCGGAACTATAAAACGATTATGTTTGTCTTTTATTATCATTAGTTTAAAAAAAATGTTTTTATGCCTTGCAACAAGGTGGATTTTAGAATGAGTTGTTGACTGTAGGAACTTTACGAAAGATACAACATATGCAGTGATGAGAGGGGATATTAATACAGTTTAAAAAAGAACAATTGAAGATAGAAAATGAAAATGACCTAAGTTGAAGGTGCTTTTTCGGTACATTATTCGGAAATATGTACGTGGACTCAAATTTAAAAGTGAACGATTTGATGGTGTTGGATTGTGATGAATAATTAAACCTTTCGGGAAGTGTAATGCGGAGAAGGCAGGTCGGACAGTTGATCATTATTGCACGATAGTTGTCGGTGACATTAACACAGTTATACTTTAAGGGAAAAAAGAAAAAAAATTAAGGCCCGTTATTGTACTCAGTGGAAAAGTGAAAATTCCAAAGGACATTAAAACTTGTGTGTCTGTACGTCAATAAATTTCCGCGGAGCGAAGATATCTTTGAGCAAATCTGCGTGAAAGGACTTTTTTTTTTTTAATTTTTGTAAATTCCTCACGTTATACATAATCTTAAATTCAATTTTATCTTGTGCTTTTTATTTGGACATTTCACCAGCCACTTGGTCATTCACTGGTTGAAACTGAAACACAAAGTTTGTCGCACCACAGTATTCGTCTACCGGATATGTACCCACACGCTTTTCGCCACCGGTGTTCATTTTGTGTTGGATCTGGACACCTAATGTATGCGCAACCCAATTTAACCAGTTATATTGGGCAATGTATTTCTCTCTCACAATCGGGCGGAAATTGCTTTCAGGAAGCCGTCTCACAAACGCGCCCGTGGGTATTTCCTGGTCTAAAGCCCACAAGTAGAGTACATTAGCGTCATATCCAACAACTTTTTTGCAAGGTTTCTCGGGATTGTTTCAGATGAACGTTTCCTCTGCTTTAGCATGTCGGTGAAAAATAATGGAGCGTCCGCTAATGATGTTGTTTTTTACACTATAGAATTAGTCCTTGTCCTCTTCTCCAACAAGGAAAACGAAGTTACGGTTCTCGCTCTTGCGTTAAACAACATTTGCCTAGCAATTCACGGCACTGACATGGCTGATTTGAAGATGTCGATTTTTTTCTAAAAATAGATGTTTTGTCATTTTGTCACTGCAGAGACGAACGGTAAGACATCTAAATTATTATACCATATTAAAAAGTCTCGCAGACAGGTAATTTTCTCTCGCTCCCAGACGTCCTTACAGAAGTCGTATTCCTCTTCAGTAATGTTCTTTTGTTTTAAAGAGCTGTAAAATTCTCTGTGCGGTGGAAGAGCGCCTTCCTCTAATCGTGAAAAGTCGTCCAGATATTCATAAGGGAAATAAACCCTTTGCTTCCGGTATCCCGTATGCTTTGAGAAATTGACTGTTGGACGCGCCAGGAGCTAGTAAATTGGTGATATCCAGAAATCGTAATGAATCTTTGCTTAGACAAGTGTTTGTATTGTTTTTCTTAATTGTTACTCCTTGAGATTCGTGGAGACAGAGATATTTTGCAATGTGCTTCTTTATGAGGTTCAAGTCGTAGCGCGCCGAGTTGAATCCCAAAACGGGCACTTGCTGGCAGTAGAAATTTAATTTGCCAAGCAACTTACTTAAATGGCAGATCCTTTTCAAGCGTTGACATTTATTCGAATAAATATGATCATAAATAGCATAACAAAAATATAATAAAAACAAACTCTTTATTCAAAGTTAATCAAACACGCAGGGAAAATTAATTAAAATATATAAGTTCTAAACAACTCCTTCTTAATAGTCACAAATCAATATTCAGCACGTTTGTGTCTATTTCTTTTTATTTCAGTCATTTTTTCTTCACTGGTCAAACAGGACGTTTTCACTCATTTCATTTTTAACGAATAAATATTCCAGCCTGTTCTTCCCTTTCCAGGTCTTGCGTTGATTTGGGGTTTATCTTGAATTCCGAGCCCGATCCCCCACAGGCGGACAGACGGGGATGCCTCAGCAAGTATTTCTGGAAAAGTTTCTATCAAGGCTCTCTCCAAGTGTGGATTTTGCTTGAACTTTAAAACATAGAATATTTAAAACAGAACTCTATATTTAAGTCTTACTTAAACTGTTTTGTTTACTTAGTGTATGTATACCTTGGCCGTTACACCTCGCTTGTCAATATTCACACATTGACTGGACCATACTTTTGCATCAAAACCGTTGACTTTTCTTCCAAGTCCTTTCCTTGTCAGAGGGTCAGTGGTCGACAGAATTTGCTGGGCTTTTCAGTCGTCTTTTAACATCACTAAAATAAAAACAAAATAAAGAATTAAATCATTTTTGCTCTTTAAATAATTGCTTGAATATATCGCTCATGCATATATATAATGGTACCTGCTTTTTGGTGCATCATATACTGTTTACTACATCTGTATTCCACCCTTTCCAGAACAAACTTTGCTGGGCGGAAATTGCTAAATGGTGATTCTTTTTATAGAAATGACAGAAATCCTCTTCACTGTCTTTGACTGGATTTCTTGTTAGCAAAGAAGTGCTATCCTCTCTACGAAATTTCTTGATTTTTATTGAAACGGGTTTTTCTCTGAACACTCCTTCAACGACACTGTATCTATCGCCAAAACCGTGCATTCTATCGGTATGATAATCTCCATGCATGGCAGTTCATCATCACTTCAACAAAATAAAATATTGCTAAAAGTTAAAAAAGAAGCACTAATAAACATTTCTACTAACATATTATATATATATATATATATATATATATATATATATATATATATATATATATATATATATATATAAACACTTGCCTAATATCTACCTTCTTCGCTCTCAAATTTAATTTTTCTCCAACCAGCGGGTGACTATTCAAACCATTTTTCTTGGTCCACCACAGATTTAAATCTCTCAAGGACATCTTGATTTCCTCCTCTTCGTAGAACAAAACATATGAAGACAGCATTGTGATGTAGTCTCTAAGCGTGAAGTAATCGCACCTTCAAATTGTCTCCCTTTTTTATGGTTCTCCCCTCTTCATCGGTAATGACTTGTTGTTACTAAACTACGCCTTTAATATGTCATCACACATTTAATTATAATTAATGCATGCCGATTTCTTATTTATATTATTTCTCCCCATAATTGGTAAATGACTTTCACGCATATCCGAACCCGACAAATACACATGTTCGGACCTTAAACAAATCGCAGTCAGGATCCTGATAATCTCAGATTAAGATAATTCACTTATCATGCTAGCCCTTTAAATCAGCTGTATGATCAGTTCCATCATTCTGTTTTTCTCTTGTAACTCTGAAATCGAGTTTTCGGCCTCAACTGTTTGATCTTGGACTTTCTCAAGTCTCTAATTGATTCCAACTCTCGCTCTTATCTCCAGTGTGAGATCGTCTAGATGTTTACCTTGGCCGTCCACACATACTAAAATGTTCGCGTAAGTATTTTGTATACTAGCAATACCTTGCATGATATCCATGCTCTGGGAGATTTCACCTTTGTCTGTTAGTCTTGGTTTCACTTTTTAGCTCACCTGAGCTGAAAGCTCAAATGAGCTATTCTGATCACATTTTTGCTGTCGTCCGTCTGTCTGTCCGTCTGTCTGTAAACTTTTCACATTTTCAACATCTTCTCAAGAACCACTGGGCCAATTTCAACCAAACTTGGCACAAAGCATCCTTAGCCTGAGGTGATTCAAAGTTGTTAAAATTAAGGACCACGCTGTTTTGCAAAGGGAGATAATTAGGAATTTATGAAATTTTCGAGAAATTTTCAAAAATCTTCTCATGAACCAAAAAACCAGGGAAGCTGAAACTTGTGTTGAAGCATCCTTAGGTAATGAAGATATAACATTGTAAAAATCATGATCCCCGGGGGTAGGGTCGGACCACAATGGGGGGGGGGGGGTCGAAGTTTTACATAGGAATATATAGAGTATATCTTTAAAAATCTTCTTCTCAGAAACTAATCGGCCAGGATAGCTGAAACTTGTGTGGAAGCATCCTCAGGTAGTGTAGATACGGAGTTGTGAAAATCATGACCCCCGGGTGTAGGGTGGGGCCGAATGGGGGATCAAAGTTTTTCATAGGAATATAGAGTAAATATTTAAAAATCTTCTTCTCAGAAACTAATCAGTCAGAAAAGCTGAAACTTGTGTTGAAGAATACTCAGGTAGTGTATATTCACAGTTATGAAAATCATGGTCCCCGGGGGTAGGGTTAGGCCACAATGGGGGGTCGAAGTTTTACATAGGAGTATATTAAGTAAATCTTTAAAAATATTCTTCTCAGAAACTTATCAGCTGGCAAAGCTAAAACTTGTGTGGAAGCATCCTCAGGTAGTGTAGATTCAAAGTTGTGAAAATCATGATCCCCGGGGGTAGGGTGGGCCACAATGGGGGGGGGGGGGGTCGAAGTTTTACAAAGGAATATATAGAGTAAATCTTTAAAAACCTTTTTCTCAGAAACTAATCCACCAAGAAAGCTGAAACTTGTTTGAAAGCATCATGAGGTAGTGTAAATTAAGTTGTGAAAATCATGACCCCCGGGTGTATGGTGGGGCCACAATGGGGGATCGAAGTTTTACATAGGAATATATAGAGTAAATCTTTAAAAATCTTCTTTCAGAAACAAATCAGCCAGGAAAGCTGACACTTGTGTAGAAGCATCCTCATGTAGTGTAGATTCAAAGTTGTAAAAAAACATGGTTACCGGGGGTAGGGTGGGGCCACAATGGGGTGTCGAACTTTAACATAGGAATATATAGAGTAAATCTTTAAAAATCTTCTTCTCAGAAACTAATCAGCCAGGAAAGCTGAAACTTGTGTGGAAGCATCCTCAGGTAGTGTAAATTCAAAGTTGTGAAAATCATGACCACTGGGGGTAGGTTAGGGCCACAATGGGGGATCGAAGTTTTACATAAGAGTATATAGAGTAAATCTTTAAAAATCTTCTTCTCAGAAACTAATAAGCCAGGAGAGCTGAAACTTGTGTGAAAGCATCCTCAGGTAGTGTAGATACAAAGTATGTATGATGTATTATTGTACATTGTCCAGATAGTTTGTATTATGACTCCATTAAGCTGATTTTATCATACCTATTGTCTCTCAGGTGAGCAATGTGGCCCATGGGCCTCTTGTTAAATGCCATAATGCAAAACAAGTTCTGAATATCGCTCACTGGTCCCCACAGCTTTAACAGGTCGAGACCACTATATTTTGTGACGTCTGCATAAATTTGCATACTAAATTAGCTATTTGTTTACTTTTATCGACAAACCAATCAGGTGAATGAGTTGCAAGGCATTGTGGGCTACTACAAGTTTCAGTGTATACAAAGCGTATTGAAAATATATACCATTTTGAATTGTCCTTTGGAAACTCATTTTGAATGATTTTTCACAATTTATGAAATTAATATGGACAATTATGTCTGAACTTCAATTCCTATGCTCACATTTAAAAACTATTGCATATGAGGACTTATATCAACCTATTTAAATACCCCATTGTCAATGTTCAAAAGAGAGGTACGTCCTATAGAAATAGAAGCAGCGAGTACCGTTTTTTTCACGTGATATCCCATATTTAAGACAACATTATAAGAATGCGCGTTGATATTTTCTTCAGGGATATTCATCAGAATGCTTAACGGACAAAATACTATATGCTGCACAGCTTGCGCTTCTGCGTTTGTATATTTGTGCATTTCTACTACCGTGGCTATTCACGTATGTTAAAAATGTACAGTTTATAATACCTGTATTTATTTCTAGTGCACAATGATAAAGTCGCAAATACACAACTGTGCAGTTGGTTTTTTTTTATCAAAACATGTTTGTACTTGTATGCGTATGTTTGTCAGTCGTTTGATACTGATCATTTTTGAAACAACAATTGATCAACTAAAACAACATTTTTCAATGTGAGCATGGAACAAAGTTAATGGTACGTAATCTTTCCTTTTTTACCTTCTAAAGTAAAAATCAAGATGTACAAACATTCCGGCAAGCAATTAAATATTGTGAATAAAACAGACAAAAACCACGTGCGTCTGTTGATTCGTAAACACGTTGTAGACCGTCATATATTGCAACTCATTCACTGGATTGGAGAATCTGTTTGACGAAAATACTGGCACGTGTTTAATAATGCTATCCATAAAAGGTAGTGTACCCGACCTGTTTAAGACACGTAATGTTTCGTTCTTCACGTTTTTGCCAGATATAAATATTCCAGTCCGCAAAACACGTTTAACTGTTATCTACCACTGTAGATTCGATATTGTTCATGAATTATACTTACATTGACGGTTTTCCCCTACTACAAACTAGTGGGTATACAAGTGCATCACCCAGAATTAATGATGGAACCAAAATTATAAAAGGTTAACTCCATTGATAGGCTGATAACCATGCCGAATGTAACAGCCATTTACAGGAGCCAGTAAAGGCTAACGGCCAATAATGAAATTCATCAAAACACTGAAAGTACTTAAACATATATTATTATATTTACTCTACTAGACTTTGACCCGTGCTTGCACGGGTTGACTTTGCTTATGATACCGAACATTTACGAAATAGATACATCGAGCTTTCAGCCTAGAATAATGCTATTTATTGCCTGACGTCATGACGTCAGGCATATCTAAGGTTTAAAAGTTGCAATCTCCGAAACAGTGCAGACAATGGGACAAGCAATATCATGATATTTCACAAAAAAGATTAACCGATGCATGTTTAAGAGGTCAGCATTTACATTCACAATTGATGAAAATGTTATATGGCATGTAATAACAACAGCGAGCAAGAGTTTTCAAGTAAATGGGACGTTCACCATGCAGTGCACGTGTGTAATCCTGATTTAAAAATAGATCAGCATTACGGCAAAAAAGCGGGAGGGGGCCATCGCAACAAGTTGTAACATATTTTCTATTACGGTACAAGTCAATGTAAGTAATGATTGGTGTTGGATTATCATTATTACAAGAGAGTCATCAGTTTGGATTAAAACAAATACCGGTATATATTTATACAGCTGGAATGTCTACTGGAGGAACTAAATCGCCGAAGCAGGGTGTGACCCGATTTTCGTTCAGTTGGGCGATTTCATTAATCTTGAAAAGGGACCATAACTCGCGTGTTTTACTAAATGTACATTACTACATTTAACAATTACTAATCAAGTGTGTTTCTTAATTCGTTAGATTTCTTCTTAAACATTAGATCCAAAGTATAATATACATGTATGTAGCTGTTACAAAAGAAATGTCGAAAAATTCATCTAACCCTATCCCAATGGATGAGTTCATTCGTTGCGTGAACCCAGGATTTCGCGCCATAATGTCTCGTTCATAGTTTTTGCGCACCGATTAGTTGATGAGTCCGTTGGGATCATGCGAATACCCCAGAGCACATCATGTGTTTACATCACAGGCACGTATCATCGGGGGTTGGGGTGAGGGGGGATGCTTTCCCCTCCCCACTTTTTTGGCAGCTGGCACTTTTCTTAGCTCTATATGATAAATGGAAATATCATGGATTTGCCCCCCCCCCCCCCTCCACTTTTGTAGGACAAATGACACTGCAAATAAGGAATTCTAATTTAATTGAAGTTAGAGTTAGGGTTTTTTTTCTTTCACCCTTTTTTAATTGCTTGTCAAGATGATTTTGATGAAGCTGCCCACACACATTCAAAAACAATACGTGTTTGTATACCCTTTCATATTTCATATGGTTGGAAATTTTTTAAAATGCCTTTCAGTTGATTTTGCATCTTCATATAACAAATACATGTACAATTTAAAAAAAAAACCGACTATTTACTCTCCAGATTTCAAGCTTACATGCACTTATATAATATGTGTACATTCCTAAAAAAAATGAATTAAATAAATAAATGAATTTCAAGTGATATATATGTACATGTTCTAGATCGAAGAAAAGGCGGACATTTCGTCTTAAATTTACACATTCCGATTATAAATTTATGATCAGCAGCGAAAATTAAAATTCATTTCTAATAAGATAGCCTAATTGATACATGCATGCTTCCATTGAATAATTTTGTTTAGTCAGGCAAGCTTTTTGGAAAGCTATTACTTGTTTCACTAAGCTCTGCTTAGTTAGAATAATCTGTGTCTCGGGACAGGCCTTCACACAATTAAAATGCCAGCGATATACCGGTTATGTAGCAAAAATAGCAGAATCGCTCCGAAACGATTTTGGAGAAAATTAATGAAGCTGGATTGAAAATAGCAGTTAAATTTTTCATAACGAACCATTTTGAGGCCGTTCAGCTTCAACTTTAATTCATATTAATAAAGAATTAAACACTTTTTTACCAACGCTTACCTGCTTCGAATTTACACATCATGCTGACATTTGGAACTCTTGGGATTTTTCGTATCAAATGCACTGAGTTAGAGTTGTCTCTCGTATTTCCTTTGATGAACAGAATATATGACAAATTTTCAATGAAAATTTACACGTATTTGTATTATCGATTCTGTATCATTGGAAATGATATACATTTGGCTGAAGATTTGTTCAACAGGATTCGTATTTACATCCGCTTAAACGCGTCATTATAGAATTTTAATCTAAAGACACGATCCAAAAGTTATAAAGAATCTCTTTTCTGGGTAAATGATAACCATGTCGTCTCCACTGTCCTATTTAAAAGAAAACGAAAAAAAAACCGCAGTTGTTTTTATTGACACAACATTTCTAACACATAACAAAAACAAACAGGAATTGATTCGAATGAATTTTGTAAATGTTGATACATATAAAGGTACATGATAAATTCACACTCAATACATACAGTGTATGTGGTATAAATGAGATAATAAGATAGAGTCATCACGCAACATAACTATACTCTGTCCAAAGATATCCTGGGTTCACATTTTGCTTAATTTCTTGATATTTATAAACACTCAGGGTTCCAAGATTTCTCTGTCAAAACGCCCCTGTTAGCTTATCAGGTTCCAATACAATGCCAAAAATGTGATGTCTACGGGGATTTTGTATTGCAGCGAGCCCTGATGATTACGTTGAAAAATTACGCGATGTATTCCGAATGGAGAAAAAATGTAAACATTCCTTATTATAAATCTCCGTAAGGAATCTGTTTTCGCTCCTGTGTGTTTTTCCAAGTGAAAGATAATAATGTGTCAATGAAATTATCTTGGAAATTATCCCTTTCAATTATTTCAATTGCACTTATTTCACATGTATGTGTATTTTTATAAAAAAAAATCGCCCAAATGTGCTGCTGAAATATCTTGGGACAGACTCTAACAAATACATGTAAATAAACATTTCATGCATGTCTTTTATAATTATGCTATGCTATGGTTATCATTTCAATGATATGCTATACTTTTTTTAAATAACATGCTATGAAATGTGTATGCTGTGCTATGAATATTTGAAATGAAAGGCTTAATGATACAATGGGGTGCAATGAAATCTGATTAAAAACCCGCAGTGTACAGAAGAGTTCAAAACATTTGAACTAAAATGATCAGAACCTTAAGTGTACCATTGATCTGTAATAATAAAACTTTTAAAAATGATATGATGATTGACAATCATGAGATTATATGTTATGGTATTGGATTCCAAAGCAGTGGTATAAGATTTCAGTGCTCTGTTACATTGTATGCAATGGTATATGTTGTAAAAGATACATGTATGCTTGAACTGACTGAAGGCATAAGTAAGACTTGTCCAGCTGAATTGAAAAAAAAAGAGGATACACAATAAATATATCCGGAATAAACAAACAAATGCATGTATTTTTATACGGTAACTGTTCATCTATGACACCAAATCATTTGACAATTAGACGGGGACGCCAAACACGTCAACTTCACACAAAGTGAGGGTCTCAGTTGTCTTGGAGACCTTTACGAATCTTCCATGCGGTGACGTCGGACAGTCGATGACGACCAGCTGTGACGCGGTACCGGGACCAGCAAAGAAACCACAGGGAGTGTTGACATCAGATTCTGTCAGCCCAACAGTGACGGTAACATCCCGCAGCTTGTATGACACATCTAAAATAAGTCAGTTTATGGTCATATAGGATATGTCCAGAACACTAGTTGCACGGATTGGTTCAGTTTGCTTTATAAACAGAACGCTTTATTTTGTCCACGGTTCTGTTTAAAAAATACAGCTGCAAGCTTTGTGAATGGTGTGCTTGCTTTTACAATGAGGTGGTCGTGGCCTGAAGCCTTTTACTTTTTGCGATAATGATTTTAAAAGTAACAAACATGTACATCATTACAGGGTAATATAATAATCTTAGTGAAAAAGGGCTTTTTAATCCTAAAGTCTAGACAGTTATCAACTGTTATAAAGTTATTCAACTCATTTTTTCTATTCAGGTATTAATTCTATGTGCTCATGCACAAGTTTCTATATGCAAGTCTTACCGAACACCCCATCGGATAGTTTATCTGAAACGACATCTTGTGTACAGTCAGACATTTTGTTTTCTCTTCATGCTACGTGCATTTTGCATGTATGCACACATTTCTTTTGATAGATACAATTAGTTCATAGCTTTTTTTCAATGTGTATCGGCCCGATCTTCTCAAATTGTCGTTTAACTGCATTCCACCTGTATCTCAAACGACCGTGTAGTGAGCGACCAGCGCGCTAGTTACCTTTCGTCGTCGAAAGCAAGATTTTTGTATTGTCTAGATGCCCCAGTGGTTAGTGCGGTGGCCGCTCACTGCTAAGAGAATCGGTTCCAGGGTTCGTGAGTTCAAGCCCTGGCCGGGGCGGAGGTGGAGCTCCAAAAAGGTGAATTTCTCTGGGTTATATATATATATATATATATATATATATATATATATATATATATATATATATATATATATAAGAGGTTGTTTCGCAACTTAAACAATTTTTTGAAGAGTAAACCCCATCTGAACCCCGGGTTTACATTTGAGGTTTACTTTGGGTTTGCTTTTTTAAAACTTTTGTCCACTCGGGTTTGCTTTTTCATTACTCGGGACTTGCTTTTGGGGTCAACTGTACGCACTATATTGTGAAGCAGAACTGTCTTTTATCTTACTATCCTACTGCCTGTAATTCCTGCCCTTTGTACATGCATAGTACACATGTACTGTCTGTTTTCCGATTTTGTAATGTTGTTTTAGATACGCTTAGCTGTGTTTAACTGTTTATTTATTTGTTAAGTATTCTGACAGTTGTGATGTTATACATATATAAGGTATGGACATAAAAAGCAAAATCAAGACAGGCAATGTTGTTACTTTTTACACTTACCTGTTCCGTATAATTTATCTATTCCTCTGTTGAGTATTCTGACAGATGTGATGGAGTACACAGCCTGTAGATCCACCCTCCACCAGGGATTGGTGTCGCCATCACGTGTAACTGTACACTTGTCTACACCAACGTCAGTTCCTCTGTTGCCATCCACTGCATACGAGGCGTTATAGTCAGATTGTGTTGTTGACTGACTGGCAGGTTTACGTAATGCAATGTCCGGCAGAACTGTCACCGATAATCCAAAAGTAAGATTTTCATGATAATGATAAGACCATACTATTTACTACATTGAATGCTAAATTTAGTTTGATAAATAGAGCCGTAATCAAAAATATTCAATTTCTTAGGATAGCTAAATGACTTGTATTCAACACTTTTTAGCATCAGTATGTTACATGCTGAACATTGTAAACTAGTTTCATATGAACAAGACTGAGGTTTGCAATGAAAACACCAAAACTTGATGAAAATATGCATACCTGATAATACACTTTATATATTTTTACGGTAGGAATACTATTTCCTTTAAACTAAGCTACTGTGTCATCAACGTTGTATAGTCTAAAGGCCCCACCTACATTTTTTGCACTGTTTATTTTCTGCAATTGACCTCTATTTACAATTTTGCAACAAAGTAAATGTGGCAGGGGACAGTTTTTATTACACAATTCACTGTAGTCGGGGATGTTTTTAAAAACACGGTAGCTAATTATTTTTTCTATCCCCATTCAGCACAGATACCTTTATTTCACTCCTTGTAAGGCCAATCACTGTTTTCTGTGGAAATAATTGGTCAGATTTAGTGCATTTTTCACCATAGTGATTTCTCTGAGATTTCAACCCGTCTTAATATCCGCGTATTTTTCTTGATTGTTCAGCTTTTTAGACGTCCCCCAGCTAAATCCCTGCAAAGGGTTTACTTTCCATACCGTGCACATGTTACAATATCAAATGCCAGAAGCTTACTGGCTAAAAGTCTACTATGTCCCATCCACCTTTTTTATGTTATTTAACTCCCATCTATAACTTGCATTTCATTGTGTGAAGTCAACACAACAGTCATAGTCGCAAGTTTCGTATATTGCATATCAATTTAACAACTATTAATATTTCTGAGAGAGAAAAGGATGGGAGAGAAAGAAAGAGAGAATTAACCTTCATTACAGAGTGTCCCTGTGAATCCACCTGCGCATGTACACGTGAAAGATCCATCGTTGTTACTGCATGTTCCTCCGTTGTGACATGGATTGTCCAGACATTCATTAATATCTGAAATTTTATGACTCAAAACATGTTAACTTTCAGTTTCATAAGTCAGACATTGAAGGAAACATGGTATTAAAAAAGGAGAATGATTAATATTGTCTTACAAAGCGCATCAAAATCATAATATAAGAAGAAATTATAATGTTAAGCTATGTGTTTGAATATACCGATATTTTAAACATGACCCAGATTTAAACAATACTAATAATGCTCTAATACATATTTCGAACTAGTCTGTTAAGAAGCTGTTTGTACTTTGCATAATTCGTTATTTTTCTTGATGTTTATAATTTTGCTTTGCATAATTCGTTATTTTTCTTGATGTTTATAATTTTGCAAAAGAGTATCTTCAGCTTAATATTTTGCCAAAAAAGCCCCCTTCCCAACATAATAAATATAGATATCAACCGTAGATACACATGTACATGTACAAATTTCACAAGAAAATCTGTTTTATTTCCCCCCTAAAGATTTACTTAAGTGTCTTCTCAAACAAGAAGGATCATTTAAATGTACTAAATTTTGTTTACAATCTTGACATTAAAAACAATCATGTTTTCCTCATTAAAAATGTAAGGGGTAACACATTTCCTAGTTCTTTACCTTCATCACAAACTATCCCGGTCCATCCGGTGTCACATGTACAGTTGTATGAGCCGGGTGTGTTTGTGCACTTGGCTTCATTGTGGCAAGGGTCATTCTGGCACTCATCAATATCTTGCATGAAATATTTAAATGATTACAATGATCAAATAAACTGCTAATTTTCTTAATTGGAACGTAGATGTTTGCTACATGCGTTGTCAGGACAACCGGTGCCTCACTGTCGTTTTAGTATACCATAACATACTAGAGCCGGAGTATTGATTATTAGTCTTCATTAACGCAACTTGGTTATCCTGATAATATTTTGCATCTCACGTTTTAAAACTGATGGACAAGAAATGAAAATGGACGCGCTTGATTTTACCAAAAGGTGTACACCGTGTACACTTTTGTAAATCAAGTGCAAATGTGTAGCGTTTAGGTGTTCACCGGGTATACACTTTTCTACACCGAATCAGGGGCATGTGTTGTTGGGCGTAGCACTGAAACCAATATGGCGGACGAATGTTATGATTGAAACTTGGAAAATGATTTTAAGTAATGTAACGGATTAGACGTCGCATAAAAGTTGTCGTTTGTATGAAAGCCATTAAATTTGAAATGTGTATTTATTTTATTGCATTTATATTACAAAAAACCTATTAATTGTTGCACAACAGCAGATTCTTTGTTAAAACTGCACCCTTTTCCGTCATTTTCATTCTTAACTTCCCTACACCATGTACACTACACCATTGAAGTGGACTTGATTTACAATACAAAATGTTTACACCGGTGTATATCGGTGTACACCACGTGAATCTTAATCAAGCGCGCCCATATTCACCTGTACAGACAATGTCGTATTTCCACTCTCCGTTTGACTGACAGATCAGCCATCCTGAACCAGACTGGGAGTATCCGTCAAAACATGAGGCGTGTATCCTCCTGTGTATACCAATGGCGTCCTCACGTCGTGTTGTATTCAGATCTATTTCCTTTTGATCGGGTATTCCACAATCTTATAAATAAAGGCACATACACTAAAATTAATACCTAGGATAAGAGGCTAAATTTTACCTTTACAAAAAGGTATGACAATGTTTTCAATTTCTCTAGTCTATTATGATATTTTCTTCAACTGACAGTTAGATTAATAATTATTTAAATGTAACAATTTTAATTCCTGAAAGTATTATAGTATAATGTGTTAAATTTAAACATAATACTTGTCGACAAACGGGTTTTTAAAAGTTTTGTTTAGATGAGTTATTTTTATTTTAAAAAAGGATCTCTCTTTGATACTTGAGTTTTTGTCCAATATGCATAAGAAAAACCAATTATCTACATGTAACACATGTATATTATTAATGGTATCTATTTGCATTAAAGCAAAGTACCGGATGATTTTACCTGACAAAACACATTCAAAGAATTTATCCTCGGAATATTTCTTGTGTTTACATGTCTGGTTGATTCCACAGGTTGAGTTCGAACAAGCTCCAGCCAGCTCCTAAATGTTAAAGGTGAATCTTTATTATTAAATAAACCCCGTAAAATCACAGTAAAATTTTAATGATCAAACGTGCAATTTATTAAATATGAAATATGATAGTTATGGATGGACTAACTGAACGTGTATAATAATGTTAACATGTACTGATAGTTTGACTTGGTATATTAGTTAGTACGTTGACGTCATAGAGCGACGCGTTTGTTTTAACAACGCATGCTGCTATTATTACGCGGAACACAGCAAAATTTTAATATATTCTAATTAAGTCAGTGGTTTAGAAAATGGTTTTTTTAAGACAGGTTATTGCTAAAACAGAGCAGTCGAAGCCCAATACGATAAAATCACAATATTTGCGCCGAATTGGGCACTTTTTTATCGGCGATAACTCGGGAACTAGCCTAACACTCGCCGTATTTTTCACTTTTATTCCATTTGATAAAACAGAAATATAAACAGTTATCCTCCACTTTGTAATCATTAAAAAGGTAACTCGTCAATTAATAATTCTAACTTAACGTTACCTGCAGTACCGATCAGACCCAGCCTATTGAAAAATTAAAAGTACATTCCTGATTTTTAAATTAAATCACTATGCTCACTATATTTATTTTATCAAGAAAAAGTACATATCACAATAATTGTCTTAAAATTCAAATTACATAAAAATGATTCCTCAGTATTGTCGCAGACAATATAAATAGGAAATAGCCATTTAAAATTGTGCTGTATATATATTTTGTTTGGGATAGAGTATAGATATTAGTTAATATAGATTCTAAGACATTTACCTTAGGCCAATGCTCCTTTTCACTGTACACCCATCCAGCACTCTCCATGTACCTAGTCTCTGCTGTCGTCTTATTTTCGTAATTGATTTCACAGAAATTAGCCCCTTTGAAATAGTTGACAGATTTACACCGTGGTTTAACCAGACATTCTATCACACAGTCCAGGAAACTGAGTTCTGGGAAGGATTGAATCAGTTTCCTGTCCAGTCTGTGTCCTCGCTGAAGTCTAGAGAAGCCCGGTTGTAAGTTGCCAAAACACGGCACAAGGACGCCAATTAAAAACCACGGACATCGGAAGATTAGGAAAAGCAACATTGTACTGTAGAAAGATACAGTTTATTTCTACCTTGAACAGTGCGAATGCGCACTTCAGATTAATAAATTCTAATACCGTTTGAGTTTGTATTTTATATAGAGTTTGTATTTTAAAGTTTTGATTTATTGAATAATGTCATTCAATAAGCACTTAAATGTTAAAATGAATAATTAATCGGTAATCAAGAAATTTAGAAAAGATGGAATTTCGTCGCGCTTATCAATTGTAATCAATTTACCTTTGCTAAGGTTAAACATTAAATCTTGAGGAACAATTAATTGCCTCATATAATATTCTGCAGTTCATATGACATTTTATTCTCTCTCTCTCTCTCTCTCTCTCTCTCTCTCTGTCATTGTAACGGTGTGATTTATTATAAGGTACGAAATACTGTGTAAAGTATTTATTTTCATTTTTCTTTAAATACACGAAATATCGGCATAATTCTGTGTTATGGTTATTTTCAGTACTTTCTTTAACCAAAAGTATATTACATGCTCTTTATTTACTTAAGGCAAAAATACATTGTAAAATCGAGGTACAATATATTTTCTTAATTTGAAAGTAATTTTTTTTTTTAAATATGTATTTGCTTTTTGTGCAATTTAGCTTTCTATCAGTCAGGCATGTGTAAGTGGTGTTTCTTTAAATGAAAAGACCGAAAGCTAGAATATTTATATCATAATTGATCATACTTAATGCACAGGTCAACAATTAAAGATAATTTTTCACGTCTTTTATCAATCTCACATGTACTCATTGTTACATAAGTCAAATATTTTAAACCTTGAATATTACATAAATCGTATTTTTATTATTTTTTAAAGATTTTAATATTTATTTACAGGCATTATATTGTTCTATAGAAAAAAAAATCACGAAAACCTTTTTTTTTACCTTGAACAATTGAATTGTGCACTCAAGAACAATAATGTGAACCGTATTTGCTTGTCTTTTTTACTGGATCTTGTAATTCACATTTTGAATTTATTTCCTAATGGGTAATCAATATCCATTGGATTATTACAATGAATATTTGATAAGTAAATTATGTTATCAAAAAAATGGGAGAGATACATTTTCAATAATTTTAATCAATACACATTTGCTTGTGTAAAAGAAAGCCTCTTGAAGGACAATTAATAACCTATAATCGAATAATCTGAAAATATTTTCTCATTACATATCTATTTGTATCTCTTTATAAAGAAAATAACTTCATTATATATAGAACTTAGTAATGCAACATCATATTTGTTATAAGAAGTTCAACAAGTAAGCTACATGTTAAGGTATTAAACATCAGCTCCCTGATTTCTAGTGACTTGTGTGCGGCACTTCCTATATCACAGCTCAGGAAACTAAGGAAAAAAATATATATTTCATTACGAACATGTATCACACTTGCCCTCGTCAAAGTTGAGTAAAACCTGATATTTGAATATCATGAAAGCATTACATGTGAATGCGAAAAAGCAGTTGAATTTTTTAAATAACTACTCTTTGAAGTCCTCAGTTAATTATGATTTTGTATTGTAGAAACGTATCGTAACAGCGCACTTGGAAGCAAAGCATAGACAGATCGTACAAAGCCTAATTATAATTCATCAAAACGACAAATTAAGGAGGACTGGTGTGCAACAAATTAACCATTATATTTACCTTTTATTATCTTTTTAGAAATTACTTAGATAATTATGTCCCCATTTTATTTACATTTGCAATTGTTAGAGATTAAACGTCAATTTAATATCGTGCGCTGTTGTAGTTGACGTAAGGCGTGTTGCTATTTAATATAAGCTTGGTTTATTTATTGGAAAAGTATAAAGCACATATGTTAATTATTCATTACAACTTGTTTTTTCGACTCTCATCTGTAGCTCAAAACACGCTCGTTGCCTCACAACGACTTTAGCTCTACTTTTGTCAAAATTATCGTGATCAATTTATCTTATCGTAAATTTCCACGAAATATTAAATATTAAATGTGTTTTATCGATGTTTCGTTTTATATTAGATTTAAAAAGCTATAAATTTTTTACCAATTCGGTAGTTACACAAACAAAATCAATTTCTGACAAATTACTCAATCCAAACCTTATCAGGTTAAAATACGATGCGTCCTCTCATAATTTATCTGATAGTAGTAAGGAATACAGAGTCACTTGTATTGTAAAATTAGGGGGCAGTTTTGTTTAAGGGGGTTTTTCTTTTACTTTTTTCCCCAAAAGCTTACAGTTGTTTGTGATATACTGAATAAAGCTAGGAGGGAACTGATGAGCAATGTTGACTGCTGAATGAATACAAATTAGATACGTTACTTTTGGAACATAGTAAACGTCTCGCATTTATTATGCATAAACACTCAAATATAAAATTTTCACTGACAATTGATAATGAATAGTTTTGACAAGAAAATGAAATGTACGATTGAAAATCTTGAAATGGTTCCGATAACAATACCTTTCGATAATTATAATATTTCAATTACTGAACTTTCATTACTGAAATATCAATCAATGCAAATTTAGAACGATCGAAGTTACATCAAAGAAAAAATAAACAATCTGGTCCAATTAAAGTAAAAAAAACAACAACACATATGTCTTGCAATTAATGGCGCACTTAGCATTGCGCCAGATTTTGACTTAATAACCTTATTTTCTGACATTTTCTGTAGATTTACTTATCTTCATAAAATTATTCGGTCAGGTCATACTAGTATTGTCGCTTTAATAGGCTAAGTCAATCATTTAAAAACGTACGACCTCGTAATCCATAGTGTAAAACTGTAGTAGGATGTTACCAACATAGTCGATTATATAAACTATATATTTTAGTTTGGTGTAGCTGTAAACAAAATAAAATAAATTGGATATTGGCTAAAAACTTTCTAAAAAGCAAATAATATCAAAACTTTATCTATGATATCTTAACAGAAAAGAAATAATTAGAAAAATCGATATCAAATATTGAAAGAAGTTTTGTGTTATTATTTGTCAATGATAAACATGTAAGCTAGCACCAACGTTGTCTTCAAATTGTGTTGACTTGACACAATGAACTGCAAGTTACAGATGAGAGTTATATAACATAAAAAAGGTAGATGGAACATAGTAAACTAATAACCAGTAAGTTTCTGACATGTGATGTTTCAACATGTGCACGGTATGGAAAGTAAACCCTTTGCAGGGAATTAGCTCGGGGACGTCTAAAAAGCTGAAAAATAAAGAAAAATACGCGAATATTGAGAAGGGTTAAAATCTCAGAGAAATCACAATGGTGAAGAATGAACTAATTCTGACTAGTAATTTCCACAGAAAATAGTGATTGGCCTTACAAGGAGTGAAATAAAGGTATCTGTGCTGAATTGGAATAGAAAAAAAAAATAGCTACGGGGTTTTGAAAAATACCCCCTGACTACAGTGAATTGTGTAATAAAAACTGTCCCCTGCCACATTTACTTTAATGTAAAATTCTAAATAGAGGTCAATTGCAGAAAATAAACTGTGCAGAAAAATGTACGTGGGGCCTTTAGACTATACAACGTTCGATGACACAGTAGCTTAGTTAAAAGGAAATAGTATTCCTACCGTAAAAATATATAAAATGTATTATCAGGTATGCATAACTTAATCAAATTTTGGTGTTTTCATTCCAAACTTTACTCTTGTTCATACGGAACCCGTTTACAATTTTCAACATGTAACATACTGATGCTAAAAGGTGTTGAATACAAGTCATTTAGCTATCCTCGAAAATTTTTAATGACAGCTCTATCAATGAAAGCAAGTTTAGCTATCAATATAGTAAATAATATCTTTTTATCACTATCCTATTTGTTGTAATATTGTTGACAGTTCTGCCGAACATCGCAATAGGTAAACCTGCCAAACAGTCATCAACACAATCTGACTATAACGCCGCGTATGCAGTGGATGGCAACAGAGGAACAAATCATCTTGTACACAAGCGTACAGTTACAGGTGATGGCGACACCAATCCGTGGTGGAGGGTGGATCTGCAGGCTGTGTATTACGTCACATCTGTCAGAATACTCAACAGAGGAAGAGATCAATATGGAGGTACATTTAAGTGTAAAAAAGCATTTTAAAGTAAATCAAGAGAACACCGATGTTTAGATTTTGGTTTTTGTGTCCATACCTTTGATCAAATAAGTGAAATTAAAATGGTTAACCCCTCCCCCCCCCCCCCCAAAAAAAAATCATCGTTGATCTGTTTGGGTTTTTTGGTATTCTCTGCAAATAGGAGTTGTTTAATTAGTATTATTTTGCAATAATGTAACACGATAAAGAAATAAATGCGTGAACAATTACCGGATGACATACATGAATGGGACAATATATCAGCTCAATTTACAGTACAGTTTTTTATTACATGTTATACCGAATTCGATATTCCTTTGGCTCTGACCCCCTTTATTATATACTGTACTATTGAGTATGAGGAATACACCCAGCACACACGTTATATAAAATGTAAGGGGGTTCAGTCAGGAACAGAAAATTAGTTTTATAGCGGTGATTAGTATGTAATCGTTTTTGTCTTTAAAATGACCATACATATGTACTTTAACAAAGATTTCTATTTATTGTTATAATACTAATGATGCCTACAGGTTAAGTATTGCTGATGTTAATCTTCTTCCTTCTGAAATAGTATGACAGGTCTGTGCTTTTCTCACTTGGAATCATGAAAAACGTGTATCACATTGTTAAGATTTTAAAGCGATCTTTCATAGTCCAGCATAGAAATAAATGCATTTCTGAACATAGCAGTACATTTAGCTATATATAATTCAGTAACTGCATTTGACAGGTTTGTTACATGTACACGCAAACTCTTTAATTGTACTTAAAACACATAAGTATGTATCTACAATGATAACATAATTAGGCCCTGCCTAAGACAGCAAATGTCGTTAGGATGTCATTAGTCTACCTGGTGATTATATAACGACAAATAAAACAAAATATCTTTATTATGCATTAAATATAACATAACTTTTTCATTAAAAAAAACACTACATTGGTCCCTCCTTACAAACTGTGGACTTCCAATGTCCATCAAACAAAAATGAGACTATTAAAGGAAAGAAAATAAAATGTACACAACCCTGTTTCAAATTATAAAAAAAAATATGACATACTAATTAGTGACTAGAACGTTGTAAACAAATTCATACCGGTACATGCAAAAGAACCAATGATTATAAAAATTAAAAAAAAAAACCTGTATACGCCGATTCACAGCACCATGATATTTAGCAGTCACAAAGTATAGTCTCTGATCTCTCGGCAGCATTTCCTTCCCAGTTCATCAGTCAAGTCCATCTGTATCACTGAATCGCTTATGTTACTATCTAGCGTATTCGATTAATTCACTTTGCAAGTAGGTAAAGAAGTTCGCCCAGTCTATTTAATGGGGTTTGATGAATCTTGAAGTCGAAATTTGATGGTTTCGTTTCACTGTTCAAATGCCAGTTGGTGTAATTCTTCTTGTGTTATAAGATTTATTGTTATCGTTTCAACCACGTCTGAGACGTCTGTCGCTGAACCAGGCTCCTAGCGCTGCAAATCTTCAGTTGGATCATGGTCCACGGCCTCGTCCTCCTCGATCATTTCTGCTTCCAACAGCCGCCTCTCCATATTATCACTGGAATCCTCCGAGACTTTTCCATTTACTTTCTCTTCACCAAAAATCCCCTCAAATACGGTATCATGCCAGGTTCCATCCAGGATATCAAAATCCAATGTTTCCTGCTCATCTTCTGTAACATCAACTTGGACAATGTCTTCCATTCTTCCTTCTTTTTCTGATACTAGCGGACATTGATATTCACCATGTCCATCATTCTTTTCTTTTGGTATGCCCTAACTTTAGCATTGTTGTTCCAACTTCCTCTGAGTTTTATAATCGAAGTTTTGGCCAATTTCTTTGCATCGTCGTGTTTCTTCTCGTGAAATCTTTTGAGATGTGACACTAGATATTCTAACCTAAATGTATATATTCCACAGTTTTCCAAATGGCACTTTCTGACTTTCACGATGTTCTTGTGTCTTTGATTTTCATGTCGTTTCAGGTTCTTCACGCTCGCCAAGATTTTTGCGCAATGTCTACATATTACTGACACCTAATCGTCCATCTCTAACTTCTCCATGTAATCTTTCAGTTTTTCTGGTTTTTATTGATCCTTCCAAATCTCTTTCAATAATGATTGCAGATTTTGTACCCGATCTCAATTCGGCATCCGTACCCGATCGTAATTCGGCGTCCTTACGCGATCGTAATTCGGCGCCCGACTCCGATTCTGTGTCTGACGTAGATCCTGGTTCAGTATCTTCACGTTCTTCTCTATCTTGATTGTCAGTATTTTTTTAAAAAACTCTAAATTTGGTAGTTCTGTAAGCAATTTTTCCCTTTGTATAATCAAATTATCTCCGTGGACAACAACTCCAGGTTAGCTATTATGCTCGATTTTGTAGAGTACCTCACTAATCTTCTTGTTATTACCCAAGGGCCATTCCAATTCCTACATATTTTCTGTTTTCTCCCTGGCGTATCTATTTTCTGGTTTCTCCAAACTAATTGACCTATTTCATTGTTGATTAATTGTAATATGTCGAATTATGTTGTGTACCTGTTACCATACTAGTATTTGTTTCATGTGTAGTGTGCATGTGTTGTTCTAGATAAATCTTTGTTACGCAGTTAACGCCGTGTCCTGTTGTGTATGCTATATAACTAATTCTGGCACGTATCAACATGGTGTCAGCGGTGAAAACTCATCTATAGACTCTCGAACACTGGTATATATATATATATGATTTCTAATGCACAAGTTTGTATTTTCTCTAAAATTCTGCCAAAATCAACACTCTACACGTGCGACTATCGTGAAAGTATGGCGCCCCCCTGAGGAGAATGCTGAAGCGCCAGTAATTGTGCTTTGAAAAATCGAAACTTACGTTTACCGTCTGAATTAAACATTCTCTCTGTTAATGTATCGGAAAACTATAAGACATGGAAGCGTCAGATTGAAATATACCTCATAGCAAGCGACACAGCGAAATTTCCCGAGGAATTCAAACTGCAACAATTATCGACTGGTGGTGAGCGACTTCTGAAAATTTATGATCACTTTAAATGGGCACATGGCAAAGATAGGAACCACCCTCAAGATGTTTTTAGAAAGATTGAACAATATTGTAATCCTCGTAAAAACGAAGTGGCTGAATCACATAAATTTTGGAGAAATCACTTATGATCTACATTAAATCTAAACAGTAAAATATGTTAAAGTGTATTTTGTTCTGTGCAGGGAGGTTGGTTTTAGAAATATGAGGAGAGACCATTCATAAAAGTATGAATTTAAAGGCATAGCTTCTTGTTGCATTTTAGATGTTGATATGCAATGTTTCTTTAATCAGATTAAAGGCTTACAATCAGAGAAAAACTGGTCAAGATGATGTTCAGGTACAATTGATGAAAGAGCTGACTTCATTCGAAGCACACCTTTCAATGACTCAGGAAGTTGTTTAGATACGAGGAAAGGTTTGTAAATGATAATTATCTCCATTAGAAAATGCACTTAAAAATAATATTTTCGTATTTTGTCTATCCCGATAAAAATAGAATATAAATACCAAAACGATGCCTACGTACAGCGATGACATCAACCATGTTTGTTGCAATTCTTTTGGCCACTCAGTGTAGAACAATAAGTCAATGATTTAAGTCCTCGAGTTTCTATTTTAGGTTGGAAGATGTGTTCCAGTTATTTTACCTCTGGAAACGCGCCAGGCTTTAAGTTTTATTGCAAGCAAGATAGTCCAAAAGGCATGTTCCATTCCAGTTGAATCTCCATACCTTTTTGGTAGCAAAAGTAAATGCAGAGTTTGTATGTTTATAAATCAGTTATACATAAAATGGGGGATTCAGATAATTCATAGCTTGACTGCCTGTGAACAGTAAATTATGCTATCCTCTCCACTGAATTCAATAATTCGTGAAATAATCCTTTACCTTATTAGAATAAATTAATTGCAGCAAATTTTCTGCAATTTAATTCAAAACTGCATGTTTTGCAGTTATTTAATAGGAGTAGCAAACTATTAGCTGCCAAAAGATTTCCAGAAACTTTTTATTTTTGCAGTTTTCTGTCGGTACTGGTAAATATCTATTCAACAAATTTTAAGTTGCCATAAGACGACCAAAAACAGTTCTTATCCTTTTCATACAATAGCAGAAACAAACATAGCCAAAGGTTTGCCAGATATTGTTCTTGACAATTTCATGCTGGCTGGACAGCATTAAATTGAAAGATTTAAATATTATAAATAGGTTACCAGTTATACAATTTTTGGCAATAAGCTAAAAAATAATCTTAAATGGCTAGATGTATTTTATTTCTCCATTGATTTTTTATTGCAGCTGGAGGTGTATTTAGGGGGTATGATGCCATATCAATTGTTGCTCAAGAGGCTGGGCTGTCAAGTCCAAGCCTTATTCGTACAAGTAATATGAGGAAATATATGGCCACCATGGTTCAGGTAAAAATCAATCTCCTTTCCATACTCTTTAATCTGTGGTTGGTTGGACAAATTGTTGTTTTATAAATGGTCAAATATATTGAAAACAGTTCACTTTCTCACTGGTAAACCATAATTATATTTCTTTGTTGCTTATGTCAAGATGCATCAAGTGCTCAGTTTGGCAAGTGCGCTTTGGATCATCCCACACCCCTCAATCATATATTTTCTTTTTTCTCATGCCATTGCAAGGGTAGATTTGCAATGCACGCTAGTAAACAGTATTACCATGTTATGTTTTACACTACAAGTACATACTTTTATGAACAGGCTCTTGATACCAGTGAAGCTGAGAGGAGTTGGATCATACAACACCTTGGGCATAATATGGATGTGCATTTACACCATTACAGACAAACATCTGATGTACTAGAAAGAACAGAAGTAGCAAAGATTTTGTTGATTCAAGATTTTGGAATAGTGCCCCATTATGTGGGAAGAAAACTTTCCGATATTCAGTTGGATGGTAAGTTATTTTGATTTTGATTTTGATGTCAAAGCATGCACCAGACAGAACGCGTCAGATGTAATTATAGCTACAAATTGGAAAGTCATTTATAGACTTCATTAGACAATACACAAATTTTTAAGGGTGTTTTGATTAGTTCTTTTGCAAAGCAAGTCCAATCCTACCTTCACACACTTTGACTTGGTGTTAATTCCTAAACGAAATAGATTTCATTTGGCTGCATACTTTTCTGCACCTCATTTTAGCTAGCATTATTAATTTGCATTTTCAAAGATTTTGAAATTTAGAGAAATACAAAATTTAGTTAATTTCAGCTGTTACTACCTGTTTACAAACAATATTTTTATGATGATCCAAATGAATATAAGACACTATTTGATCAAACTGGGATGTACTGTATCATTCTTGTGAAACGGAATGTTACGTCGATTTACGTACAAGATTTACACTTGCACAAATCTTGAATTTTCAAAACATTTTCAGATATCATTTCAACTGGTGAAAGTACATCTGATGTGGGTTCTCAAGAAAAGCCAGCATTTGAACAGCAGCAAGATGATGACAGCGTTATTTCAGAGTACAATGGGAATCCCATGAATAGTGATGATGAATATGGATGTAAGTTTAGATAAACTATATACATGTATACGATTCATTATACTCAGCATAGATATCATTATATGGATCATGGTATACAAGTAATAATAAATGTGTGCTCAGGAAATTAAAACAAAGGAGAAATCACTTATGATGTATGGAAATACGAAGTAAAAATGCTGATGAGGATTCTGGTTATACTAGAGAACAGAGAGACTTTGCTATTAGAAGATCCTTAACTGGACCTGCAATAAGGATGATAATGTATCAGGGATTAGATAAGTCACTATTGGAGATACTGGCTCCGGGATCATGAAACTGTCCTAACTTTTAGTGCGAATTTTGTCTTAGATCTAAGATTAAGACTTAGTTAGGATTGCTTACTTAAGTGGATCGTAAAACAATCTAAGATAAAACTTAGATAAGATTTGTCTTAGGTTAGACCTCATAGCAAGTCCCGCGATTTTTCGACCGAATTGTTAAAAGTGGAACTCTTCTTCGTTCGAAGATTCCTATCGTCTGCATCGTAAACATTATAATAATCATGAACATGGATAGCATTAGCGATAATGATAAAGCAAAACGAAAACGGAAGATGAACTGGGACCCAAAGGAGGAGGTAGTTTTAGTGGAGGAGGTGTCCAAGCGGGAACATTTGTTGTTCGGGAAGCTGGACGGGCCAGGAAGAACCACAACCGAGAAGGCAAACAATTTATTGAATATGTAAGATTTTTTTCCTTCTCATCATGGCTATCGCAATATGTTGGATAATCACAAACTAATAAGATGCTTCAAGCAAATATTAGTATAGTTTTAACTGGATAACATGACAGTTATACAGACGTCTTTACACACTTTCACAAAGGGAAATAACTTCAAAAGCAAGTCAACAAATGGAAAAGCCTAGACTATAGATAGAAATACATATATCGCTTTTTTACATGACCAAACTCAAAAAAATTTACAACTCGTCAATTTTCATGCCATTCATATAAAGATATATGCATAAGTATATAGTTGTAACACTTCAATCAGAAGATTTGCAACCCCAAACGATATTTTTTCAAGGATTTTAAAATCAAGATTTATAAAGTAAACTTTTCTTTACAACAGACTTTGCCATAATTTTTAATTCAGATATTATAGTTTCTCATCATTGTGTTAAATCATTTAAGATTTGTTTGTAATTTGACATGTATATTTTTTATACATACATAAAGACTGTAAATTAATTGATGAAACCGAATGTGAATAAAGAATGGATAAATTAGGGCCCCTTATTTTGGGATATGGATTGATATGATTTGCATAAATATATTTTCTTCATAAAATTGCAGTAAAATATGGTGTATAATTTTTAGATCGATTAATTGCTCTTTTTTCTTAGAGGAAATGTCAATTCTCAAAGAACTATTCCAGAAAGTAAAAAAAGTACAGAACATCAAGCAGAAAGATAAAATACTAGTATATCTTGCTAAATTTGATTGAAAGTTTTATTTAAATTATTTATACAGTATATAGCTTACAAAAAATAATGATTAAGTTATAACAAATAATCAAAACATAACTTAGGTAGGTTTATTTTATATTGTTTTAAAAAACTAAATTGCATCAACTTTGATGAACTTAATTGCAGCAAATGAAAAAAAGAAGCGCCACCTTGCATCCAAGAAGCCCTACTCTCCCAACAACTTTTGTTGGATAACTTGAAGGCAGATCAAGTTTATGCTCTTCCATGTGGAATAGACACTGCAAGTGGTAATATATAATTGATTATACATGCATCAGATTCATAACTATGTTTAATTTGTTTATACGCCAATAAAGAATCCTTAGGATTCCTTTGTTTCTTTTGTTAAATGAAAACAGTCACATTCAAGCCATTCAGATAACAACTTAAACCGTTCATTTTTGTATTTTTCTTTCAAAATGTTTTGTTTTATAATTTCTGCTCTTCTAATCGAAAACATATCAGCGGTATGTGATTTTTGTCAGCCTAGTGCCTTAGGTTCGCTTTGCAGTGGTGAAATTGTCCGACACAGACTAAGTTGTAACTGTACAGTGTTATAAGAAACAAATCATTTCCAGTGAACCCATCGGACAGTTATTAATTCAGGGTTCATGTGCTTCCATTGAAAATTATGTACATTTTTGTTTGGAGAATAACATTCGGGAAATTGTGATGCTGGATACAGGTTCACCCGGGGGGGGGGGGGGGTCCAAATGATAATTGTGTTTGCCAGGGGGATGGGGGGCGAGGCATATTTGCAATAAATTTACTATGTGATTTTAATAATTTTTCAATTTCCATTTCTTTTTACGGGGTGGGGATTGCCTCATATAAATCCATCCTCTCTATCTATCTTTTCTATCTTTCTCTAAACATTAGAAGTACTGTCTTGTGGGAAAACTCCGCCTCCTGTCAGTTTTACATACTTTAAACCAATCGCTACCTTGTTAAATAACACTGATGACAAAGGAATGTATGCGTGATTCGTGATCTCACATTTCATTACGCGACCGCAATGTCTTGTAAAATCATCAACAGCGAACCAATATGTCCACCAGGTACATAATTGTTGTATTATTTGCAAGTGTTCAATACAATAATATAATAACGTTATTTTTATTGAAATATGTATGACTTTTTGATATTTTTTTTTCAGAAGTAACACCAACCGTTATGATGCATGGGGAAACGAATGAATGTAAGTCATTGATTGTTCAGTTAGTGTTGTGTTGTCCTGATTCCTTTTTTTCCTTATCATGTTTGTTTCCTTGTTGTTTTTATTGTTACTTTGGGATTTTGTTTCTGTTTATTTCTACTACTTACTGTGGTTTCATTAATATTCAAGGGTATCAATTTTCGTGGATAAAATGCAAATCACAGCTTCAAGGATACGTAAATTCGTGGCCAATGACCCTATCAATACAAAACATTAGTAAAAATTGCAGTTTAATGAATATTTAATTTCAGAGATAAACTAAAGAACGAAATCAATGAAAATTGGTATTCAACGAATATTGATGAAACCACAGTTTATATACTGTGGACACGAGTCCGCACCGTTCAACCTCGACGGGAGCAACGTTCGTCATTAAACTGACAACACAATTTACATCCACCCAATAACTACCACTCCGTTACATACCTACTACTACGTTACATACTCAAGCATCCATCCCTAGCAATACACAGTCACCAATCTTTTCTCAGTTGTGAACATTCTCCCACTCCCGTTACTACAAGGTCTACTGTACACGCATCCACCCCCCTCATAACTCAGGCTAGAACACACGTAACTATCCCCTCACTACTAAGGATAGGACTCACGTAATCACATCCCTCATCACTCAGCTAAGAACACCCACAACAACTCCCCTTGACATAGCATGATAGGTTACCCACAACCAAAAAATTAATATCAACTCTTCCTACCTGCAATTATACCTTCAAGAAGGACTTTTGCTTGATCAAATTCATAGAGTCATTCGCTTCAAACAAAATGCATGGCTCAAACCCTACATTGAATACAACACCAACAAAAGACGACAACCCAAGAGCGATTTCGAAGTGAAATTGTACAAAGACTACAACAACATAGTGTTCGGGTAAATAAATGTTAAATACAAAAACAATTTCGTTCAAAGTAATTAATCATACTTTTTATAATTTTTATTTTCTCATTTCTTTTTAGGAAAACAATGGAGAATATACGAAATATTGGCGAATAGCCAAAAGGGCTTACAAAAAATGGTAGCCAAACCAAGTTTTGAAAAGTTTACAATTTTTAACAAACACTTGGTTGGAATGTTAAATTGCTACTCAACAAACCAATCTACACGGGAATGACTGTTTTAGACCTCTCCAAACTATTCATGTATCAATGTTATTTATGGATATGTCAAGAAATAGTATGGTGGCAGGGCAACTTTGCTGATGACTGACACCGATACCTTGTTTTACAAGTTTCAAACGGAAGATTTGTATCAAGACATGGTTCGAATTAAAGAGTTATTTGATACATCCAACTACCCAAAGAACCATTTCATTTATAGCGAGACACACAAGACAGTAGTTGGGAAGATGAAAGACGAAACCGGAGGTATGTATGTATTAAATTTAACTAATGCGGAAAGTTGATTGTTTCTGCGTACTTTAAACGATTGAACTAATGCTGTTGTAACTATATTTGCAGGGTATCCGGTTAAAGAATTTGAGGGATTGAGAGCTAAAATGTATTCGTTTTTGATTTACGACGAAAAGAAAACGCAGGTAAAAAAGGCAAAGGGAATTACCAAAGCTATCGTCGCCAAGGAATTAACCCATCTCTATTACAAGAGCTGCCTTTTTTAACAACAACGATGTCGAGATAAGATGCAGAACATCCGTAGTGACAATCATATCTTATATTTGAAATCCATTAATAAGATATCATTGGCACCTTTCGATGATAAGTGATGGTGGTTAGCTCCATTTGGAGTTGACAGCTACTCCTACGGACATTATAAAATTGACAAATGATGAGCAAACCCAATGTCTCGTTAGATTCTACTTTTTATTGTAAACGAAGGAAACTGTGTAGTTATTTTAATATATTTGAATAATATGTATATATTCATATATGAATGAAGGACTCTTAGTTTCATAAACTTAATAATCATATGCATTCTGTCAAATTCATAAAATTTTTCTAATAACGTAATCAAGTTTTTTTAAGTCATTCATTTTTTAAAAACCATTAACGTTACGTTGCTTACTTAATAAAATATTGAACGAAGATTTTATTGATTTTCACAAAGGGGTTAAACGCTGATGGTATTTTTCTCATTTCAAAAATTCAAGTAATATAACAAAATTGACATTAACATAAAACACTTTGAAGTATACCCAAAAATGTCTATACACTGAGACAATGTGTTGTTGTTATACTTTTTATATAATTGCGCATGCTTTCACATTGCTCTTTTAATTTCATAAACTCGTTAAAATGATAGTCTGATTTGTTGAAAAGGTCGTTTGCGTGAAAAAGAATATTTTTCTTCTATATTTTGTGATTCTTTCAATGACATTTTTACTTTCCCACAACTGTTACAGTTCTACAATTTAACAAAATTGAAAACGTTATAAAAACTCATTAAACCCATTAATGTATATGTGTGAAGACAATTTTTCGACTTAACATTTCTTTACACTCGACCATATTCTTAATTTTTCCCAACTATTACAGCTCAATATTATATAGAGAATACATAAATCGTTCATCATCCCAATCTAGATCCACAACACGTTTCGATCGTTTTCTTGGAGTCATCACAAGCTGTTGATTTTAACAATTTGCATGAACTATCACCCCACCAGCAAACTTTATTCACCACCCTCTACATAATGCTTACTCGGTCATTTTTGTGAGGTAAACAACTTTGAAGTAAACAAAATATTTTTAGTACGATCATGACTTGAACCTACACCTACAATGCTGCTTTTCTTACATCGACAATGGGAGAAAAGACATCACCGAACACTCATATCAACACACCCAGAGTAGATTAAGTTAACCTCTGCTTGAATTCGTGGGAACAGATTTAATAACATTATGTGATTTTTTATTAACATAATCTAGTGTAAATACATTGAGATCGATAACAAATAATTGTTTTGCATACCCCCCCCCCACCCATCCCCCTTTTTTTAAATATATGAATTCTATATATGAAGTCTTTTGTCATATTTTGAAAACTTCATTCAGATAAGTTTTACAGAATTTTATTTCACTAGGGCATTAGAACAGCATATTGCTGTAAACAACTCTGCTAATATTTTATCGAACCCTTTTCTAAATTATCAATAATAAAATTTTGGCATCATGCGATAAAAGACACATTTTCAACGTTCAATTTTCAGTAAACCCCTTTTTATAAGCAATGAAATACAGACAGTTTCATGTACAATAAAATTATCATCAATTGTCAAAGACTGATACTATTTTTTTTAAATCGAAAATATTAAGGTGAACTTAATATTTTATATCAGGTTATACATCGGGTTCGACATCTGATTATTTATTCGCGCGCTTACCTGGTAATCATGATGACCATGCTTTTCTTGTTTGCGTTATTTAATATTTTAACGTAAATTTGTTCTAAAAAAAGATGTGTTTTTATATGAGGAATGTGATAACGAAAGCTGCAATTGGTATAAAAACAGCAGATTTGTTGGATGTATTGACAAACATGTGTTACGTTTGTCGTATTTCGACACCACATCCAGCATTGACCTGACATGTGCATCCGTGCGACAGATTTTCATCCAAAGTGAATTTGACTGTAATGATGTACCATCCATTATTGAAAATGCCAAAAATGTACCAATTGTATTTGTAGGAGATGATGAGACTCAATGTATAAGTTGAACCTTTCATTATGAATCATGGCTCTCATATTATATTACAAGTTCACAACCTCTCCATGATCTTTAAGAACTGTTTGTGCAAATTTAAAAACATGGTCAACAACCGTATGTGCTTTGAAATCAGTTTCAACTAAGAAATTCTAGAGTTTATTTAAATGATTGTTTTTCTTTTTAAATAACTGAATGATTATGTATCAACTTTTAAAAGTAAAAATGCTAATCAAGAGTTACATAATGAGACAAGTTATATAGCAGATTGATTTTTTGCCCAGGATGTCAAAAATTCGGGGGATGTAATAAAAATTTGAACTCATTTTACTCTTTATATTGGAATAAGAGCATCCCAGATAGCATGATAACAATGCCCCAACAATGCTGGTTATGTTGGCCCATTGTTGGCTATTTACGTTGGCCCAATGTCATTTTGCTCATCGGTACACTGTTTGCCCAACGTAATGGGCCTTGGTTGGTACAACATACTTGGTTAATATGTCAATGTTGGTACAACGTTACTCCAACATACTAATACCTACTAAATTTTTGTTACGTTGGCCTAACGCTGGAATTCTGATCAAAATTAGATAATAAAGTTTGTCCAACGTTGGTACAATGCGGTTTGTTAAATTGCCATCGTTGGTACAACATTATTTAAATATACCAATTGCCAACTGAATTTTGGGTAACGTTTTGTTCAGTTCTTTACATTGGTCCAACATTGCGCCTATGTCTGCAATGTAAATATGAAGTCCACAATGCTGCCTTATGCCATAGATATGTCGACCCAGCATTGAACCATTGTATAACTAAGCTGAAATTGCGTGCAAGTTAGACTTTTAATGCTTAAATAACAACATCGGTTCAAATTATTATAATAATGAGATAATGAAATAGTAATAATAATGACATTGATGTTTATTACTTGTAACTCTATTACTTATTTTAAAAACAAATTGCATGGAGTAAAAGTGAAATGTTTGCTCAATGTTGGGTCTGATCCTCCACACTTTGCTGATCAGTCATTTCCTTTTCTTTCTTTTCTTCTTCTCTTTTCTTACGCCCCCCATCCCTGTCGCTTGCGAATCTAAACCAGTTTTTAGCAACTTCGAATATTTCTGAGTCCGTTGCCGATGAACATAATCTGTTTTTCTGAACTTTAGCTGCAAATGGAAAATTCAGAATAAATTATTCTTTTGATAAAAATTAATTTCTTTGTGACATTTAAAAAGTCACTTCAATCGTACAACTATTTAAGAAACAAATTATTTTTAATTAGATTTAATGAAACATGAATCAACTTACCTGTCAAGACATCTTTTATTTTCAAGGTAGAAAATGCCGTTTTTCCACCCTTTCCGATCCAATTGATTGCTTTTGCAAGATCTGTTGAAAACATGTAGGCAAGAAGTCGTCGAACATTGGTCTTTATGTTCTTTCCTCAAATTGTAGAAAGAGACCTATCCTTTATCATCAGATTAAAAAAAGAAATGTTATAAACAAGTTTATATTACCATTTTAACTACTGACTTTTTTTCATACACGATTAATACTGGGAAATTTATCTAGCTGTTAAATATGTAACCATTATTAATTTGAAATTAATAGGATGGTGTTTGCAACAGAGGAAGTTTTAAGTGGTTACGCAGCTCAAAAGAAGATCATTTAGTTTCTCAAACTTCTCCTTTGTCTTTAGTGGAAAATATATTTCTATTGAGCTTGAAGTTTCTTGGTCCTCACAATGGCGACCATTAACCACTTCAATTTTTGCACTCATTCTTTGAAGCAACCTGGTATTGATGTTTGTCTGCACTTTTAGTTCTTCAACGTTTGTGAGCAATTTCTCCAAACAATTGAATAATCTTTTCCCTGTTGCTGCTGTAAAATGGCGTAGTATATAACTTCAATTTCTCTACTCATTTCCTTATTTTTATATCAATTTTTTACATGCTCCCAAGAAAATGGGGGGGGGGGGGGAACTCCAAGATAATTCAATTTTTTATATGTAAATTTTCAAAAATAGGTTGCTGCTAGAAAAGGGGGGGGGGGGCGATGCTACGTGCCTGTAAGAGGTTCCTCCTCATCCTCCTCTGATTCCGAGGGGATAAAGCGTAGGTTTGGCCTGATATTGAATGTGTTTAAATAGAAATATTTACCAATTCAATGAAAATATCAACATAATCAATAGTGAATTAATATTCAGGAAATATAAGAACATACCTTTTAGCTCTTTTTGGCGTTGCGTCCACTGCATCCGTCTGAAGATCAGATGTATAGATGGTCTCGAGCATTTCTTTCGAGCATCTTCATAGTCAGCTACAAAATGATGTCTTTGATTACCCCCGGTAGCAAAATTAAGATGGTCATGCATAATTTCTGTGTTTCTTTAAACATTCTTGTACACAATATAAATGTTAATATCATACCTGTTTCGGCCAGGACTCTGATTGGAAGCAATTTAAAGTCGTCCTTAGGTGCTACATCAGCCTTTATTAAGGAAGATATTTTTGCTGTTGATCTTATGTTTGGCCAGTTATATTTATTTACATCACCTGCTAGCCATCCAACTGGTACCACCTCAACTTCATCTTCTTTAGTGAACTCAACCACTGCATATTTTAACTTTTTTGACCTGATAATTTGTGAGACTAAATTAAAATTATTTTTCTTTTTAGATAAACATCTCTACTACTGTATTTAAAAAATACAACCATGCTGATATCCATGCATAATTCTTGATTATTTATTAATGTTGATTAGTATTATCAATAAGGAGTTAACCGGAAAAGTTTGAAACGCGCAAAATTTAGCATTATACGGTATCGTTTTAGACAAGAATCTATACTACTATATTAAAATAATAGACTCGCATGTTTGGGCTATAATAAAAAGAAATTGGAAGAGTTCTTTCTTTTAGTTTATATATTTTAAACATCATTGGTACTTGCAGATTACCAGTTTGTTTTTATTTTTTCTTAATCAAGCTTCGCTAATTAAGAATCGACGAATATTCCTTTTCATAATCCGGAAATCATCTGGATTTTTTGGATTTTACAATCTTACACATGCGCATTGCATTCACGCTAAATCAAGGAAGATCCTTTATGTTTCCATTATATCACATTTGAATCGATAAACTCAGAAACGATATTACAAATATGTGTAAATTTTGAGCATTTGTCATATATTCTGTTCATCAAAGAAAATATGGGAGATAACTCTCACTCTGTGCATTTTATATGAAAATTCCCGAGAGTTCCGAATATCAACATGGTGTGTAAATTCGAAGCGAGTAAAAACGTCGGTGAAAAAGTGTTGAATTCTTCATTTATATGAATTTAAATTTTTTGATGAGAGGTATTTACAACTTCAAAATGGTTTGTTATAAATAATTTGACTGTTATTTTCAATGCAGCTGCATTAATTTTTCAAAAATCGTGTCGGAGCGATTCTGCAATTTTTTGCAAAATTACGGGTATATGGGATGCCTTTTAACTGTCGTGGCCAAGGCCTGTCCCGAGACACGCTTAGATTATTCTTACTAAGCAGAGTGTAGTGAAATTAATTGCATTATTGTAGGCCTAAAGCTTGGTTATATAAATGTCAACTATACGGTGTGTAGATGCACTTGTTTCGTTAATGCCCGATATCATGCAATGTCAACCCGTGTTCGCACGGGTCAAAGTCTAGTTGATTATGATATTCATTAGACATACAGTGACAGTAACGTCCCGAAGTCGGTCTGACGCATCTAAAAAAACAAAAAAACAAATGAAAACATAGGTATTCACAGATTACAAAGCTCACCGAGACGAGACATCACCCTTATGAGACCACCTTTATCATATTAAATGAAAATCATACTTTATGATCTTGGATATTCATGGATTCTGTTTTGACACAATATCGTATATCATCTGTTAAAAAATTGTATGATAATCATATGTTCATATGTTAATCAATACAATAATTTAAAATTAAATATTGCATCCTATCATATTTACAACATATAATACAATAAAATACCATAATAAACAATGATGAGATATGATATTGTAACATATGATATGACATTGTATTGTGTTATACTTTATTGAATTTGATCAAATAATACAATATCATAATACATAAAACAATATAGTATTATATTACAATATCATATTACATAATACATCATAACATTGACACATATGATATTATATTGTATAATATAGTATGATTTTGTATGATACTGTATTATTGTTGATACATCATATGATACAATATTATTTGATACAACATTGTATCATATCAAATGATATAATATTATGTTATACATATTGTATCATATGATACAATAATATATTTTACAATATCATACAAAACAATTTCATGTGATGTGATAATCTATCATATTATAAACCAATATCATATTATACAATATCGTATGATACGATATTATATAACATAATCATATTATACAATTTCATGTGATATAATTCTATATTACAGAAACTAATATCATATAATACAAAATCGTATGATACAATGTTATAGAATATACAATTTAGTATCATAGGATACAATATTATATTTTGTAATATCTTAGGTAATAGTATCTTGTGATTTAATAATAAATTAATAATACAATATAATATTATACAATATTGTATCATGATATATAATACTATACATAACGATATCATGATACAATATCATAACATAAAATATCAAAAAAAAATATACAATATCATATCGTATCAAATTACTTTTTATAATATTACATATGATATTATACTGTATCATATTAAACAATATTGTTTCATACCATACAATACTATATCATATGAATCATGTTATATCATTTATCAACAAACACATCTATCTATCGAGCAGGTTTGAGTGAGGTAGGAGAATTCTTTTGCATCCTTGATAATGGAGATCAGGCTCTGCATCTGAAGCAACCACTGCGTTTTATTTATAATATAGTTAAACCAACTATGCAAGCTATCATCTATAAAACATGTGACCTGTTCCAAAAAAACTTAACCTCATCCAGCATCCGAAACCTATGGTTCAGATTCAGCATTCAAGCCTGTCAGGTGCATCAGTATACATAAGACGCATCTTCATGCAAGTTTGGTGAAGTTAGGACCAGTAATAACTAAGATATCATCATCAGAGGGCACTAGCAATTAAAACCTTAACCTGCTCAAGCATCCGCAACCTATGGCTCAGATTCAACATCCATGCCTGTCAGGTGCATCTGTATCATAAGACACACCATCCATTCAAGTTTGGTGAAGTTAGGACCTGTAATAACTAAGATATATTTTTTAGCATCCTTGATAATGGAGATCAAGCTCTGGATCTGAAGCTTCCTCTGTGATTCATTCATACTACAGTTTAATCAACTATGCAAGTTTGAAAAAGTACTATTATCTATTACACATGTGACCTGTTCCAAAAAACTTAACCATATCAAGCATCTGAAACCTATGGCTCATACTAAGCATTCAAACCTGTCAGGTGCATCAGTATCATAAGACGCACCGTCCATGGAAGGCTGCTGAAGATAGGACAAGTAATATCTAAAATATAATCATCAGAGGGCACCTGTTTCAAAAACTTTAACCAGCTCTAAAAACCTTAACCTCCTTCAGCATCCGAAACGTATGGCTCAGATTCAGCATTCAAGCCTGTCTGGTGCATCAGTATCATAACACGCACCATCCATGCAAGTCTGGTGAAGTTAGGACAAGTAGTAACTAAGATATAATCATCAGAGGGCACCTGCAACAAAAACTTTAACCAGCTCTAGAAACCTTAACATCCTCCAGCATCCGAAACCTATAGCTGAGATTCAGCACCCAAGCCTGTCTGGTGCATCAGTATCATAAGACACACCATCCATGCAAGTTTGGTGAAGTACGGACCTGCAGTAACTTACGCAGCTAGGTTAAGGACGCCCATGGATTACCGTATGAAATAAATACACTAAAAACGGACTTAATTCCAGACAAAGTATACAAACTCATCCAAATATGGCAGTGATAAAGTTTAAACATCATTATGTTACTACCGATCTCCCCATCATTTTTAACCGGAACACAGTCACCGCATCAGCTGTTTATCACGTGATACGCTAAAAATAGAGTAGCTACATATGACTTAATTTATTGCAAAAGTTCAACGATATACGAATAAAATATTAAATTATTGTTTATATCACTTAAAAGAAAATTAATTGTTTAATCTAAAAAGTGCTGGGAGCAACTAAAGCAGTACCAGCAACATGCTGAACTTTAGCATTGATCGCTCAAGTTTCATAATTTTTTTCGATTACCGAGTTAATTCACGTGTCAAAATTTTTTTCCTTTCAAGCAACAACTTGCTCCCAGCACTTTTTACAATCACTGGTATTTGATGAAAATAAAAAAGTTAAACACAATCCTTAAAACTGACGGGATATCGTTGAACTTTTGCAATTTTAGACAGATGTATATGATTTTATGCAAATTAGCCGATTCTCAAACGCACTGATGATCAGGATCAAGGGCAGATAATCTGGCGTTGAGAAGCGCGGAAAAATTAAAGATTTACATTGTTAATCGTTGGTTATTCCTTCCATGCACATTTTATTAACCTTTTGAACCTTTCAATTCGTAAAATACACAGGAATATTACCAATTTATTATTTTTTGTTCAGTTTAAACAGAATAGAGTGATAGATTCGTCAATGCTCCAGAACAGAATCAGATAACCCCATGCGCGGATCTAAGGTCTGGGGTGGGTGCTGGTTTTCTATAAATGTCTTCCTTATAATTTTAGACTAATTAAAGTGTATATAAGACTAAAGAAAAGAAAATAGGAAGCCAGATCCACGCGTACGTAGGATTGTTTTTGAAAGGGGGCAGACTCATCCAAAAAACCTTGACAAGCAAAGACAAAAAATCAATATTTCTTTACATACTCTCAAAACAGTTGGGGGCCAAGTCCATGCATATTAATTTCTTATATTTAAATTTAAGATAAAAAATTTCGGCAAGAAAAAGCGCGGGGGGGGGGGGGATGGATCATCCATCCCCCCATCTTATGCTACGTGCCTGCATCAATTTACCCCTGTTTATTAATTATGCAATTTGATATTGTTATCAAGTGTGTCCATGCGCGGATCTAGAGGAGAGGTTAGAGGGGTCCCAACCCCCCTGGAAAATGAAAATTTATTAAATTTACATTGCAAAATCATCGCAAATATGCCTCGGACACGACCCCCCCCCCCCGGCGGCAATTACAATCATCCTTCAGACACCCCCACCCCCCACCCACCCTGGAATTTTTTTTGGATCTGCACATGGTGTCTCTGCAACGATATAAGTTAATCTTGCTTATAACTATAAGAGTATCTCTACCATAAAGTCAGAATATTTTTTTCATATGCATCATATTAAGATACATAACTCTTTTAAAGACACACTGAACATCATATTTGTCTAGATTTTCATAAATAATTGTATAACATTGTCATAAAAAATAGTGCATATGATATCAAATGAATACAAAATAAAGGCATCAATATATACTTTTATTGAAAAGCAAAATTTTATTACTCACAATTGTAAATTTTTTAAACAGCTTTAATTTTGTTTTTAATAATGTCTTCACACATTCAAAATACACCAAAGCATGATGATGAGCACCTTTTTATCCATCATGTTTATGTATTATCAGATAATTATTTTTTTATTAAATAGTCTGTAGAACACAGGGAATATGTGGGTAGGTAACCTCAAGAGTTGAAACCACAAGAATCGACCCCCTAAACCCATGTCGTCAGGTAGTAGCAGAAGTCCATGTTGGGCTGAAATAAAAATTTTAAAAAATCAATTAGCTGTGGGAACATATGCATAGCAAATACATGAATATTTGTTACAAAAAAAATACACTGACCATGCAGTGTCATATGTATGAAAACATGCCCGGATCTAGAAGGGAGGAAGATTTTACATTGTAAAATTATCGCAAATATGCCTCAGACCACATGAAAAAAAACAATTACCCTTCGGACCCCCCCCCCCCCCCTTCTCCTGGAAAAAAATTTCTGGATCTGTGCATATGACAAGATGGCAGTACAAAAACCAAACCAAATAGCTTAGGTCTAAACTATGAACACATATCAAATTGAGAGAGAGAGAGAGAGAGAGTCTGCTTTACTCAAAGTGTGATACATGTAGTAAATATTTAATTTCTTTTGATATACTATATTTCTCTTCTCAAAATAATCTTTGACATTATAATTCCATTAGTTTCATATTATTTTTTCTATCAATAAATTGTCCATAATGTCACACATAAGCTGATGTATCTGAGCACAGTAACAATTAATCCAACATACACATGTATTTGAGATCTCAAAATTGTTTGTTTACAATGTACATGTACATGTGCTATGCATGAACACTTTACAGAGAAGTGAATCAATTTGTATTTACATAAAGATAAACCATAACTCAAAACAAATAACAATGATTCTGTAAAAATAAAATCCAGAAAAGATTGTATTATGAATATCAGGGAATATAAATACCCTAAAATTCTGACCTAAGGGTAATATATATATTAAGTTCTTTTCAATTTTAAAATTAAAATCTTCTTTTAAGAAAATACATAAATGAATTGTAGAATAGCATATAAGTTTAATTTACATTGGTTAATTTTTAAAAAAAAAGTCTGCTATTGAGGAAATGTATATGTTATTGTATGCATGTACATGTGGATAAGGTACCGGTAGTGAATAATAATAACAAACCAGGTCAGTTTAAAGCTTGTGCCCCTCGAATATTATCTAGCCACTATGCAACCTGGTTTCAAGCGGCCGAGTCTGACCACCACAAATGTTAGATTTTACTGGTTGGGGTTTATTATCAGATTATAATAAAGCATAACTGCACATATTTAACACATCAAATATATTAATCATATAATTTTAATGCAGCACATACAAATTGAATATGTAGTACAAATCTTTCTGAATTTTTGAATTCATAAGTGAAGCTGTGGTTGGCAATATGATACAATATTGTGTTATTAAAATGAAGTAACGACATCATGATGCATACATGCACTTGATGATTACATCATTCTACACTTGTGTACCATGGGACCCCACATGTTTATACAGTGTATGCTATTATGGTGTGTATATACAATATATAGTTCAATACAAACCCGAACTAAGACACACATGTACATCGGTATGTATATATAGCATTATAACAAATAAAAATTCTAAACAGTGTTATATATATATATATATATATCTACTGTAAACTATATCAGCAAAATGAATTATATCATCTAAGATCCAAAAATTTACTGAAGTGCAAGACATGTGTATAATCACCATGCAAACATGTAGGTGCACTTTGTAGGCCCTAATGAATTCTACAATTGTGTACCCTGGGAACCCTACCTATTTAAAGTGCAATGTTTATAGTGTCTGGTGTGTAGTTCAATACACAAAAGAATAGCCTAATAAGAAATAATAATTCAAAACAGCGATGATGTGCAAAACAACACGTGTATAGGTACACTGCATGGATTGAAAAGAGCAAATGATTTGAATAGAAAAGGTCAACACTACATATCCTGAATTAAAACATACCTTTATTATCTCTCAAACGATGGTTGAGCTGCATTTTCCACTCTCGGCGTCTTGCAGGCCATGTATATTATGAAAATGTTGACACACCGCTGTCAGCTGTTCGCAACCAAAACAAGGCGAGTGAAAGCGCTGTGTTGACGCGGATGGTAAGCAAACGACAATGTAATTTTAAGAAAAAAACACCTTTAGTCACATATTTTCGATACAATATTCTTTAAAATAAAATTCAATATGATTATGTAAAGCAGTCAATCGATAAATTTTACCAGCGATCGCTCTACTATATCGAAAGTAGGAAAAAGATGAAAACATGAATAATGGGCGGAGCTAACGTCATGAAATGTCACGTGATATTCATGAGGTGAAATCTATGGGAGGCCTTAACCTAGCTGCGGAGCCATTATACTTGGTGTCAAATGTCCAAGAGCAAGCGCATTTAACTGAATGTACAAATGTTCTACATGGGTTCTCACTTCAGACGTCATTACTTGTACTTCTTGTACAGCCCTATTAATTCTCAAATAAGAATTTACAAATTAATCTAATTTATGAACTTGCTTTTCTTAACTGGTAGATAAATTTTTCAATTGTACAGATAAGGTCACTAAAGCTCCTACAATTTCGTTTATTTGTTGGCGATTTTAATGTACATGTACTGCAATTCTAGTACTGTTAATCAGAGTTAAACTTTCTTTTACAACCACAACAATAGGAAAACTCCAAGGTGATTTTGATCTTCTTATAATGTTAGAGTCAAGCATATGATCAATGGCCTTGTCTACAATCTTTCGGTCCGATTAGTCTTCATTTGTATCGGCGGATGATTTCCGGTGTCAATTTGCATCTGTATTGTAGTGCTGGCAGATAAATCGTTGTTTTGATCAACTAACCTCTCTATCCTTGGTCGATGATCCGGTGAGATATTAAATTCCGTCGTCGGGTCTTGAGAAGCTAACTGTCGCTTCCATAGTTGATGGTTCAATTGATGTCTCATTGATGGCGTTTATCCTTCCGATGACACGTCATCGTTTGATCTTAAAGGTTTTGTTGGTGTTGTTGACCAATAATACAGGAACTTTGCGTGATTTCTTTGTTCGAGCAACGACACTACCTATCATATGTCCTGGTTCATCATTTATAAAACATGAAAGACCTGTTAATATTTTTAACAACATAAAATTCATGAGACAATGTCAAACCACCAATTTTAAATTCAATATTTGTACAACCTTTGATTTTCAAATCGGCGCCATTTACAGATTTCAAGTTAACTTTTGGTTTTGACAGCTTAGAATGATAAGGGAGGGACCAATAAACATCAGAATTCATCAACAACACAGCGGCGCCTGTATCTAGAAGAGGTCTAAACTTTTGTTTCCCAATTTTGATAATACATGAATTTGGATTTTCTACAGCATTAGGTGTACATGTAACAGTAGGCAAATTTTTGAAACTTTTTTACATTTGCTCCCCCGAAACGGTCCCATCTTGGACGAAGCTCCTTAGTTTAACTCTTCAAGATTTTCGTTTTCCCCCGCTTCTATCGATGAGACTTGTTTTCCAGGACATTTAAAACTGTAATGACCCCTCTTATGTCAGTCCCAACAAATAATTTCAGATCTGTGTCGATTTTGTTCAATAGCCAAATCTTTTTAGTGATCAACCTTAGGCTTATCAAAAGTCGGCGGCTTGCGTTCTTGCTTTTGTTGATTACGTGGTTGTCTTTCGCGCCTAACTTGAAAATAATCAATTTCCATTGGTTCGCAAGAAACATTGCGCGGTGCAAAGTAATTTCGGCCAGTTCGCAATTAAAATCTTTGTTACAAATTGAACTCTTGTCTCGCGGAACCAATAGCTTCTGCCATAGTTGTAGGATTATCACGCATTACCTTTAACTTTTGTCGGTCTGAGTTTAGTCCGTCAATGAAAAACCCTACAAGTTGTATTTCTGTTACATCATGAGCTTGTTCGGTAAGAGAAAGTAATCTTTCAGCATAAATTTGAGCATTTTCATTTCGTTTTAAAAGCATAAATGCATGTTGTGCGTCAGTCACGTCAGTGCATCCCAATTAACCCAAATGTCCCCTTTTAAATCTCTGTGACTAAATCACTCACAGCCCCATAGCTGGCTTTAAATGCAATGAACTTTACTTTTTCCTCTGGAACCCTTTCTTATAATGCATGCTTCTCAACAGCCTTAATCAATCTTTTAAAAACTTTAGGATCATCGTCAAAAGGTGTGATATGACTTGTTCCAAAATTTTGATTTAAATTATTCATCGTTACTAACAAACCCTGAACAGCAGATATAAAAGTTTCTTCAGTCATGATAAATATTTCGCGTTGTGTTTGTGGCAAAATCAAGACCAAAAAACTTCCCAAGAGAGGAAGTAGATGATCCGAAATTTCCCATGGTAACTTGAACCCGTTCGAGATACATCGTTAGCTGGCAAGAATATCTTTTCCTGGTCGTAAGGCACCATAATGACTCTGTAACACAGCACAAAGAATACAGAGTTCTCGTGCAAATAAGTTTAATATGGTTATAAAACAAATAATCAGAATAATAATATTTCTTATTATTAATAGTTCAGATCTAATTTCACAGACCTCCACTGATGGTTCATTATTAATCAGTTAATTGAAGAAAAGAAAATGGTAAAAGAATTAAAGTCACTGTCCAGTTGCGGGAGTCCTCACTGGTGGTGTGTTGATGACTGACTTTTATTGACCAAGTACGGGTATTAAATGCGTCCGAGGAAACAATGGGCATACTGTATACACCTCAGACTTATACGCCGGGTTTAGATTCCCACCATCTTAAACTTACACACACTTTAAACCATGCACAGATTGAACACCACTCTTCATTCTTTGAAGTTAAACATTTGTAATAGTAACATCAATGGGATGATGACGTTTTTTAAGACACGACATCTGATTTTACCTAACACTATATTTTTTTGAGTAAAACATTAGTAATAGTGACATTAATGTGATGAGACATTATTTTTTTCCTAATAGCTGCGATAAACTGTTAGTTGTAGTAACAACAATGTTATTGTCAAATATGGTATAAATAGAGTGATAGAAAAGACATTTGTGTTAATTGACTGTAAAAATTGCCAGAAACAACCGTCTATATGATGTCGATATTTTAGCTAGTCAGGTTTTGAAGTCCTTGGAAATGTTTCGAATTCGTTTGCGCAAAGTACAACGAATTCAAAACACAACAACGCTTTTTGGATTGCTGACCAAGAAGGAGAAAACGAGCTGTGTACTTTATTTTGTACTGGAGGAAGTACAAGAGAAGATAAAGGAGTGGCTGGATTTACCGTCGGTAATCGCCCCGCCATTTGATTTCCATGATATGAGTGGAATGAAATAGATGTAATATATTTGGAATATTTATTTTAATTAGTCATTAGGAATAAAATTTGCAATGATTTAAAAAGTAAATGTTGAACCTTGTATTTACAATACAATATATTAGTACTTTTATACAGAGTCCACCGCAGATTTATTGAGATCTAGCCGCAACCCAATGGAAATACAGGACATCTTGACCCACAGAGAAAACAGTGAGCATTTTGAACAAAGTAAATGAATTAGAATCAAAGTTGCAATGTTATAATGTATAACAATTAACATGTTTGCCTGGTCTCCCTAATGCTGTGATAATGCATTTGATTTTCATGATATGAGTGGAATGTAATGGATGTAATAAATTCCTCTATATGTAATATATGTAATAATATTCCTAAATATAAATGCACTGTGTGAGTAAAATCCCAAGAGATCCGAATATCAACATGATGTGTAACTTTGAAGCGAGTAAAAAGTTTGGAATCCTTCAATAAATAAATTAAATATTTAGATTAAAAGTATTTACAGCCTCAGAATGGTTTGTTATGAATAATTTGACTGTTATTTTCAATGCATCTTCATTATTTTTCTCCAAATTCGATTCGGAGCGATTCTGCAATTTTCTGCTACATTACGGGTATATTGGAGGCACTCCTGTCAGATTATTATAACTTAGCAGAGTGTAGTGAAATTAATAGCATTATTGTAGGCTTAAAGCTTGGTTATGTAAATGTCAACAATACGGTGCGTCGATGTATCTATTTCGTAAATGTCCGATATCTTATGCAATGTCAACCCGTGCACGCACGGGTCAAAGTCTAGTAAGAATAATTAATTTTGACTTGTGAAAGAAATCATTTTAAGATTGATAAAGCCACAAAAGGGGCAACTGTTTCTTTAAAAGATTTCTTTTTTTAACTTTATTTATGCAATAACGATTCTTTGATCTTTTGCAGTTCCATACCATTGTTTTCCCTCTCTCAGTTCCTGTGATGAAAGAAGTCAACTTGATAGGTTTGTTTCAATCTATTTTGTGAATGTTTTTCTTGTTTGATAACAGGCCATAGCTGCAACAATGTAGCCCTCTCCGATTTTGTATATCTGATGTTTACTCTCTCCCCTCCTCCCCCCACCCCCCCCGGAAAAAAAACCAGGAGAGTGCTACATTATTGCAGCTAGGTGCTTGGCCTCTGGCTTTTGAATGACAATGTATAGATGGAGTTATTTCCTTGTGACAGAGGCTGTAGTGCACAATTTGTTTGAAAGTTTGACTTTCAAGAAATGTTCAGATAGTATTGAAAATGTAAAGTGTTTAATTACATTTGCTGAGTACCACTTTCAATACTGTAAAAGGGATTATTTACATGCGAGGGAAAATGTACACTTAAGCTGGGTAAACTGGGTAAAATACCCCCGCATTTGCATATGGGAATTTAAAGGAAACAAATTTTTAGTGTCGTAAATCACACATTCACACACTGTATATGTATTTCTTTTTTTTTTGTTCTTCATTAAATAATTTTTGTATTTGTATACATTTTTGAAATTTTATCTAAAAGGGTCAGTGTCGGAGTTACATGAACACAATCCTAAAGGTCCAAGTGGGTAAATCCCTCTAACTATTTTTAGAATCGGTAGGACAACAAAGAAGTGCCTTTAAGCAAAATAGTCCCTATACTTGCAGAGTGTATATACATTTATTGGGACATTTTAAATCAGAATGGTTGACACATGTCAGAAAAGAGGATTTGCAATTTTTAAAACAAGTGTCAAAATTGAATTATCATTTGAAGAAAAGAATTGAAATTGTTTGAAGTACACTCTTTCCAAAACTGAGAAATTCCCTACTTTTACTTTCATTTTCAGAGTTTTTCAATACAGACGCATTTTGCCGGAAAACGAATCTGACTTCAAACCACGAAATTTTAACAGGAAAGAGACAATTTGATGAGCTTTCATTCAAGAGGTCCCTCGTTGCTGAACGAAAAATAGGGCCGGAGCTATGACCCATAACGTTAACATTACCGCCCATGGAAAATGCATTAGTGGACTATACCCATATTGAGCTCCATGCTAGTAAGGCATACTTCTTGTTTATTTGCAATTATTATGATAAACGTGCATTTATCTTTTGTACATTTTTCTCATTTATGTGAATAAACTAAATTTCCAACAAGTTCAACAAGTTTAATCATTTTAATAGCATATTTTCGAAGAAAATATCCATCACAACACCCCCCCCCCCCCCCGGGATTTTCAAAAAACCAATTTAAATTAAAGAATTTGTGATTTTAACTTGAATGTAATTTATTTTGAGTTTTTACATTAAAAAAAATGAAAATGTAGGTGTGTTTCTAACTATATATGAGTTTAGAAGACTCTTTTTTTAAAATTTGAGACCAAATATCACTTCGGGTTTTTAGTGCGATCATTTCAAGCGAGCAAAAGTGAAAATAGAAAAGCAGAAAGTTTCCGGTGAGGAAAAATACTTCATTCTAGCAGTGTCCAGCTATCTAAGATTAGTTTGCATTGTAAGGGAATTGTATTAGTGTCCGGTAGGTTCCAATTCTATATTTATGATGATAGATTTGCATTAAATTGGAGTAAATTAATTTGTCATGCATGTGACATGACTATGTACCGAAGATGTAGGTATGCACTCTTTAACATGTAGAAGCCTACCATGTTGGTTAGTACTTAATCCACAAAATCTATCTTTGTTTATCATAATCAAAATTGAATGAAATTGTCAGTAATCATTTTAAGTAGATATTTACTAGTATTTATTTATTCATACTATTAAAAATAGATCAATATGTTGGGGTGGGGGTTGATATTGAATGTTATGGGGGGGGGGGGGGGTGTTGGTCTTTAGGCTGTATAGATGTGTTGTGCATGAAGATGTAGTTATTGTTGCCTATCTGTTCTCTCTTTCTGTATCTTTCCCCCTCTCTCTAATTCTCTCTCTCTGTCTGTCTCTCTCTCTCTCTCTCTCTCAACATATGGCTGCTTTTGATTTGGAATTGCAAATGTTGGGAATAGTGTTGGATAATGTAGCATTTAATTCAAAAAATTTCATTTTAGATAACATGTAAATTGAAATGGAAGTCTTCTTCCAAGAATAGAACACAACAATGAGCCACACTTGATGTAAGTAAAATTTATATTTTTGTTAAATTTGTTACCATGGTAACAATATACAAGAGTAAAAGAAAAAATCCTTATAAGCAAGTTTCTTTTCCCTATTACATATATTTAATGAGTTAAGTCATGGTGCATTTGTTCCGAAATTAGGCTTAAATAAAAGTTCAGCAAATATTACACGTATATGAGTAAAAACAACTCATCACTATGACGTCATTATGACGTCATAGGTGAGGTAATCTCAAGCTAGCATCAAAATGGAGCAAAAACTGAATTGAGGGCCTCACATTATAGAGTCATATAACTTTATTATTTATAAACCAATACCTACATGTAATACCTTAATGGATAGGGAAATTGCTATACTTTTCTTTTTTACCTTTTTCGTGGTGTTTGAAAACAGTTCTTTTTTGTAACTAAAGAAAAACTCATGATTTTTACGATAACAATTTTATAAAATCAGACATAATTGAGCTTTTTCATAAGAATATGAACAAAATAAATTTGGTAAAATATTGAATGTTTATGTTTTACACGTGTTTTAATCCTTGAGATTAAAGTTTCCTCAATTTATGCAATTTGAAGAGCATCGAGTGCCAATGAACTATATGCTGTTTAGGTAAATTATGACTGGACTGTTTCTTCAACTTTCATGCATGTGTATCAATGCTGCAAAATCCATAGTTATGTATTGAATTTTTCCAAATTTGGAATTATGGTTCTTTATTGTGTCTAGAGTGAATATATAAGCTAAGAATTGTAAATAACCACAATGACTGTTTTATATTGGGTATATCCCTCTAACTATTTTTAGAATCGGTAGGACAACAAAGAAGTGCCTTTAAGCAAAATAGTCCCTATACTTGCAGAGTGTATATACATTTATTGGGACATTTTAAATCAGAATGGTTGACACATGTCAGAAAAGAGGATTTGCAATTTTTAAAACAAGTGTCAAAATTGAATTATCATTTGAAGAAAAGAATTGAAATTGTTTGAAGTACACCCTTTCCAAAACTGAGAAATTCCCTACTTTTACTTTCATTTTCAGAGTTTTTCAATACAGACGCATTTTGCCGGAAAACGAATCTGACTTCAAACCACGAAATTTTAACAGGAAAGAGACAATTTGATGAGCTTTCATTCAAGAGGTCCCTCGTTGCTGAACGAAAATTAGGGCCGGAGCTATGAACCATAACGTTAACATTACCGCCTATGGAAAATGCATTAGTGGACTATACCCAAGTACAGCACCTGAATCACATGTGACTGAAGAAGATTTGATGTCCAAACCCTGCAAGAGTGGAAGTGCAAATGAATCGGATGTTACACCACAAGGTGATCAGTCTTTTTTTTATTTGTGTGAATGTGTGTGTGGTGGTGGTGGGGAGGGGGTAATAGAAGTCATATTATTGAAATGATAAAAACTTTTCTCAATAATTTTCTTTCATTAATTAAGATGACAATGGTACATTGATTTGCATCGTTTAATAAATAAAACCCATCCATAATGTTTTCTCTTTCCATTACGTTTTATGCATGCCTGTCCTTAGTATTTGCAAAGTAAGATATTCATGATATTGTTATTACAGAGTGCTCCTTTGAGATCGAAGATGATGATGGAACTAAATTTCTCGCAAGCCCAGTTGCAGCCAAGAAGACTCAAAGCAGCTCAGGTGATATATCTTTGTTGAAGGGTCTATCTATCCACAATTTGATGAATTATCAATTTTTAGGTCACCTGAGTTTATTGGTATCCGTTTTCGTCCGTCATGCCTCGTGCGTTAACAATTTTACGTTCTTCTTTAAAACTACAGGGCTGATTGTTACCATTTATGGTGTGAGGCATCTCTATGGTAAGAGGAATCTAAATTGTGGCTCTAATACCCCTGGAGCGCTACATGTGGGGCCAAATATGCAAAAAAAGCAAAATTTTCAAAAATCTTCTTCTTTACTCCCACACATGTGAGGAATAAACTGGTTGCATAGTTATGATGTCCATGAAGCCCTGTACAAAAATTGCGAAATACATGGCCCCTGGCTCAGGGGTTCAGGCTCTAGGATGGGGCCAGTATGGCCGTATAGTAAAAATGTATTAAATCTTAGAAAATCTTCTTCTCTACCCCATATATATTTGTTAAAAACTAAATGCAAGATTATGATGTCGATATTTTGAAATTCATGTCCCCTGGGTCAGGAGTTCAGGCTCTAGGGTGGGGCCAATATGGCCATATAGTAAAGATGTATTAAATCTTAGAAAATCTTCTTTTCTAATCCAATATATATATATATATATATATATATATATATATATATATATATATATATATATATATATTTGTGTTAGAAATGCCTGGTTATAAAGTCCATTAAGCCCTCTACCAAAATTGTGAAATTCTTGACCCCTTGGTCAGGGGTTCAGGCTCTAGGGTAGGGCCAATATGGCCATATAGTAAAAATGTTTTAAATCTTAACAAATCTTCTTCTCTACTCCCACGCATGTGGGCAAAAAACTGAATACATGGTTACGATGTCCACTAACTCCTCTACCTAAATTGTAAAATTCATGGCCCCAGGGTCAGGGGTTCAGGACATGAGGGGGGGGGGGGGCGGGGAGGCAATATAGTGTTAATGCATATAATGTTAAAACAATAAATTTCTTCTCTATTCTCACACATCTGTATAAAAAAAAACTGACCTATAATTATTTTTACCAGGAAGTATTCCTGGAGTATGGGTTTCGACTCTAGGGCAGGGCCAAAATGGATGTATAGGTGAAATTGCATATAATGTTAAAAAATTATCCTTTTTACTCCCACACACCTGAAAGGAAACTGAATTCATGATTTAGTAGAACCGATCTTTAAATTTTTTGCCAAAATTGTAGGTTTCACAGTTCTTTTTGAAAGATTTCAGGCAGGGAGGTGGCCGTCATTACTAATTTATAATTTTTCTACTCCAGAATAAAACCTAATCAATTAAATGCATATATGTGACTCCTCGACAAGTTTGTGTATGGGTTATATGCTACTCAGGTGACCGTTAAAGCCAATTGGCCTCTTGTATTGTTAATCTAAGCTTTTTAAACAAGGTCAAATATAAAAACGGTCTTAGTTTTTTTTTTGCATTGTTGATGTCATTTTGTATTTAATATAAATTTAGTATTTTGATGCATGACATATAACTAAATCAAGTTGTATGCCTTACATGTGTACTATCTAAAGAGCAGCAAATTTGAAACTCAATAACGTTACATTGAAGTTATATCCAATATATTGCAATTATGGCAGATTCATATGAAAGACAAGAAAATATTAAGTGAAGAAAAACAGTCCAAATTAGTTTTGTACACATCAACATTTTTTTTTTTTTACATTTATAGGCCTAAACATGCCGTTCTTTTTCAAGACAGTGTGCATATGAAGGAAAAGGTCGATAACTCCTACTTCGATAGCTCGAAATATACTTATTAACCAAAATATATTTATAAACAAAATAGTACATTTCATCATAAGGAAAAAATGTTAAATGAAAATAAAACATTTTTATATCAGTATGCAAAAATTTACATATTAAAAGATTAACGATTTTAGCCGATGTTTATATACTTGGGCTGCTTTGGAGCTAAAACCTGCGAAATTCTGCACGTGTCGTTAATTACAAAGAAGATGGCAAACCAAACCGGTGGAAGTATAGGAACTGGCAACTTGAACTTAAGAAATTACGTGATGGCTGAACCACACACACGAAACGAAAAGATGTCCACAATAGTGTATGATAAAACCAACGACGCCATAAAAAGCATTGTATTCCTCCTAAACTAAGAGAAACGTTTGAAAAGGGTGCTTTCCTTATTGTCCACGCATCAAACGTGGGAGCAGAAAGTATCAGGATATCTGAAAATTCGAGGGTAAGTTTATAACTGTTAAATTTAACATACGAATACATGTATAGTTTGTATACGTAAGCATTAACTTGCATTCTGCAGCATATATTTTATCAAAATTTTCCCAACCTGTTAAAGATAAAAATGTTTTTTAAATTTAACAATTGAGGTGCAATGCTATTTTGGGACTTTTAAATAAACCCAGTCGTTATATTATTGAACTCATGTTTTAATTGTCAGTTAAAGAAAGTCGTCTTTCTGCGTTATTTTAGTGACAGGCAACTATATTTTTAGTAAACTTTTACATTTACTGTCTTAACAATTGTGATGCTCTATCTCATCTTTTCAAATGTAACGCCACTCGGATGTTCTTCTTTTACTAAAATAGCTGCCTGCGTCTAAACTTATTCTGTTATGCAGAATGAACGGGTCAGGAATGGCTAAGCACGATTTCAAATACATCTATTTAGTAAAAATTCCAGTTTAAGACCTAAAATCAATGTGTCAAACATTAGGAACTGTTTTTTTTTTTAAGTTTAAAATTATTAAAAAGATATGCAAATAAGCTTGAAAAGGATTGTATACAAGTATATTGAACATCAACTGACACACAGTTTAATCAGATTAGGCTAATGTGATCAGATTTGATGCTATACTTTTAATTTTTTTTTAATTATTGTTTACTTTTGCTGCATTAACAAATTGTTTTTGATTAAGCAATGTTATAGTACTTAAAAATTATGTCCATTGTGAAATGCATAATCAAACATACAATAATACTGAACAATTTATATTGGCATCAATGAAGTGGTAGAGATGACAGTCGAAGACTTCATTAAACTAGGAATTGTTTCTATCGGAATAAGATTGAAAATTTAGCAAGCTTGTCGACATCACAAGAAAGGTTACAAATACATTTATTTACTTAAGAATGAATTGTAAATATCTATTTAAAATCAAGTCTTAGCTTTTCCCAAGAAAACATTTTAGGTTTTCTGCTTATATTGGGAATTAATGTAATTTCATGGATATATTGGTTTTCAGTTTTAGTAAGAAAATTTACTCTTTCAAAACTTGTTTTCGTGGAGGACGTGAAATCGTGGGGGAGGGCTACCCATGAAAACCACGAAAATTGAGCCACCACGAATTCTAATGATTTCACAGTTACAAAATTCGCGGTCAGTATTTTTTAGCCTAAATTATAACCACTTGTGTACAATACAATGGTCAATAAACCCATTTTTTTCTGAAGTAAAAATATGGTGAGAATCACTTTAAAATCATACTTTCAATTTATGCAAAGTAATATCATTTTCATGTTTTAGTGAGTGATGTGCCAATGAGTTGCATCAAGACATTCCTTGAACGCCAGAAACACAGGAAGACTGGCAGGACCAAAAGCCCGAAGAAGGACACGAAAACAAAGTTAACACGACGACTTTATGTTGGCTGGAAACATTCAAAAAGGGCAGGAGTATACAAACTGATCTCAGCAAGCAAAGGGGGTGGTTAACAAATCATGGATTTCAATAAAGACTTGACTTTGTATCAGTTAATAAGGGAAATCACCGATATTTTTTTCCAAATGGCATGTGCACCTGGCATCCTTTTCTGGATCCCCAATTCAAGACTCAGACGAGAATGGGGAGTCTTTTACAGTTGGAAATTACCTAAAAAAATTGAAGTTAAACCCTGTGCGAATTTACTTACACACAGAGTTGGTGAGTTATAAGATTGTTTAAAAGTTTAAGAAGGGAAGAATAAGGTTGTTGGACCTAATTTAAAACTTGCTCAATTTGACTCAAATACATTTAATTGTGTTATTAAGAATGGTACTGATTCATAAATTCTGCATTGTAATACCTGAGGTCATATAAATGGTAAGTAACAAGGATGAAGATTATGGCAATATCGTATCTTAGCACAATTGCATAGTTTATAATTTTTTCTTCGCACAATTTTTAGAAAATCAAGGTAGGAATAACTACTGGTAATGCCTTATAAATGTAAGCAGTGAGAACACAATCATATTTATAAAAAGTTGTGAAACTGAGTTGTAACAATAATATAAACTGTTGGTTGATGAGCTTCTTCAAAACATATAGAGCACCAAATGAGACAAAGAAAAAGTAGATGTCATTAAAAAAAATAGATACTATCTTGTGTGACTGTGTTAAAATAGCCAAGGTTTTTAAATGTAAAGCAGCCTATTGCACGATCATTTACTGGTCTTATTTTTCATTTTCATTCTGTCAAATGGATTTTATAAAATTCTAAATTTCAGGAATTATTTGAACCATGTACACATGTTCCAATTAGTTTCAATGTAATTACATATGCACAATCCCATGAAAAGATATATATACACTGATGACTTAAAAATGCGGCTTCCTCAAAATGTTAATATATTGGCAAAATATTTACAAGGTTCGGGTGGAGATTTATTGTTGTTACAATGATAGCAATTTTAACAATGTCACACTTTATGTCATAATTAAACAAACCTGAATAGTAAATCACCTGAACCCTTTAACTTAATAGAGGTCATGCATCTAATTCAAGTACATTTTTACTTTTCTTCTTACTATCCATGCAATGTTCATTTTACCAGAAATTGGGAATGCATTTCAAAATATTGAATTCAATATGACCTGTTTGAGTTCCTAATCCTAATTTAAGTAAAAGTTCTACACTAGAACTATATCCCACGCATGCAGTTAAGAATGAAAGATTTTTAAGTTTACCAAGTATTTTAACTTTACATACTGGGCAGAAAAATATTAGTAACAAATTGAAGCAATTCTGTCTCGATGAAAGTATTTCCCTTACAAAAAGTGAATAGCGATGTTTTTGTTGTCTTTTGATGTCGCTTTTACAGTTTACAGTTAAAGTTAGATTACATTTGTTAAGGAGGTGCTGCTTAATTTTGCAATTGTCTATTTTTGGTAGTGCAGACTCCACCATTTCTATTGGAGCAGTTACTATGTTGTCATTTTCCAAAAGGAATCAAACTTCTTGTCCCTCAATGCACACTGATATTGCGTTATGCGTCAATATTTCTTGAGGACATTCTGACTTCTGCAAAAGAAATGTCAAATTCAATAATAATTCATATAACATATCTAATAAATACTGTTCTTCACAGCTGTATTTTGTTTTGTTTTGTAAACAATGTAGTAATTAAATAGATGGTTGATGTATAATTGGTGAAAAATGAATCCCACTTCATGGAATACGTAAACAATGAGTGTGTTCAAATTCCATGTATATGTAATTCATAGTTGCTGAGATATATGCGTTGAGTGTCTTTTTTATAAAATTGAGACTAAATGAAAACCAGTTGTCTATTAATAGTTAATTGGTATCTGTTTGTTCATGCCTGATGTGTTAAAAAATGAATCTTATTATATGACATGCCTAAACAAAAAGTTTGTTAATATTACAAGCATTTGCGAGAAATAGTTGCTGCGAAATCTTGAAAAGGACACACAAAAGGTGAAATAGGTTGTGTCTGAGGCCGGGAAGACTAGAGCCCTGGGACCCCTGATCTGCCGGTAGGGCGGCGGGTATTGAGTTTACCCCGGAGTTCCGGACTTATTGGCAAAGCCAAGTGGCAGGTACACAGACTTGCAAGAATAATCAAAGCTGTATCAAATGCACAAACCGTCTTGCGGGAAATATCTTAAAAATTGATGAGAAATCAATAAGGAAAGTTGACATCTATTTGAAGGAAACTAGAAATGCAAAAATTATATCTAAATCCTTCACAATAAACAGTACTGCTGTAAAAATGTACTTTCTACAGCAAATTAATTAAAGTGAACGTTTACATATACAATGTTTTTCTTTCAATTTTTAAAACTGAATTGGTTTTCGAATATTGGAAAATTAAATAATAAGTAAACATTTCAATCCAGATCAATACAGTACATATAGAGTACCGATCAGACCCAAACCTAACAGAAAGTAAACCCCAGCTAAACCCAGCGTTTATTTTCTGGATTTACTAGATTGGACCCAGAGTAAACGTAGAGTGGGCACAGGGATTAAACCGGTCAGAAGTATACCCCTGAAAGCTGACGCTAACTGTGTATTCGAAATATACAAGGAACAGGAATTACAGGCCGGAGGACGGTAAAAAAAAAAGACGGTTATGCTTCACACTTCACAGTTGACCTTAAAAACAATTTCCGAGTAAACCCTAAGTAAACCCGAGTGGACCGAAATTTTCAAATAGTAAACCCCAAAAGTAAACACGGAGTTTTGTTGGGGGTTACTCTGGTGTTAGGGTGGTCTGATCGGCACTGTGTATGCATGAAATGTGCCGGCGAGTGACCGCAGCTGTACCAAGTAGTCCATGTAGCTGGAAACAACTATACAGTACATCAGTGTTAAGGTTCTGAAACTAACGCCTTGACCCACAGGAACACGAGGAAAGCATACGGCATGGAGAGAGACAATCAGTAAAAAATCTGATTTGGTCCTTAGCTGTTCAGCTTACTCCTTCAGGACATATTCCAAAAAAGACGAACTACCGTCGTATGAGTATTGTTAATATATTACACTGTTATTGTCACTCTCAAAGTGTTAATTTACTGAGAGATGGACGGATTGGATAAAATGGATTAAAGATAAATAATATTAAATTTTACTATAAATATCTAAGGTTGGGGATGAACCCGGCATTATTGTCCCTCCTTTGACGAAATACATGAGAATATCAACGAATTTGAAAACGATGTCAAGACTAGTTTCAAGTATTTCGCAAAGGAGGAGGACAAGGAATGGTGGAATTGCTTTTTTCCGAAATTACGATGCCAATGGTAAGTAGACTGCCAATTGCAATCAAGATTAAATAAAAATTAAAATTATTATTATTTTACAACTGAACGTTTGTTATTCTAGACACCAATCCATCATGACCATTAGAGGACTTGGCTGCAGAAACACGAAGTAAGCTGAAAATTTACTTTGACATTAGATATATTTAGTTTAAATCTGTGCTGCTAATTAGATTTACACTTG